>NC_074692.1:12847381-13447381 GCF_029448725.1 Salvelinus fontinalis
GATTTCATAACTATAGTGACATATATAAATGAAACATATGAAAAACCTAATCTTCAAATAAGCGACAAGAGTGGTGAGATAAGCTTGCGGCATTGATCAACAATGATAATCTTTGCCTGGGGGTCCGTTTGTCCTTTCTGACCTTTCAGAGTGGAGAGAATTGAGTCCACACAGAGAATGGATGAGGTCTGCCCTGAGACGTCTGTTGATGGATCAGACCTTGTGAAATGAGTTAATGTTTGTCCTGCGGTCACAGGAGGATTATGAGGGGGTCCTGACAGAGTGACCCATGGACTGTCAGAGTGTATAGGGGGTCTGCCCTTTGACCCCAACAGATTGGAACCAGCCAGGTGGATTAACAGGCTCCCCACCGGCCTGCCCTTTGACTGAGGGTTGAAAAATACTTATGGAAATACGATTTTTCTCAGTCGGGTTTTGCTCATCTACATCTCTCCTCTTTAATTCACTCACAACCTTAAATTTCTGGGGGTACGCCACACACACAGGAATGCTGGTTGTGTGTCAGGGCAGGGCTCACAAATACCATGGTGTGAGCATGTGTGCAGAATGAGTGCTTCACACACGTTAAGAACAGGGGAGAGAGATCGGAATGCATGGAACAGAAACTGAGGTTTCCACACAACACAAGGCAGCTGGTCAGGCTGAAGTGCATCGGACATAGCTGAACAATTGTTCAAGCCCTGCTATGGAGGCTTGCTTTGCAAAATGCCAAAATACATTTTCCAGAAGGTACATGGCATGAAATCATTTGAAAATTATGAAAGTGGAGGCTTAAATCTCACAAGAGATATTAGGATAATGAACTTTGAGGTTACCAAAAGATAAACTGTTCTCAGTTTCAGTGATTTACTTACTTATAGACTGCCACTATGCTTCATTTTTGCAAGCTCTTTGAATATTTATCGCACTGTAACACTGTCCCGTCTCCTTTGCAGAAGGATAAATGGTTCCTTTGAACTGGGGTGAAGTCAGAGATTGTTGACATTGGTTGAATAGTCTCCTGTAAAGTGTTGTTTAACCTCAAGTTAATGTACCTTTCTCTATTTTCTTCTCAAACTGCTCATTACAGTGCTGTGGAGAAGTAAGGTGGGGGGTGGGGGGGTATTTAAAACATCAAAGGAACTCACTTTGGGGGGCTCCTCTGCGAGAGAAAGACAAATAGAGAGAAACCCACAGTGTGGAAGGGTGTGTGGAACTGATGTGTTGCAAACGTACAGGACAGGCAGGGAGATGAACCCATTGAAAAATACCATCCCAATTTGAAGAGTCCTAAATTGCTAGTTGGGTCATGGGGTGGGGGCATCCCAATGAGTTGGTTCTGGAGCTGTTGGATGGTTGTTGGTTGTATTTAGGTTTGGTAAACGGCAAATAACTTAGTTGAAATATACACAAGGACTTTTAATGAAATATCATTATGTCCTTATCTAGGATAAAGCTAAGTCCTTCATCTTCTGGGGAAGGAATCAGTTTCATCCACCCCGACCAGCCTGCTCATAGACTAGACATAACATAGTAAATTTAAATCCAAACCGCTCAAATTAGTATGATATGTTTGCTATGTTTGGTATGGTTACATAAGGCAATAGGTTACTTAAGGCAAAAAAAATGAAAGTTGTGGTGGTTGGTTGGGATGGAAGGGTATGAGTATAACGTGAATGTCCAGCAACCCAAAAGTTGCATGTTCAAATTTCATCACAGACAATTTTAGCTAATTATCAATTCTGCAAATACTTACTACTTTTAGCTACTTTGCAGCTACTTAGTAGGTTAGCTAACCTTTACCTTAACCCTTTAACCCTTTAACCTAACACCCTAACCCCTAGCCTCACCAATGTTAGCCACCTAGCTAATGTAAGCGCTAGCCACATAACTAACGTTAGCCACAACAAATTGGAATTCATATGAAACCATATGAAACATAACATATCATTCTAATTGGAGTGTCCTGGATGTACGTTTACTATGTTATGTCCACTATGTTATGGTTGCCCCGACAGGAAAGGGGTTCCTGCTACTTTCTGGGGTTCTCAGAGGTCAGACTTGGTCATGTTCGGCCCATGTGTTTTGATGGATCAGAAGCTCTATTGTCTAGACTGGTGTGGAGCCCATGCACAGACGCATTCAGTTATTAACCTCTGTTGTGTGAGTCCTAATCCTCCAGCCAGATAGGGTTTCCCCTTTACAGACAAGCAGACTTCAGTCCCTCCACAAGGCCACACAGTCTCAACTCAGCCTGTTTTTATCATTAGACAGCATGTGCTCGTACAATCACCAATAACACACTGCTCGAGCTAGTGATCACTGTACATCCAATTATATCATGTTTCACTTCAAACCTATCCGCGGCTTATGGTCATATCTGATGTTGGTTGTGTTTTTAAGGTGGTCACTAAAATCCGATGTGACAAGGAAAGACTTGTTGAATCTGACACACTCTGTCATTCTACATTTAACTTACCCCTAAAATTCTGAATGAGAACTTTGCATTAGTAGATACCGTCCTTTCATTCTTTCTATCTAGCCCCCCCCCCCCCTCCCAAATGGGACCAAATTGTGTCCCATTAAAGTGCCCCTAACCTGATCCCCTGAACGTGGGCTCCAGTGGCTCCTTTGTGTTACAGCTCACATATAGCCAGGGCAGGGTCTAATAATTATGCCCTGTGCTAAGCAGGATGACACCCCAGGCCTCCCTGATCTGTGGAGGGATGGAGTGGGGGAGGTGAGGTGAGGGGTCCCTTAACCTCTATTCTCACAGCTCTCTTGTTCCATTCTCTATGTGTAACTTCACTAATTGTTTTTTGTTAATGATGTGAGTTTTTAACAGGGTCTTTGTGAGTACACATGCCTTTAGCAAGTGCTTTGTTTGTTTGATGAACATTTGAGTATTTGATTTACTGTTTGTATTTTTAAATGCCTGCAAATGTGTTATGGGCTCCATTCTCTGATCTCAGGTGTTTTATGTATTTTGACATATGATACTGTGTGTGCGTGTGTGTATGTTCATGAGACAGGTGGACGGATGCTGGGGGGAAAGTAGGGACAGTGTTGACAGGCTGTGGAATGTGTCAGATCTCTGTTTACACACACATGCACACACACTAATTACTATGTGTTTGTATGCGCTTGGGTGCGCCTGAAATGCGTGGACATTTGTAGCTGTGTGGGTGGGATAGGACAGCAGGGAGATCTGAGGGGAGGTCCGGAGTAGCGACCTGCAGTTATGTTTAGGTTCAGTTGTGGGGTGCTCAGATGCTCCATTTGAGTGTGGCAGCTCACGCTGATGACAAGACTCAAGGACGGACACCTGTGTTTCTGGGGTTGGAGTGGGAACTACGGGAGGTGAGTTGGACTTGTGGTGAACATCGATTAAGCAGGGTATATGCTGCATGGCTTTCTCCATCTTGACATGGGGTGACAGTTGTGTGAACATTGATAAGCACCCCCAGGGCTGGTTCCAGGCATAAACAACATAAGCAGTCACTTAGGTCCCTGGTCACTATATATTTTTTTAGGAACTCAGTCGGGTAAGAATAGTAGAATAATCCAGGTGCAATTTCGATATTTGGTTGCACATCAGCAGTTTTTCTCTTGTTACACTAAATGTACAAAAGTATGTGGACACCCCTTCAAATGTGTGGATTCGGCTATTTCAACTTCTACCGAGTTCCAAACTGGCTCTGGAAGCAACGTCAGCACAAGGACTGTTTGTCAGGAACCTCATGAAATGGGTTTCCATGGCGGAGCAGGCACACACAAGCCTAAGATCACCAGGCGCAATGCCAAAAGTCATCTGGAGTGGTGTAAAGCTCGCCGCCATTGGACTCTGGAGCATTGGAAACGTGTTCTCCAGAGTGATGAATCACACTTCACCATCTGGCAGTCCAATGGACGAATCTGGGTTCGGCGGATGCCAGGAGAACGCTACCTGCCTGAATGCGTATTGCCAACTTTAAAGTTTGGTGGAGGAGGAATAATGGTCTGGGCTGTTTTTCATGGTTCGGGCCCCTTAGTTACAGTGAAAGGAAATCTTAACGCTACAGCATACAATGACATTCTAGACGATTCTGTGCTTCCAACTTTGTGGAAACAGTTTGGGGAAAGCCATTTCCTGTTTCAGCATGACAATGCCCCTGTGCACAAAGCAAGGTCCATACAGAAATGGTTTGTCGAGATTGGTATGGAAAAATTTGACTGGTCTGCACAAAGCCCTGACCTCAACCTCATCGAACACCTTTGGGATGAATTGGAACGCAGACTGCGAGCCAGGCCTAATTGCCCAAAATCAGTGCTCGACCTCACTAATGCTCTTGTGGCTGAATGGAAGAAAGTCCCTGCAGCAATGTTCCAACATCTAGTGGAAAGCCTTCCCGGAAGAGTGGAGGCTGTTATAACAGCAAAGGGGGGACCAACACCATATTAATACCCATGATTTTTGAATGAGATGTTTGACGAGAAGGTGTCCACATACTTTTGGTCATGTAGTGTATGTCAGTCACTGGCAGTCACTCAATTAGCCATGTCAGCTAAACATTTTTAGATTGGTAGTTGGAATGGAACCCTGACCTGTTCACCGGACGTGCTACCTGTCCCAGACCTGCTGTTTTCAACTCTCTAGAGACAGCAGGAGCGGTAGAGATACTCTTAATGATCGGATATGAAAAGCCAACTGACATTTACTCCTGAGGTGCTGCACCCTCGACAACTACTGTGATTATTATTATTTGACCATGCTGGTCATTTACGAACAGTTGAACATCTTGGCCATGTTCTGTTATAATCTCCACCCGGCACAGCCAGAAGAGGACTGGCCACCCCTCATAGCCTGGTTCCTCTCTAGGTTTCTTCCTAGGTTTTGGCCTTTCTAGGGAGTTTTTCCTAGACACCGTGCTTCTACACCTGCATTTCTTGCTGTTTGGGGGTTTAGGCTGGGTTTCTGTACAGCACTTTGAGATATCAGCTGATGTACGAAGGGCTATATAAATACATTTGATTTGATTTGATTAATTAGTTTAGCCAGCTATCTAAAATAGTAGTAATCATGCCCGAATACTGACCGGGCATGCAGGCCACATGCCCAGGTTCTCTGACCTCCAGGGGGCCCACAATTGATTTTGTTAGTAATTCATACTCAGATATTATACTAGCATGAAATAAGTCATTATAAAATGCGTAACATTTGTGGAAATAAGCTGTTAAACTGCTAACTTTTTCTCTCTGCCCCATGGCAAAATAAGTATAATTGCATTACATTTTTTATAAAATTGCAAAGTTCTCTCTGCCGCACGGCAAAATGTGTAGAATTTCAGAAAACTTGGTGTAAAACTGAGACATTTTCTCTGTGCCCCATGGTAAAATGTGTAGAATTGCAGGAAATGAAATTTAAACCTTACAACAACAAAAAGTGTTGACGGGAGTTGGGGGGCCCCCAACCTAATCTCACTTAGGGCCTCCAATAGGCTAGAGCTGGCCCTGAGCACAACCATCCTCCCATGCCCCCACCCTGATGAGGCATTTCAGTTATTCATAGGGTTGGGATCTTGAACATTGATTTTTTTTTTGAACAACAGCAAAGCATGAGGACGACAACTTGTAGAACACAGAGCATAAATGCAAACATGTATGATGCATCTAAAACAGGGGTTCTGAAACTTTTTCAGCCTGGGACCCAAATGAGAAATGCTGTGTTTTCCTGGAACCCAACCTTATGAAAACATGCAACTATACGTAAATATTAGTACATTTCATTTCCCTTATGTCAGCCTAAAACAAATGAAATATAGACAAATAACAATGAAATGAAATATAATAATATAAATAGCTATTCATGTTTATTTCCCCCTATTAAAAACACTTACATATCTGTCTAGGTTGGAACTGTTGCTGTTAAAATGTAATAAATATATTGGAATAAACTGATTGATCACATCACACAGATGTAGACCAGAAACACACACAGTTGAGAAGTGAGAGGTGTGGCTGGTTGAAGATTCAACAAGCAGATCTATTCTGGGCTCAGTTTTTAACAGTGTAACACTGAGGTCATGTTCAGCATTGACACTGTTTCTGTACTTGTTTTTAAATACTTGTTTTTTAAGTACGCCAGAGTTGAGAACCCTGACTAGCATAAGTATGTGGTACCAAACTGAATCAGAACATCTAATACTTTCTCAGCCAGGCAGGAGACAGCTTCCTGCTGTAGATGAGCAACCCTAGACTGTGTGACTGGGTTTGCCTCAAAAAGCATCTTGCTTCAATCAGTTTATTCCAGTTCAGAATAAAAAATTATTACTTGTATTTTAACAGTAACAGTTCCAACCTCTACTTTTTTCACCAATCATTTCTACATTTACATTTACATTTAAGTCATTTAGCAGACGCTCTTATTCAGAGCGACTTACAAATACATTTAGATGAACAGTAGGCCTGATCATTTTTCATCTTCATATGTACTGTTACTTAGGGTTGCACTATCAGTTATTTCTCAAAGTTTGTATGAAACCAAGAAAGAGAAACTCATCGCTGTATTTGCGTTTCATGACAATTGAGTTCAGTCAGAACTTGCGGCTAACTTGACTCCATCTGATGACAGAAGTGAGTGAGTGGGAATGACAAGTCATTGGCTGACAGCACATCATCTGTTGCACTTGGCCAAATCAATGTCAGTAATTCATGAAATGTTTATACATTTACTCTGACACATCGCCACCCACCATTAACAGGTTCGCGACCCATATTTTAAGAAAGGCTGATCTAAACACACACTCATGCACACACAAAATCACAGAAAACGGGTCTGGGATTTTAAAAAGCTAACACTGATGTTTTTTCACTGGCTGTAGCTTTCATATTCCCATTCTGCCTTGGTCAGCTGGTATTCTGGGTGAGTTATCCCAAAACTGCCACACTGGCTAACACCATCACACAAGCTGTCAGTCCAATTCATCTCAATAACAACAACAGGTCTGGCCAGTCTACCATATGCAAGATTGCATCCTATCTCTTCTTACATGATCTGTTATCAGTAGTTTGTTTGTAATCAGGTAATCAGGTGTAACAATCAACATGAGTAGTCTCTCAAACTTGAATGCTTGCATTTAGTTGTGTAATTGTCTCTGACTGTTGTGTGGTCCTTTAAGGGTTTAGGTTATGGCATAATTCAGAATTACAATCATATGGGATTTATTTTATGCTCTATCATTGTCAGATACTTTCCCTTTCCCAGATGGTAAATGAGTAACACATGATCTCTCACACACAGAAAGATGAATCACTTCTCGCTCTCACTATTTCACATATGTAGTTAGTTTTGGCTGTGCTAAAGGATGAAATGTGACAAAACTGTAAAATGATGATCCTGTCCAATAACTCTCTCCCACTCTGTCTCCCTTTGTCCGTCTCTTTTTCTCTCCCTCTGATCTCAGCAGGCAGAGTCATTCGCTTTTATCATCAGCATCTGTCGGTTTGAGCATCTGCAGACACCCCCTCCTCCCCCCACCTTGTCCCTCCTCAGTGCTTCTAACTGCAATCTCTTGTCAACAGGGACAAATATCGACTTGTCCTGCAGCCCAATTTATGCCAGGATTAGGAACCTAGCACCCGAAAACTCATGATTATGTCCAACAGAGCTCATTACTGTCAAATCAAAGGGCCCCTCATAGGAGTCACTCATTGGTAATGACCCCGTTATTCAGCCAACATGTGGGGGGTTGGCCCGCAAACTCTCAGTGAATAATGATCATAATTTGGTTGGTGCTTACATTTGTCCTATTTCACACATGTTTGTACATGTACATGTACAAGTGTGTATTAATAGGCATGTCTGAATTAGATTTTTTTGTGCATATCCCAACTCTCCCTGAAACACCCTCGGACTGTTGGGTCACAGCCAGGGTCTGCCATTATGAACAGCAACCCTGGAGCAATTAGGATTAAGTGCCTTGCTTAAGGGCCCATCGAGAGATGTTTGACCTTGTTGGCTCTGGGATTCAAACTAGAGACCTTTCAGTTACTGGCCTAACCCTCTAACCTCTAGGATAACTGCCACCGAATAGACAGCCCAGTATAACTAGTTCCTCTACTGGTGCAACGCTGTGCCAATATTTGTTTGTATTTCTAGGGAATGAAACATGTGGCATGATGTAAAAGTCTCTAGACACAGTTAAGTACTACACTTTTTTCAAACCTCTGCCTGGAAGGTAAATGATAAAGGATCTCAATGAAAATATGTTAAAAGACAAGTTCAAGCTCACGCCTTGCTGTGCTTAAATCACATCAGTATAGTGTGATCCAGCCAAGGCTCTATTCAATCAAAACCTGTATCCAGACACAAAAGCAATAGAGTGTAGGAGGAATGTTGTTTTTCCCTATCGTTCAGATCTGTATACCGGTTTTGATTGAATAGGGTCTAGTGTTTGGTCCAGTGCTGTAAACCAAGAGCAAGACATTCATCGCAGAGCTGCAGCCCTCTGGACATCCTTATCACTGAAATAACAGAATTATGTTGAAATCCTATACTCTCTGATGAAACTAATGTGAAAGTTCACATGTGCAGAATGAATAAAGCATTAACACACCATAGCAATTAGTCGTGAATTTCCTGAAAACAGGACCAAAGACAAAGAGAATACACATACCCGTATTTCTTGAGGAAATTCAACAAAAAGATCAACAAGGACATTCATTTCATAGAACATGTTTCTTTAATACAGTAGTTAGTTACACGGATGTCAAAAAATACAACATATATGCATAATAATAAAACATTCATGAAGTTCCCTTTTTCCTCCGGCACCAAGAGTGCACTGTAAAGCCCCCACCCCACCTGCTTCCCCGACAACATTTGTCTGCTACCATCTGCCTGTCTGCCCCCCCCGTCCCCCCCCCGTCTCCTCCTCAAAGTATGTAATTAAGCTGCAACACCTTAACTCTTCTTACATCACCCCCCCCCCCCCCCCCCCCTCCGCCCAATCTCCTACCTTTACAAACAACAAGCTTAAGAAGATATTGTCTCTTTGCAAACAAACTTTCCCCTCTTTAACATTTCATTCATTTAACAAGTGCTTGTAATAAAACAAAAAATATCAACACATCTTAAACAGCAAAAGTATGAAAATACTGTACAAATTTGTGATTTACCCAGTGTAAACAGGTTTGCATATGAAATACGTAACAACACAAATAAACCCTCTATGACTTTCTGCCTCTTTGTTCAGAATTCTGGTCCCTTGTAGAGTAAAGAATAACATTTGAAAAAGACAACAGGAAAATGATTGTGTCTGAAAATAATATTTACCTCTGTCACTTTCTGAAAGTTTGTGGAAGAAAAGGAAGCAGCGATATGGAGATCAGCCAGCTGGCCCCAGCTTCAGGGTCCAGTCCAGGGATTAGAGGGAACCTCTGTAGGGTCGAGGACACCCTGGGCTTCTCCCCTACCCAGTGAAGCACCCGTTGGGTTGGAAATGGGAGAGAAATGCACATATACTCAAGAATGAAAACATATATGCAAACCCATGTTCAGGAAAACAACGTCAATTCATCTGATATGGTTCATTGTCTCTTTTACGCCTTAAAAGCATTTTATTACGGACACCAAAAGTCTGTGCGTTTGCCAGTCAGGGTTCCTGTGGTGGCAGCAGGGATCCAGCCAGCGGTTCCACTCCACCTATCCCTCCCCTCTCTTTACACTTTGGTGGCCAGAGACTGTACCTCTGACTTCTGTGTCTGGGCGCTGAGCGTGGAGGACATGGAGCTCATCTGTCCATGCATGGCCTTCTTCAGGTTGAGCAGGCACAGGCACTGGGAGCGAAAGCGCAGGTCAAAGAAGGCGTACAGGAAGGGGTTGAGGCAGCTGTTGACATAAGCTAGGCAGGTAGCATAAGGGTGGGCCACCAGGAGGAAGCGCTCAAATCCACAGGAGTTGGGAGCCAGGTTCAGGTAGGAGAGGGCATCCATGCTCTTCAGCAAGTGGAATGGGGTCCAGCAGATGGCAAACACAACCACCAGGGTGGTGATGATCTTCAGAAGACGCCGCTTCTTCTGGTCCTCCTTCCGCAGGTTGTTAAAGTGGCGTGTGACGGTGCAGCCAATGAAGCAGTAGAAGATGGTCATGGCCAGGAAAGGCAGGAGGAAGCCCAGGGCGGACGAGGACAGGCTGAGCCCTGCGATCCACAGGGACTCATGTCTCTCGTTCAGGGTGACCAGGCTGAAGTCCATGGCACAGGTGGTGCGGTTGCTGTTGATGTCGTCCATGGTGGTGCGGAACAGCAGAGTGGGCACGGCCAGCAGGCCTGAGAGGAGCCAGATGGCCCCTAGGGAGGCCAGCATTGTGCCCCGCGACCGCAGCCTGCTGCTGGACAGAGAGTGGACGATAGCCAGGTAACGGTCAAAGCTCAGGCAGGTGAGGCAGAAGACACTGGCGTACATGTTGACCAGTACCACATAGCTGCTGATCTTACACAGGGCCACACCAAAGGGCCAGTGGTAGCCCAAGGCAGTGTACACCGCCCAGAGGGGCAAAGTGATCACAAAGGTGAGGTCAGCCAGGGCCAAGTTGCCTATGTAGACGTCTGCTGCTCGGCGCTTGGACTTGGACCTCCACACGGTGAAGATGACCACTCCATTCCCAGACAGGCCCAGGATGAAGATGAGCATGTAGAGGACAGGGATGAGGGAGTAGGACGGCTCCCACTCAGAGTAGTCACACATAGTTTCATTGTCACCATAATCATAATCATCGGTATCTCTATACTCCACAGTTGGATCCATGCTGAAGTCAATTTTTTGTTTGGAACGAAAAATTAATTCTAATGCTAAAAATCCTTTCGAGTGGAAAAAAATGTTTCTGTGCAGTCCAAAACTGGTTCAGTAGAATTCAAATAAACCAATTGTCAACGCTGAAAACGAGAGAAAAATTCATGTTACAGGAATGGTCAGTCCCTATCAGTCGCTGGAGAAGAACACAGACAGTATGAGTGAGTGGGGCAATGCTGCTTGGCTTTTTAAACTCAATGCTCCACACCCCTTGTTCCCTCCCTCCCAAGACGAATCCCCCTCCCCATTAAACACTTAGCCCCGGCACCACCCTCCTCTTACCTCTCTCTAGCACAGCACACACCAGGATTTATCCAGTTGCGATGACGCCACGTCAAGCTTTATTCATATAATTTGAAAATGGAAAGAAAAGCGAAAATATACGGTTAAATTGTCTCTCTAAAATTATTTTAAAATATTTTTGAAAACGTTATTGTTTAGAATTTACATCAATTTAAGTTGTTCATTTAAATTAATAACCTTTCATTTTCAAAATAGTGCAGAAAAAATACAGACTAATTCGACAGGTTTGTGAGACTATAGACAGTAAACTCATAGATAATAGTGCTACTTCCAATGCAAATGTTTTTGTTAAGATATTGTAAAAGAACAACATGTTTGGTGCACCATGCTGCCTCTGCAATGATTTCAACATTAGACGAATCAATTAAACACCCGGTTTCAAAGATGTTCAACTGATTTAGATAACTATTGCTCAATCTTTAGGGTTCCCGGCATGTCTGGACAGGCAAGTTTTCTAATTCACGACTGAACTACTACATTACAATGTAAATGCCTCAATGCTAAACGTAAGTGCTTAGAGATTTTCTAACCTGATGGGCTTGCCACTTACAGTTGGCTATCAACATGCTCTAATTAAAAGGTAATAAAGTGTAACAATAACAATAGGATAGTTAAAATATTACAATAAGGAATACTATTCAGCTGCCAATGCAACATTGTTGCATGCAGAACTTCGGTGTGTCTGGATAAAAACTTGAAATTGAAATTAGATTGATAGGCGGGCACTTTAGAATTGGTTCAACGGTTTTAAGGATTCAATTCAATGTAAACAGATAGCTCAGGGGGTGTGTGAATTTAATTGTCACCTCTAGGGATTAATTTCCATGATAAAAAGTCAAACATGCAGGATAAACAATAACAAAAGGAAACGTTGCTTTCGGCTTAACCCATCTTTGATTGACTCACTTTGATCGTGGTAATTAGGCCTATTGGCTCAATTTGCTAATGCCAAAATTAAAACACAAACTAACATACTCCGGCTTTTAAATAAAACTGTTTAGAAACGGAAATAAAAATTGTGTTGAAGGAAATGTTAGACCTATTTGGACCTCTTCCCACCGCCCAAGCTCTGCTCAGTCCCTATGCACTTAAGGAAACAAGTGCAGTGATTTTTCAACGATAGGTTACAGCTAGATCTTGTTTTTTTTTTTGGGGGGGGGGGGGGGTGGGGGGGGTGATGCATAACCTAATCAAGGTCTTTTGGCAATCGATTATAGGATTTAATCTCATCATCCTTATCCTATATATAGGTTCGTGGTAGCCTAGCGATTAGAGCAATGGGCCAGTAACAGAAAGGTTGCTAGTTCGAATCCCCGATTTGACAAGGTGAAAAATCTGCCGATGATACCCTTGAGCAAGGCAATTTTGATAATCGCTGTTGATACTGGCTGACCCTGCCTGTGGCTCAGGGGGGAGTTGGCATATGTAAAAAAACACATTTCCAATTCACACTTGAAATAGGATAAATATAAGCACCCACGCCTTTTTTAAAGTTTCTGATCACATACAGTTAAAGCCTCCTTTAATCTTTGAGATGAATGGGTAAATGAAAAGTGTACAGTACGTAGAATATGATGTTCATCAAACAATCAAGAAACATAAATGTGTCTTTAATTCCAAATGTGCATGTAAAAATATTTCTGATCATAGAAGATAATTTTCAGGAAAATACAACACAAGGTTTGGACGGTCAGTTGAGTGACTCTTCGTTAATTCTCTTGCCACCTAAAAAAAACGTAATGTGAAAAGTAGATTTTCAGCCCAGGCCTGATTTTCTAAGTGTTGATTCCGGTTGGGCCGGTCCGAGTTTATGGTTTGGCGCAACATTGTAACCTATGTTTGCGATCAACACGTTGTGGTGCCTGTGCGAGAAGTGTGCCTGCATCTCTCACAGAACTAGAACGAGATTCACTTTCTATGATCTCTCTCCCTTTCTCTGCTCTGATAGACATGAGTCTGCAACTCTCATCTCTCCAGCGTTGCACTTCATCATTTATTTCCTTATAAGAATCATAGCCGCGCGAACAGTTCTGGAGGAGATGCAGGCAGCACCCCTGAACATTTTAAATACATTTGCCAGTTATATAATTACTCCTGTATGTTCAGAAATAAATGAAATAATTCAGAATAGCCTACTACACAAAGAGAAGGCCTATCATTTAGCCACAGAGGGTCAACAATAACGTATTCAAATAAAAAAAATCGCTTCGCTGTGAATTATGTGTAGCCCAACAAAAAGGCATAGCGGTCGGGAACGCGCGGTAAATCTGTCAGTGAACAGCATGCAGACAAAACAGGCCTTTCGCAATATTTCAAATACAATCGCGGGAAAACACCGGTTGGAAAGCAAATGGCTCCTACTGAAAAGACAATACTTATCGGTCTTGTGTAGCCTACCAAAATATTTTATCAAGTTCCAAATATTGTTTTACAAAGTAAAACAAGATAAATAGATTTTTGGCACTGAGCTCATTGGCCATCACCTGTGAGTGAGCTGTGCATCAAATCAAATCAAATTGTATTGGTCATATATAGCAGATGTTATTGCAAGAGTAGCAAAATGCTTGTGCTTCTAGTTCCAACAGTGCAGGAATATCTAACAAGTAATCTAACAATTCCACAACAGCTACTAAAGGGATGGAATAAGAATATATACATATAAATACATGGATGAGCGTTGACCAAGCAGCAAGATGCAGTAAATGGTATAAAATACAGTATATACACTACCATTCAAAAGTTTGGGGTCACTTAGAAATGTCCTTGTTTTTGAAAGAAAATAACATTTTTTGTCCATTAAAATAACATCAAATTGATCAGAAATACAGCGTAGACATGGTTAATGTTGTAAATGACTACCGTAGCTGGAAACGGCGTATTTTTAATGGAATATCTACATAGGCGTACAGAGGCCAATTATCAGCAACCATCACTCCTGTGTTCCAATGGCACATTGTGTTAGCTAATCCAAGTTTATACTTTTAAAAGGCTAATTGATCATTAGAAAACCCTTCTGCAATTATGTTAGCACAGCTGAAAACTGTTGTTCTGATTAAAGAAGCAATACAACTGTCCTTCTTTAGACTAGTTGAGTATCTGGAGCATCAGCATTTGTGGGTTCTATTACAGGATCAAAATGTCCAGGTACAAAGCCCTTTCTTCTGAAACTCGTCAGTCTATTCTTGTTCTGAGAAATTAAGGCTATTCCATGCGAGAAATTGCCAAGAAACTGAAGATCTGGTACAACGCTGGTACAACTCCCTTCACAGAACAGCGCAAACTGTCTCTAACCAGAATATAAATAGGAGTGGGAGGCCCCGGTGCACAACTGAGCAAGAGGACAAGTACATTCGAGTGTCCAGTTTGAGAAACAGACGCCTCACAAGTCCTCAACTGACAGCTTCATTAAACAGTACCCGCAAAACACCAGTCTCAACGTCATCAGTGAAGAGGCAACTCCGTGATGCTGACCTTCTAGGCAGACTTCTTCTGTCCAGTGACTGTGTTCTTTTGCCTATCTTAATCTTTTATTTTGATTGGCCAGTCTGAGATATGGCGTTTTCTCTGCAACTCTGCCTAGAAGGCCAGCATCCTGGAGTCGCCTCGTTCAAGATCTTCAAGTGTTTCACCTTGTTACATGTGTGAGTACTGTACATTATAATATTCTCAGGGGAGAAAAAGGTTTTTTTCAATAGATTTGGTTTGCAGGACGACAACACAATAAAGGGGAAGGAAATATTGTCAGGCAAAAACTATGCATTTAGTCCTTGAAGACAAGCACACTCCTCTCCATAAATATAAGGTCACGCACGCACACACATCTAGGTAGTACTCCGCCTCCATCTCACCCCCCAGGGAGAGGTTTGGCTGCATGCTGTTTTCAGGCCTAGAAGTCTTTAGATAAATACATTTACAAATGTAGAAAATAAAGGAGGACAGATAAGAAACAGATGGTCAGATTAGCCCATCGTCTCATTCTGGGACATCCTAACAGATAAAACAAAGCCTACTAACTTATATTGAACGTTTAAAGCACATGAAACTATCTTTCCATGCTTAGATCTGTGTTTATTAGATTATAATCTAGATTTGATTGATTTCTCTTGCTTTATCTGTTCACATATTTGTACATATTCCTAACACTGTGACCATTTTACTAAAGTGTATTTTGTGAGTTCATGTAACCTTGGTGGAAGTGTTTCCCTGTCCCAGAGTTTTTTTTTTGTTGCTGTCTCAGGGTTAGACCACACATGTGAGAGCTGGCTAAGGTGTCCCTGACACAGTTGTGAGTGCTTTTGATCTGGCGTTCAAATTACCCTGCTGTTGCAAAATGACTGCTTCTGTCTCACCATGACCCTGGTCAAACCACAACTGTGTTGTTCTGCCTGCAGACTCTAAGAAACCAGTTTTAACCATCTTAGGAGCTGGAGGAATAAACATTGTCGTTCCCTTCCAACAATCCAAACTGAATATCAGTAATCTGGAATCTTCTGGAAAGAACCAAATTCCACAATCACCTCTGGGAGTGGGTGTTCAAGCATTCCCATATTTCATATTCTTTGAATTGAGTTTTGACTGACAGCAATCTTTGGCCTAGATTGCCTTAAATTACCTCCATATAAAACTACAGGTTCTACGTACACAGCTGGATTTTATGAATGTCCGATATACCCTAAACAGCAAGTGAGCAGAGGGTGCAATTTGTCTGTTTTTTATCTCACTCACACAAAGTTCAGTGAGATCCATAACAGGGAACTTTGGGGACATTTATAATGGACACATGTCAGCTCCAGTCTGGTGAGGAGCAGTGGTTGGAAGGACATAAGTCATGGAGGGTGTAATCTGTAACCAGGGACCTGTTTGAAGCATAAAGCTGTCAAATACAAACAGATTGGCCCTCCTGATTTGTAGACCAATGCACCAGACCCCAAGCCCAACAAATCATACCCAGGTGCCCAGGGACAGGGGGACGAGGGGGCCAGGGTCACAGCCTGGAGTCACCCGAGTAGGCCTGTGGTTGAGGTAAGACGCAAGGCATAGTGTGTCTGTCAGCTCCTGAAGAACTGGGGAAGGTTCCGCACATGACCCTGTTGCTGACATTTTGAAACAAGTTATGTCACATTATAACATTGTAATATGCTCTCTGTAAAGGACTAAGGAAAGATAGCGCCGATGGAGAAGGCAGACATCTTACGAGATCCAACCCGACTTTGCTATTAAGTTACTTTTTACGTGTTTATCTTTATTTTTTTTATTACAGGTACTTTTGGACATCCAATCGACAGTTACTAACCTCGATTTCGAATTAGACTCAGCTATACCATTGTTCATAACACACCCTAATCCTTGGTTTCATGGGCTACCAAAACACTGCCGGCGTAGACACGATAGATGGGCTGGCGTCCTGGTGAGACTGAGATGAAGAGAAAAATAGACCGGCGCTCCCCTCCGTTTTATTCGCAAATGTCCAGTCACTCGAGAATCAGATGGATAAGGTTTGTTCTGGAGTCTCCCATCAGAGAGACTTGGAAAGCTGTAATATTATATGCCTTACAGAAACTTGTCTGGCTGCTGAACATAGAACTCAGCGGTTGCTCCATGCAGAGGAATGATAGGAAGATACCGGCCTTGGGAAAGTCCAAAGGGGGAGGGGTGTGCCTCTTCACAAACAACAACTGATGCCCTGCTTCCGTGTGAAGGAAATCCCAAGCTTTTGCTCACCTGATATAGAATACCTCATGGTAAGCTGCAGACCTTTTCATTCACCAAGAGAGTTCTTATCCATAAATATCACGGCTGTCTACATCCCCCACAGGCCAACATCACTTTGGCACTCAACTAACTGTATGGGGTCATAAACAAACAATAAACTGCAAAAACCAAGCTGCAGCATTTTTGGTAGGTGGAGACTAACGTGGGGAGACTTAAAACCATTCTACCTCACTTCTACCAACATATCTCCTTTGCCACTAGGAGTGCAAAAAATCTAGACCACTTTTATTCTACTCACAGAAACGCATTCAAGGCCCTCCTTCGTCCTCTCTTCTGCAAATCAGATCACGACTCTATCCTCCTGCTTCCTATTTACAAACAAAAGCTCAAACAGGAAGTACCAGTGCCGCACTCAATACAGAATTGGTCCGATGGTGCAAGGCTACAAGACTGTTATGCTAGTACAATGGAGGAGTTTACCACATCAGTCACAGCTTCATTAATAAGTGCATACACTTTGTCACCCCGACAGTGATTATACAAACATATCCAAACCAAAAACCATGGATTACAGGCAATATCCGGGCTTGGCTAAAGGCTAGAGCTACCGCTTACAAGGAATGGGACACGGACACGAATGTATACAAGACAGTCGCTATGACCTCCAACAAGACATAAAATATACAAAATGACAATATAGGAGGAAGGTGGGATCCTATTAAACCAGCTCCGAAGCTCATCGGATGAGGCAGGGTTTACAGACGATAACAAATTGCAAAGGGAAACCCAGCCGTGAGATGCCCAGTGATGCAGAACTCCCAAACGAGCTAAATACCTTTTAAGCCCGCTTCAAGGAAAACACAGTGTCTTGAATGAAAGCTCCCGTTGTTCCAGATGACTGTCGCTGTCCGTGGCCGATGTGAGTAAATCTATTAAACAGGTTAACACTCGCAAGGCTGCTGGGCCAGACAGAATACCAGGATGCATTCTCAGAAAATGCACAGACCAGCTGGAAAGTGTCTTCACGGACATTTTCAATCTCTCCTTGTCCCAGTTGCCCTCTAGCACTCACATCTGTAATTAAATCAAATCAAAGTTTATTTGTCACGTGTGCCGAAGACAACAGGTGTAGACATTACAGTGAAATGCTTACTTAAAAGCTCTAACCAATAGTGCAAAAAGGTATTAGGTGAACAATAGGTAGGTAAAGAAATAAACCAACAGTAAAAATACAGGCTATATACAGTAGCGAGGATATAAAAGTAGCGAGGCTACATACAGACACCGGTTAGTCAGGCTGATTGAGGGAGTATGTACATGTAGATATGGTTAAAGTGACTATGCATATATGAGGAACAAAGACTAGCAGTAGCGTAAAAGAGGGGGATGGCAGGTGGTGGGTGGGACACAATGCAGATAGCCTGGTTAGCCAATGTGCGGGAGCACTGGTTGGTAGGCCAAATTGAGGTAGTATGTACATGAATATATAGTTAAAGTGACTATGCATATATGATAAACAGAGAGTAGCAATAGCGTAAAAAGAGGGGTTGGGGGGGCACACAATGCAAATAGTCCAGGTAGCTTCAGGAGTCTTATGTCTTGGGGGTAAAAACTGTTAAGCCTTTTTGTCCTAGACTTGGCACTCTGGTACCTCTTGCCATGCGGTAGTAGAGAGAACAGTCTATGACTGGGGTGGCTGGGGTCTTTGAAAATGTTTAGGGTCTTCCTCTGACACCGCCTGGTGTAGAGGTCCTGGATGGCAGGCAGCTTAGCCCCAGTGATGTACTGGGCCATACGCACTATCCTCTGTAGTGCCTTGCGGTCAGAGGCCGAGCAATTGCTGTACCAGGCAGTGATGCAACCAGTCAGGATGCTCTCGATGTTGCAGCTGTAGAACCTTTTGAGGATCTCAGGACCCCATGCCAAATCTGTTTAGTTTCCTGAGGGGGAATAGGCTTTGTCGTGCCCTCTTCACGACTGTCTTGGTGTGTTTGGACCATTCTAGTACCATTCTAGTTTGTTGTTGATGTGGACACCAAGGAACTTGAAGCTCTCAACCTGCTCCACTACAGCCCCGTTAATGAGACGTAGTCCACAATCAACTCCTTAGTCTTGGTTACGTTGAGGGATAGGTTGTTATTCTGGCACCACCCGGCCAGGTCTCTGACCTCCTCCCTATAGGCTGTCTTGTTGTTGTCGGTGATCAGGCCTACCACTGTTGTGTCGTCTGCAAACCTAATAATGGTGTTGGAGTCGTGCCTGGCCATGCAGTCGTGGGTGAACAGGGAGTACAGTATGGGACTGAGCACGCACCCCTGGGAGCTCCAGTGTTGAGGATCAACGTGGCAGATGTGTTGCTACCTACCCTCACCACCTGGCAGCGGCCCGTCAGGAAGTCCAGGATCCAGTTGCAGAGGGAGGTGTTTAGTCCCAGGATCCTTAGCTTTGAGGGTACTATGGTGTTGAACGCTGATCTGTAGTCAATGAATAGCATTCTCACACAAGGGTTCCTTTTGTCCAGGTGGGAAAGGGCAGTGTGGAGTGCAATAGAGATTGCATCATCTGTGGATCTGTTTGGGCGGTATGCAAATTGGAGTGGTCTAGGGTTTCTGGGATAATGGTGTTGATGTGAGCCATTACCAACCTTTCAAAGCACTTCATGGCTACGGACGTAGCGCGTGATCACATGCTCTCATGCATGCCTCAGTGTTTCTTGCCTCGAAGCGAGCAAAGAAGTGATTTAGCTCGTCTGGTAGACTCGTGTCACTGGGCAACTCGAAGCTGTGCTTCCCTTTGTAGTCTGTAATAATTTGCAAGCCCTGCCACATAAGACGAGCGTCGGAGCCAGTGTAGTATGATTCAATCTTAGTCCTGTATTGACGCTTTGCCTGTTTGATGGTTCGTCGCAGGGCATGACAGGATTTCTTGTAAGCTTCCGGGTTAGAGTCCCGCACCTTGAAAGCGGCAGCTCTACCCTTTAGCTCAGTGCAAATGTTGCCTGTAATCCATGGCTTCTGGTTGGGGTATGTACGTACAGTCACAGTGGGGACGACGTCCTCGATGCACTTATTAATAAAGCCAGTGACTGATGTGGTGTACTCCTCAATGCCATCGGAAGAATCCCGGAACATGTTCCAGTCTGATAGCAAAACAGTCCTGTAGTTTAGCGTCTGCTTCATCTGACCACTTTTTTATAGACCGAGTCACTGGTGCTACCTGTTTTAATTTTTGCTTGTAAGCAGGAATCAGGAGGGGTCGGATTTACCAAATGGAGGGCGAGGGAGCGCTTTGTATGCGTTTGTGTGTGGAGTACAGGTGATCTAGAATTTCTTTCCATCTGGTTGCACATTGAACATGTTGATAGAAATTTGGTAGAACTGATTTAAGTTTCCCTGCATTAAAGTCTTCGGCAACTAGGAGCTGGGTGAGTGGTTTCCTGTTTGCTTATTTCCTTACACAGCTGACCGAGTGCGGTCTTAGTGCCAGCATCTGTCTGTGGTGGTAAATAAACAGCCACGAAAAGTACAATTATGAAGTGCTTTGAAAGGCTGGTCATGAAACACATAAACACCATCATCCCAGACACCTTGGACCCACTCTGATTCTCATACCACCCCATCAGATCCACAGACGACGCAATGTCAATTGCACTTCATACTGCCCTCTCCCACCTGGACAAGAGGGGAAATAACTATGTTAGAATGCTGTTCATAGAATACAGCTCAGTATTTAACAACATAGTCTCCTCCAAGCTCATCCCCAAGCTCGGGACCCTGGGACTGAACACCTCCCTCTGCAAATGGATCCTGGACTTCATGATGGGCCGGCCCCAGGTGGTGAGGGTAGGCAACAACACCTCTGCCATTCTGATCCTCAACATGGGGGCCCCTCAGGGGTGTGTGCTTTTGTGGCCTGCTGGAGGTCATTTTGCAGGGCTCTGGCAGTGCACCTCCTTGCACCAAGGCGGAGGTAGCGGTCCTGCTGCTGGGTTGTTGCCCTCCTACGGCCTCCTCCACGTCTCCTGATGTACTGGCCTGTCTCCTGGTAGCACCTCCATGCTCTGGACACTACGCTGACAGACACAACAAACCTTTTTGCCACAGCTCGCATTGATGTGCCATCCTGGATGAGCTGCACTACCTGAGCCACTTGTGTGGGTTGTAGACTCCGTCTCATGCTACCACTAGAGTGAAAGCACCGCCAGCATTCAAAAGTGACCAAAACATCAGCCAGGAAGCATAGGAACTGAGAAGTGGTGTGTGGTCACCACCTGCAGAACCATTCCTTTTTTGGGGGTGTCTTACTAATTGCCTATAATTTCCACCTTTTGTCTATTCCATTTGCACAACAGCATGTGAAATTTATTGTCAATCAGTGTTGCTTCCTAAGTGAACAGTTTGATTTCACAGAAGTGTGATTGACTTGGAGTTACATTGTGTTGTTTAAGTGTTCCCTTTATTTTTTTGAGCAGTGTAGTAGACTATGTCTTATATTTGTGTGTATCTCTCTTCTCACTTGTACTGATGCCTACAGCAGCTTGCTATAAACCACGGCTTCTGACCTTTCACATCAGCCTTCTAAGCATCAGGACTCCTGTGCCACAGACCAACAGCACAGCTCCTACTGTGGTGATCAGCAGAGCTGCTAACCTGTTACAACTTCATTCGATTTACAGATGATGAGCACTGTCCTGTGTTTTGGATAAGATTGCATGTTCCTGCGTTTGATTCTAGGTCACTTGAAGTGACACACTTGTGGGTGAGCTGAGTGAGACACACTTGGGCAAAGAGTTGAGTGAATCCCAAATGGGAACCAGAGTGCAATTATTGTTTTATATAACCTTGATTTAACTATGCAAGTCAGTTAATTAAGAACAAATTCTTATTTACAATGACGGCCTACCGGGGAAAAGTGAGTTAACTGCCTTATTCAGGAGCAGAACAACAGCTTGGGGATTTGATCCAACAACCATTCAGTTACTGGCTCAACTCTCTAACCACTAGGCTACCTGCCACCTCAGACATTAATACAAATCAAACTTTGCTCTCCCTTACCATAACTAGGCCTTGTCTCCTAACAACTTCCTGGAGACGTTGGGTGGACCTAATTAGCCTCTCAAGCATGAAGTCACTGACCGGTTACACAAGCTGCTATCCTTTTCCCACAGCTGTCCTGCCTTGACCTCACCATTGAATTGAATAGAACCCCACCTGAATGTAAGAAGTGTTTGGGTTGATAAGGTTCATCTATTGTTTCATTTCTGCCCTCAGCACGTTTCTGTTAACGAGCTATACACCTGTTTTCAGTCTGTGCTCTCCTCTAGATTTCCACCAACATTTGTTGTTGTACGAAGGAAGATGAAAAAAATCCTTCACTGTGCACTACTACACACCACATCACAGACAGTTGAAAACTTTGACTTTATTTTTCGGAAGAGGAAATGCTCAAAATATCTGTTTACTTGTTCAAAAAAGATAATGAAGCTGATTTAAACTTAAAATAACATTCCAAAATTGAATGAGGGGGATCTGCTTATGTAAAAAGACCATCGTTATTTGCAGTCTAGAAACTTCATTCTGCAGCCTCAGCAGTATTTTAGCCTTTATTCGTTCAATGTTATTAAAAGCAGAAGTGTAGGAATTGACCTGGGGGTCGATCAAAGCAGAACTCTACTTCCATGGATGAGTTGGACAGGGCAGTCCATTCATTAGTCTGTATTCCTGCACCAAGGAGCTTCAGACCGTTCCCTGAGCCTTGGAAACAATGGGAGCCAGCTATCAAAACCTAAACAACAGGCAGAGAAAAAAAACTCTGATCTGATAGATTGAGACCTCATTGTTGTTGTTGCTATGAGAAACAAGATTCTGTTTGTTTACATAGCTGTATCATTGCCAAGAAAGGCATAAAACAAAAGCACAATGGCTAGATTTACGTAAGGTGCCTCTCCAGTTTTATCTCTGCTTTTCAATTAATTTCTGCTGTGATCAAGTTAGCCGGTAACACTTTCTTAACTTTGTGAATTTTGATTTCTTCTCCTACTATATTTGACCTGCAGAGACCATCAGTAACTTCATATCCTAATATGGGCAGACAGTTTTGCATCCAAACATACTGGAGATTTCGTTTTTGTCCTCTCTGTCCGTCCCTGTCTCTATACCTCCAGTAGCTGTGTCATGTCATGGGAGGAACAAGGGGGTCACAAGGTGTTTCCCCTCTCCCTACTCAGGACCCTGGACCACCGCCACCCCCATCCACTCTGCACCATGCCCCCCTGTCAATGGACAAAACAGCAGGACCGACAGGATGTGCTATAACGGGACAGTTTGTCCTCCAACCGAGATGCTTCAGTCAAACTTTTGTTTAATGGTTGTTCAAGGTAAGCTATTTGTTGTAGAGGCAGCATGATTGGTTGATAATATAAATATTGTGTTAAAATAAAAACGTACATCCCGGTTGTTTTCATAGTGTAGTAGAAATAGGTCAAAGCTTTAATTCATGAGAGAAGATGCAACATGAAAGAATATTGAAATATTACAACTTAAAGACACATATTGCAATGTGCTGAAGTCCTTGGATATTACCGTTTTTTTTATCCCTTTGGTGCAATTTTCACAAGTATGTGGTACATTTTCACAATTCTTAGTAAAAACTCAAACAGAACATCAAAAAGGTAGTTGTTGCAAAACTCTAAGTACAACACACAAAATCATACAATCACTTTTTCACCCAACTTAATCAGTGTTTCACTTAGAAATAAATACATGTTTCACATTGCAATACCTGTTTATATAAAGTAATTGCCTTTTACAATGCAATGCTCACATTACTTTTGACATTACTTTTTGACATTACTTTTGACATCACATTACTTACTGTTGATATGATTGTTGTTAAACTACAGTTTACTATTACTTCATCTGACTGCACTTAATTGATGACCACTTAAACATTTGGTGAACCTGTAGATTTGACAGGTTAACTGGTTTGTCTGTAACAGATTTGGAGAACTGCATAATGTCTGTAAAGTAGAAACATCAAAAGTATGATATATACTCGAATGTACTACTATGATGATGACTATTATGATTTTACTTCACATAAGTTTCAAGTAAATCTGATATTGTCAAGATCAGAGATGTATTGTATGTTACAAATAAAATCAAAATGTATTGGTCAAATACACAGATTAGCAGATGTTACAGCAGGTGCAGAGAAATGCTTGCATTGGCCAATAAAGTACTACGATACCATGATATATGCAATTTACGTAACAGACACTGTTATCCTCAGTGACAACAGTCCATTCATTTTTCTATGTGACCCCAGTGGAAATCAAACCCACAACTCTGGTGCTGCTATTGTCATGCTCTTATGAATGGAACCATGTACAGGACCACTACAATACATAAGTAAATACAATGCTGTAAAATACAATACAATTACTATACAGGTGGAAGATGCATGATTTCCAGCCCCTTGAGCGTACCACCCTCCTTCAGGCCATGGATGAGACATGCAAAGATTTCAATCCATACCCATGTAAGGCTTGGATTCACCATAGCAAAAGGTTTTTCCCCGGGTTCATGAACAATGAGGATATTTACTGCGATTTCGACGAGAACCTATGGCCAAATGCTCAAAACAGTCTTGATGCAAAATAAACTTTCATTTATTTAATTTGATTACATTGTGAAAAATGTCTACAAAAATCACACTTTTTGATCACACATGGGATAGAAATGATGTAAATGTGATGTTCAGACAATTTTAATGGGTAGTGTAAGAGTATTGCCTAATGTGAAAACAGTGTATTTGATGTACTGTAATTTACAGTATTGTAGCATACTACATTCAAAAGGCTTGGATTAACTGGATGTTAAAATATCTAAATTGAGACGATATCATTATGTTTTGTTTTGGTGATTTAACCAATGTACTCATTATATTTCACAGTAAACTTACACGGATTCAGTAGCGGTGCATGGGTACAATCACTGAGGAAGCCAAACAAGCCAGTAAAAAAAGCCCTATTACAGCCTATGTTGGGATAGCTGCGTTGTTTGCTCTATACCCCATTCGTTCATGCACCACCGTGATATACAGTAAGGCTGTGACAACAAAAAGACAGCAGTCACACAGTGGCAGAATACGTAAATTCAACTACACATTTGTTTGTTTCATCACAAAACCGCAGAGCAACTTCTATCCGGTGAAGTCCACAAAGCAAATATTGCACGTAACAAACAGTATGTCACCTGCAGCATGGTCAAGCAAGTTAATGTTTTTCGACAGCTTACTATACAGCTAGTGATTTAGAACCACAGAGTTACCGCAAGTCAGCACAAAGACAACAGGAGCACTGCCTCTGCAATTCCAGCACCATTTACACGGAAACATTTAAATATCATCAAATCAACAAGTCTATGTAATGTATGCCTAGTTTAATACACTGAAAACAAACTTAAAGATGCCAAAAACAATTGAGTCCAATCAATGTTGATAAATATCATGTGGCTGTCCATGGTACTGCTTTCTGTGTGTGTGTGTGTGTGTGTGTGTGTGTGTGTGTGTGTGTGTGTGTGTGTGTGTGTGTGTGCGTGCGCGCGCGTGCGTGCGTGCGTGCGTGCTTGCGCAAGTAAAAACGTATTTATTTTTTACTCACCTTACTTGTAGACTAGTTGAACACCAATGCCAGCAAAACAGTCTATGGCTCTGTCATACAGTACACATTTAGTTTTTGTTGTCAAAGGCTACCTATCTAAAATGCTTGCTAGCCTAACTTCCTTGCATGGGCAACAATGAACAAGCTAAGTTAGCTAGCTAGTTAACGTGAGCCCACTAGGCTACATCTAGGCTACACACTGACCTTCCATCGTCTCAGGCCTGGGGCACAACATATTCATTTATGGTTAGATCAGAATCACCGTCATAATCATTGGCCTGTACAGAGAATTGAGTCAAAACCACAAGTTGAAATCTCCATCTCCATCCATGGTTAGGAAATGGACGATTTAGCAATTTTTTCAGAAAATTAAGTTTTGCTTAGGAAGTGATTTGATTGGTCTGAAGCCAAATCCAAAAAGGCATCTCTTGGTGAATTGAGTTGAGCTCCATTCTTTTATTTAAGAAATCATCAAGAGAGGCCAAATGCTTGTTGGCATCTATCAATCAAATGCTACGGCGGCAACATGTTACACTATTTTGGTCCAGACAGCATCAAATACATGGGTTACACATACTGAGACAGCGGGGTGCTGTCAGTCGCAATATTGATGAAATAAGTTTAAGTAGATCTGAAAGACAAATTCATTTGCAGTCTCTCTGCAAGGCCCCTCCGTGGAAGGAGTAAGATTGAGAGAAGAGGGGTAGGAAACCTGAGAGAAGAAGGGGATGAAAACATGGGAAACAATAACATGAGAGGAGAAAAATAGAGGGGCAACAGATAAAGCTGATGAAAGAGGGGAGGGGGAGACTCCCCTCTTTTAAAAGGGAGGAATAGAAGGACAAAGGCTAAGGCTGATGAGAGGGTTGGGGTTGGCGGAGGAGAGTCTCCCCTGTTTATTGGCCCAGACAGCCCAGCTCTGTGGAAAATGACAGGGATTAGGACCTGGAGACAGCTGGGACCCACTGGCCCCGGTAGACACTAGAGGGGTTAAACTGCCCCTGTCCTGTCTACCCATCCCAGAAGATCTATAGGAATCTGACTCTATTTGGCCCAAAATCTCTTGACAAAACAAAACTGATTTTACTCAATTAGGTGAAAATAAGCTGCTGTAAGGCTAGCCTGTCTCCATTTAACATTATGGTTACCGTTCTAAACCGTTAGAAAACCTCGGACATATGTTAAGAGGTGGCTTGGATATGTCTAACGATTCCATTATTGACATTTACCCTTTTATACATGAGGGTGTCACATTCTGTTATTTCTCCTTCCCCAGATTCAAATACACTCAATGGTTATCCCTGTCATGCAGAGGCTTAGTGAAAACCCAAACAGTGGCCACACGAAAACCAGGTGCTCAGACTTTCCACACACAACCAATGTCTGCCCGGAACCTCTGGCTGTCATATGATACCTTGCATCAGGATGGGAATGAAAGCCCAATCTCAGGCCTCACTGGCAAAAACAAGGAGGGAATGGATCCATGGACAAATCTGGTACACAACAGAACTGTTGACATTCTACAATAACAAGTCTATGGTACCTGTTATAACATTTCCCACCAAACACATGGACTCACCTCAGCCTTCTAGATGGAAATGGGGGGAGTTTGGACAGTGATGTGTGTCTGTTGTGCTGCTGAGGGGGCAATGCAGCGCTGGGTCCATCTGTCAGCTGCTTGATAGACAGCACCAAACTGTAAATCGGGGAGTTTTGAAAGCAGTCTGGCCCAACTCCCCAAGCTGGGAGCAAACAAACAGCAGGTCTGTATTCATCATTATCGTACCAGTCTCACTGCCTCTCTCACTTCCTTAACCCATGTCAGCTGTTCTCACTGTTCACCACTTTTACCAGGTACCATTAAAACCTTCAACCTAACCCACTATCAAGCATCATCTCCTATTGGGTAAATGACAATGGCCAGTGGCGGAGCAAAGAGATGCCTATGTTACACAAATAACACTTCTAGTTATGGTTGTTCTGAGGCTGTCTGTGATTTCACCTCTGTCTACAGTTAGAGTTCATTGCTCCTTCAGAAACAGACTACTGCTCCAAGGAGCTACACAATCAAATCAATCACCAGCACTTTAGCACTTACTCTGCAACTTTGATGTGCAATCACAAGGCGAGGGGGAGAGAGTAAGTGAAAACATATCCGCTCTAATTGTTTCTACATCTGTTTCGATGTTGCTATTGTCTTGGCGTCTGAAAACAAGACTCAAGCAAAGTGCTCATGTACACACATTTGGAGTCTGCTGGGGACATATATATAGATTGCACGCACACACGCACACACGCAGGCAGGCAGGCACGCACGCACGCACGCACGCACGCACGCACGCACGCACGCACGCACGCACGCACACACACACACACACACACACACACACACACACACACACACACACACACACACACACACACACACACACACAGAGAGAGAGTTTCCTCTAGGTCCATTTCCCTTAATCAGGCGGGCCATACAGTGGCTCTGATTGTCAGAGCAGACCTCAGCCTCCTCTCTATAGCTCCATCTTTGCCTCTGTGCTTACTGTACATCACACATCAGACTCTGAGAGGTTTTCCTCTTCTCACACTTCTCCTCAACAGGCAGCTGATTATGACATTAGCCTCATTACCACTCATGATTATTATCATAGAGCCTGGCTGAACCCTTTAACCAGACACTCATTGGACTAGAGGATGTAGGAAAGGAACAGGAAAACACATGCAAACAGGGCCTGTGTGGCGGTGGTCCTGTTGAATAGGAGTCCCTGATCAGCACCTGATAGTGAAATGGGACCAACAGGTTGTGGACGTTGACTTTGCATCAGACATGTGTAGTTCAGGGATTCTAAAAGAAGAAGCGGGACACTGTTAAAACACAAAAGGCCCAGACGTGGGGCCCCTTAAAAAACATCACTCTGTTCGCCTTGTGTTGAAGACTGGCAAATGTACTTTTAACGATGCCAAAACAGGCCCAAAGTCAATGTCAAAGCCATGTGTCACTCTCCCAAGCCTGGTGGGGGAAGGTTTACTAGCCTGTAATATGGGCCAGCAACTCTGAGAAAATATTTGGACAAAGCCCTTGACTTTTTCAGCTTTCCAAAACTGCTCCTCAACATGTTCAAGCTTCCATATGTACGGAAAGGAGGTAAGGATGTTGTGAAACAGCAGAGCAAGTCCATCAAAGTTAGTAAAGAATGCATTGAAAAAGTTTTAGTGGAGTGAAGAGGATGGCTGCATGGTGGAGGAATCCATTAGTGGAAGAACAGGCCATGTTATTACACAGAGTTACAGTTGTGAGGGCTGCATGGGGCCCAGGTTTTCAGGGTGGCCATAAGACTGGCATATGTGCTGTGCAGGCTGACAGTGGCACACAGGAATAGGGGTCCCCTATGAGCTCCCTGCCTCCACCACCCCACCCCACCCATCCCCACCCCCACCCAGCTGACTCTGATCCAGTTGATTCAGACAGCTGCAACATCCCCCATCCACCCCTCACACTTCTAAAGGAACAATTACCATCATTTGGCAGGATGAGAAAAAACCCTGATGCAAAGCAATAATAACAGTGTTTTCCAAATTCTACTCAGGGGTAAAGATTTGTAGGGGTTGACACATTTTTCGTGAGGAAAAATCAACTCTGAAATTTCTAAGTGGAAATTATAAACTTCAGAAGCCTTTTTAAACCTCAAATACACCACAAGTTTTACATTTCCTGCAATTATCCTGCAACAGAGTGATCAAATTAAGATCCTACATCTGTATAGTACATGAAAAGAGATGGTCTGAAACAAACCTTTGGTATTTTGCTGGCTTTGCAGCTACGGTCAGTCGTGGATGGTATCCACATGACTACTGCTCGTGAACAACCTGAAAGAACAATCTAGAAACTAGATATCATGTGCCCAAGAGTGACAATGAGGACCTTTAACATAAAATCATCAGAATAGTTGAGTGATGACAATCGACCACTGAGCCTGTCTAGACTTTCCATTTATACGCCCCATATCTATAAGGCACCAGGTGGGTCTAAAGTAAAACTATCATCATGTCTAGCCTGTTCTTAAAGACTCAGAAGGTAAACTATATTATTTCAAAGCAGGTTATTCAACTCATCTAAATTTGTATGATTTGTTTAACTTTTTATTTAAGAAATACATGTCAGACCAAGGGTTCAATTAATATCACAATTAATATCACAATATCACACTTGCTATTCATATTATTGTTATTATTATTAGTTTATTTCATTTTACATGTAGGCTATACTAGGCAGCTGAAAGCCGAATTGCGGTAAAGAACACACACAAGTAAACAAAAATGTATCTTGAATCGCTTGAAAAGTAGAACAAACAAGCATTAAGTTTCTACACTCTTAGAAAAAAGGGTTCCAAAAGGGTTCTTTGCAGAGGGATAGGCTTCTACCAAGAAGCGTTTTCATCTGGATAACCATTTATAGAAGACACGGGTTCTTTGTTAGGCAAATAGTTCAACCTAGAACCTTTTTCATCCTAAGAACTGTTTTTGGAAGAAAGCGTTCTTTGATGATTGTTTGGAAGGCAAGAAGGATTCTTCTGAATCTGAATAAGCTTTTAATTTTTTTTTATTGTGCCTGAGCGTAAATGTTTCCCTCAGTTTTTAAACATTCACATCAGGAGTTTTAGTAAAGTGATAAGTTCTGAAAGATAGGTGTGAGAATGTTTTAAACTGTATATGGAAATATTTATGCATGTATCTGGTATTTTCAGTGTAACATTTCTAGTGTTGATTCAGAAGTTAAGTTCAACACTCAGTGGTGTAAAATAACCCAAGTGTTAGTGTTAATAGCCAGAGTGATTGTGTGGAGTAAAACACTCAAAACCACACCCATCATAATCACATTTCCCAGCATGCACTATTACAGGTTGATTTTCAAAATTGTTTGTTTCAATGTCTGTATTTTTGCATTTACATTGATTGGTTGATTCATCTTATGATACACAAAGATATATAACATACTTTTTTTATTTTTATAGTAGTTATTATTGCACCCGTTACTGAGATAGTTTAGATAATTTTGGTAGTCCCATTAATCAATCTTACCTACCCTGGCAGTCATTCTGAATGAGGGTGATTAAAAAATCCAATTGATGGATATCCTTACTCTGGACATAGGAATTTCAAATAATTTTTCAAGCCAGCATAATGTGAACTGCAGGCCTGATGCAGCCTGTAAACCAGGAGTTTCCTAACACCACTGTGTTAAGGAGTCTGCATACTTCTCAGCCAAAACCGTAAAGAACAGTTTGTGCATATATTATGACAACATTTTTGTTCGTTTTGGACTTCGGCAAGGGTTTTTTCGGCTGTTTGGGCACGCAACATTTCGGTAGCTGAAGTCTACGTCCCTTCGTCGGTGATTGGCCAACAGTAGGGATTCTTCAATGAAGTGCCTGTTGTCATTCAACGAACGACGACTCATCCTCATGCACATTTATTTTCCTTGAGAAAAACTGCACCAAACATTCCAATCAGATTTCTTGAATTATCTTATAATAATGATTTATCTTATAATTATCTACTATTTTGAGGAATCGTATACTGGCTACGGCATCTCCAAATGGACAAATAATATTATTGCCACTTTTTTCAAGCAAAGGTCTTTTAAGGAATTATGTGAGCACACTCGTTCGGTTCAAACTGAAGCCTGCGGATGCCTTTAGGGTATAACTAGGCTAGGGTTTCACAAACTTGGTCCTGGGGACCTCAAGGGGTGCACGTTTAGTTTTTTGCATTTACATTTTAGTCATTTAGCAGACGCTCTTATCCAGAGCGACTTACAAATTGGAAAGTTCATACATATTCATCCTGGTCCCCCCATGGGAATTGAACCCTGGTCCCCCCGTGGGAATTGAACCCACAACCCTGGCGTTGCAAGCGCCATGCTCTACCAACTGAGCCACACGGGACCACGTTTTCCCTAACACTACACAGCTGATTCGAATAATCAACTAATCATCAATCTTTGATCATTTGTATCAGCTGTGTAGTGTTAGAGCAAAAACCCAAAAGTGCTCCCCTTGAGGTCCCGAGAACAGTGTTTGGGAAACGCTGAACTTGGCCTTCAAAGAAAGGCCTTATGACATATGTAATGTATTGTCATAAAGAGTTTAATTTTAGATGCTAATAAGGCTGGTGGAACCGTTCATAGAGGGTTCTAAGAAGAACCTTCCAAAGATAAAATTATTCTTGGTAGAACCACTCCTGGGCAAGACCCTTCATAGAAAGTTCTAGGTAGAACAATTTACAGGGGTTTCTATGAAGAACCCTACATAGCACCAGAAAGGGTTCCCCCATGAGGAAAACCCAAGAACCCTACATGGTTCTACTTAGTACCTTTTTTTCTGAGTGTAGCTTCAGAGGCTGTGCTTGGTTAAGGCATCTACCAGTATTCTGCCGGCAGCCGAGTTGGAAAGTAGCTGACTTGGATGGTAACCTCTAATACAATGGTTAAGCAAGTTAACATCCATCCATTATCCACACAAGTGAAATCAGAGTGATGTTTATGTTTTCCACTTCGGGGGAAGACCTGTGGGATATGTCATGTCTGCCGTGTGGAGGGAGGGTATGTGTGTGTTTATATTCTTCTGCGGACCCCTGGTGAGCCTTCCTGTGTTTCAGGATCCTCTCCTCACATGTGAATGCTTCAACAGGAAAAACAGCCTGTGTTGCCTATCGTTGTGCTCCTCCCTGTGTCCTCACAGTCAATGCCCTGTACACAGGGCTGAGTGGACTGGAATCCTTTCTAGGGTGTAGGGTTCAATGCCCCTGCCCTTCCTGCCTTTGTGGGACTTTGTTTAGGGCGGTGTCATTTCATCAATGAGGGTTGCCCTGGTGCATGGCCCTTGCCCTACAGGTTTGTCCAGTGAGGTCTAACCATACGTCATATGGGAGAGTTGGACATTTGCAGGTGTTTCTGTTTGCAAGGCCTTAACAGTTTGACTGATGTTTCTAATCATATTGGTGGGTGTCATGATGAAGAAGCTTCCCTGGAGGCAGAGGTGGATTCCTCCTGTCTGGGGACACAGGATTAGGACTGAGAAGGAGGGCAAGCCAAAACCTGCTCCTACTCTCTCTCTCTCTCTCTCGCTCTCTCTCTCTCTCTCTCTCTCTCTCTCTCTCTCTCTCTCTCTCTCTCTGCCTCTCTCTCTCTGCCTCTCTCTCTCCCTGAGCTCTCTGAGCTCTCTCTCCTCTCTCTCTCGGAGCTCTGAGCTCTCTCTAACAAGGCATTCCAGGCCATTATCTATGCCTCAGATGAGAGCAACTAGTCGAGGGATCAAATACAAAACAATTCTCCAGAATTGTAGTACATTGCTCCACCAGGTCCTCTGATGTTGTGACAAAAAACATCTACTTTCACTATTATGGTTAACACTGCTACCCCCATTATACAAAGACAGGATGCTCCCCCACACACCTGTGCCACAAAGAGCTTACGGATCAGTGCAGAGGCAGGGAGATGGGTGAGCGCTAGCCCAAGGTCAGAGGATTTGAGAAGAAGAGAGAGACATGTAGACGCCTAAGCCTTACACTGGGATCCTCTTTGTTAGCGGGGTACTGAGGGGCAGGCTTTTACCAGCCCAAAGTCAAACAGTCCTCAGCATTCCAAAATAGCAGGTTGGTGTGTCAGACACATTGTTCTATTCATAAGCAGAGTGAATGACAACTCATCACCTCTCTCTTCCTAACAACCTGGTGGGTTTCAGGAGGATTTGCCTCTCAGGAGAGAGAGCTCACCTGGCTGTCAGTAGTGTAAAAGCCCCGGGGCCAGGATACAAAGCACACAGCAAAATATGATGAGAAAGATGTCTTCTCCCTGCACCTCCCTTGATACATTTTGCGGATAGTTTCACTACATATAAAATTTAAATTGAATCTCTGACTTATTGTTCTAAGAAGATCACCGGGCAAAAATGTGTATTTCTTGTTAAGTTTGTGAACTATAAGCCTTTTGCTTTTTTGTTTGAATCTTGGAGAATCCTGTTGTTTTGACCTCCACACCCCCCCTGTCCCTCTCCCCCGTGTCTGTCTGTGGGTCTCTGGAGAAGTGCTGGTTTCCGTAGACGTGATGTGGAGATGTTTCCTGTGGCAGGCCTGTCTGCTGCTGATTACAACCTATCCATCAGCCAGACCTCCTTAGAGTAGAGGGGGGAGGGGGCAGAGAGAGCGGGGAGGGAGAGAGAGAGAGAGAGAGAGAGAGAGAGAGAGAGAGAGAGAGAGAGAGAGAGAGAGAGAGAGAGAGAGAGAGAGAGAGAGAGAGAGAGAGAGAGAGAGAGAGAGAGAGAGAGAGAGAGAGAGAGAGAGAGAGAGAGAGAGAGAGAGAGAGAGAGAGAGAGAGAGAGAGAGAGAAAGAGAGTGTTAGAAACAGAGGTGAGAGAGAGAAGAAAACAGTGGGAGGTCAAGATGGTGCCCCAATTGTACCTTCCCAATCCAAACCAACCTCAACCGCTCACAAACAACTGTATTGTAGACTGTAGGTCAAAGTAAACCTGGCCTAATTAGCCCACCACACACAGTGGCACTTATGAACAGGCAGGATCATCCACAAAGACAATGATTCACTGATGCAAAATTGGAGAGCAATGCAATTCCTAACAGTAAACATTGTGAGAAACTCAGCCAATATCTATTCTAACTCTCATCTGACAGATCCCCATTGAGTGGTTTTGTAGCCATTATTATCTCTCTTTTTTTGCAAGAATAATTATGGGCACTGATGTCATGTGATCAAAGGGAACATGGGCATAAATCAGATATTAATGTGCACGCACGCACGCTCATACACACGCTATATACACCAGGTCACCCAGTGCAGGACCCAAATAGGTTCTACATTACAACAGAGATTGAACCAGCGGTCAGACACAGTGTACTGGTGTCCCTGGTGAAACAGGACCCTGCCATAAAGCTGGACCCCAGGTCCTAGGTCCCAAGGAAACGACCCAATGTCCCAGGGCAAAAACCACCCAACACTTCATCAGTTCAGCCATTTTGTGACTAATTACTCCCAATTACAGTCGGTGGGTCTCTCACATAACAATCAGTATGCCACCCCTGGGTATAAGACCCACAATGACAGGATGGCTCTGGTCAAAAGAGACCCTGGCAGCTCTCATTACTGTTGTGGCATTTCTCCGCACCACTTTGGTTGCATTGAACCAGGCGTGTAAACAGGAGGTTGTGATGTATCCTCCCAGACCAGTAAGAGGAAACCACACAAGGCCTGGGGACTCCACACACCAATGGTTAACTGGTCAACTGGCAGTCACACTGTAGGATGTTGAGTCTGAGAGACTGTGTTGATGCTACTGTCTATTGTGTAGTGCCTGTGTTTGTGGATGGTGGTTTAAGAGTTGTGTGACCTTGGATGTGAATGTGAGCATGCTGGGAGGGCCCCTCATAATGCTGGGAGGGCCCCAATAATCCCAATGGTGATAAATAACTTCAAATTGCTCTAAAACTAAGTCATGCTTGCACTTTACAGAAAGGCCCATAAATTGTATTTCTATTCCCATTGCTCTACCTTCCTACCCAATGGTCTCAACACTAAGCTCAATTCATTAAATTAGCATTTATCATCAGCTTTCAGTAAAGACACAGATCTTTCTAGAGCCCAGTACATCTCTCTCTGAGTCTGCAGTTACAGACCCCTAATTTTCTTCACTCTAAATGAAAGTTTTTCTCACTCAGTTTTAGGCTACAGCTGTTGTAGATAGCCCAAAATATCTCCCTTTGGCTTAATACTGTCATGTAGCTTGTAGACTATATTTTTATATAAAACACATTGTTACAAAGGTTATATACATGGTTTATAACTATCTTCATATTACAACGATAAAACACAACTAATCAGCAGATGAATCACAGGAGGATGCAGTTTATGGCCCAAAGCTAAGATCTGACCCTTGTCTCAATCACTTTTCAGGGCCTCTCCAGGGCAGGAGGTTGTAAGTATGGAACATTCCTCAGAGAGTTCTAAGTGACTGAGTACTGCTGACCACACTCACCTCTCTACCTGACATGTTATTCAACCTAAGGCTCAGACAATGCCCTGGTCGACAGGTCATCTACATTGTGATCACTACAGGGAATGCACTCCATTAGCCAGAGCTGACCTTTGACCTTTATGGTGGTCTCTGAATAAGGTCAACAGAGAAACATGCCAAGAGTGTTTTCATAAAATACTACTTCAGACACACATCAGTGATGTAGATTGCATCATGGCCCACTGCATTTGGTGTCTTTTGATGAATACAGTGTCAGTGCTAATTCACTAACCACCTATTCCATGATCAGATTGGCGGGAAACCGTTTCCCCTCTGACAGGATGTCAACCAGGAAACATGCCAGGCAGAAGCACCGGTACAGGGACAGAGACAGGGACAGCGATTTACCCCCATGCACCAGGCATGTTCAATCTCTACCTATTCCACTCTGCTGTCCCCACTTGCTTCAAGATGTCCACAGAGAAAGCGAAGGTAACTTAACAAAATTACTATGACCCCGTGACACTCACGTCTGTCATCATAGCCATCGTAGCCATCATTGAGAGGCTAGTTAAGGAATTTATCACCTCCACCTTACCCGACACCCTAGACCAGGTATTCCCAAACTGGGGTACGTGCAATGCCGTCGGGGGTACGCCAAATAAAAATGTGATTCACATTTTTTTTTAAACAAATATTTATTTAAATTTTTAATTTTAACATTTTATTTTCACATTTTCAAACAGTCCATTTCTATTTTCCAACGGGGCTATAGATTTGGGTGAGGTTTTTTCTTGCCTGAGTAGCCTCGTTTCACTGCCAAAAATAAAATTTAACCATCTAGTGTTCAGCGAAATAACAACACAATGTCAAATACAGGTAGCCTAGTCAAATAATTAACATCCAATCACATTAACTGTTACTCTCTCGCGGGAATTCCAATAACGGTCCATATGTTGCCAAACGTGGCTGCTGCTCATTCTGTTTGCTCAAAAATGGTACCCTCCAAGCTCATCAATAAGCTTGGGGCCCTGGGTTTGAACCCTGCCCTGTGAAACTGGGTCCTAGACTTCCTGACGGGCCGCCACCAGGTGGTGAAGGTGAGCAACAACACCTCCACTACGCTGATCCTCAACATAGGGGCCCCACAAAGGTGCGTGCTCAGCCCCCTCCTGTACTCCCAGTTTACCCATGACTGCGTGGCCATGTCAGCCTCCAACTCAATCATCAAGTTTGCAGACAAAACAATAGTGGTAGGCCTGATTACCAACAATGACGAGACAGCCTACAGGGAAGAGGTGCGGGCCCTGGAGGAGTGATGCCTGGTAAATAACAACTCCCTCAATGTCAACAAAACAAAGAAGCTGGTTGTGGACTTCAGGAGACAGCACGCCCCCATCCACATTGACGGGGTCGCAGTGGAGAAGGTGAAAAGCATCAAGCTCCTAGGTGTACACATCACTGACAATCTGACATCATTGACAGTGTGGTGAAGAAGCTGCAACAGCACCTCTTCAACCTCAGGAGGCTGAAGAAATTGGGCTTGGCCTCTAAGACCCTCACAAACTTTTACAGGTGCACCATTGAGAGCATCCTGTCAGGCTGTATCACCGCCTGTTACGGCAACTGCACCATCCTCAACCGCAGGACTCTCCAGAAGGTGGTGCGGTCAGCCCAACACATCACTGGGAGCTCACTGCCTGCCCTCCAGGACATCTCCAGCACCCGGTGTAACAGGAGGACCAAGAAGATCATCAAGTACCTCAGCCACCTGAGCCACAGCCTGTTCACCCAGGTATCATCCAGAAGGCGAGGTCAGTAAAGGTGCATCAAAGCTGGGACCGAGATGGCCTTGAGATAGAAAAACTAGCTGGCTACCACCTGGTTACTCTGGTTACTCATCCCTGCACCTTAGAGGCTGCTGCCCAATGTACGTAGACATGGAATCACTGGTCACTTTATTCATGTTTACATACTGTTTCACCCAATTCATATGTATATACTGTTTTTTACTGTATTCTAGTCAAGTCCATCCTATTCAACTATTGCTGTACATACACTATTCTATCCACGTATTCTTCAGATATACCATATGTTCTATCCACATATTGTCCATAATATCTATACATCCCATCACATATATATACTTGTGACGACCCTCCCACTCTGTCTGTCAAATTCTTTCTCTTTGCTCTTGTTTTCCTTAATAGGATGTCGGTGGGCGGAGCCAGGAGGGTCGTCAGCGAAATGTGTCACACCTGGGCTCGGGTGTGTCCCGGGATAAATAAACCTCTTCCCCATTCATTGAGGAGACTCTCTCCATGCAGACACACTGATAGATTTTGGTTGTGGCATTTTTGTGGCCGTTTTGTTTGTTTGCTTGGCACCTTTCAACACCCCTCATTATCACATTTATACACGCAACCACTCACTTACACTATTGATTATTGACTACACACACCATTGTTAATTGTATTTAGTTGACTTCAGTTAATAAATATATTTTGTTATTCCTTATCTCCACATTGTCTCCCTTTTTGTTACAAACTTCGAGCCGGTTCGTGACATACTGTATATGCAGTACCAGTCAAAAGTTTGGACACACCTACTCATTCAAGGGTTTTTCTTTATTTTTACTATTTTCTATATTGTAGAAGAATAGTGAAGACATCAAAACTATGAAATAACACATATGGAATCATGTAGTAAACAAAAAAGTTTTATACAAATCAAAATACATTTTATATTTTACTTTCTTCAAAGTAGCCTTGATGACGGTTTTGTTTCTTGGCATACTCTCAACCTGCTTCACCCTGAATGCTTTTCCAACAGTCTTGAAGGAGTTCCCACATATGCTGAGCACTTGTTGGCTGCTTTTCCTTCACCCTGCGGTACAACTCATCCCAAACCATCTCATTTGGGTTGAGGTCGGGTGACTGTGGAGGCCAGGTCATCTGATGCAGCACTCAATCACGCTCCTTCTTGGTCAAATAGCCCTTACACAGTCTGGAGGTGTGTTGGGTCATTGTCCTGTTGAAAAACAAATGATAGGCCCACTAAGCGCAAATCATATGGGATGGCGTATCGCTGCAGAATGCTGTGGTAGCCATGCTGGTTAACTGTGCCTTGAATTCTAAATAAATCACAGAGAGTCACCAGCAAAGCAACCCCACACCATCACACCTCCTCCTCCATGCCTCACCTACTATGTGTCTCGCAAAGACACGGCGGTTGGAACCCAACATTTCAAATTTACTCCAGTGTAATGCTCGTGTTTCTTGGCCCAAGCAAGTCTCTTCTTATTATTGGTGTCCTTAAATAGGGGTTTCTTTGCAGCAATTGATCATGAAGGCCTGATTCACGCAGTCTCCTCTGAACAGTTGATGTTGAGATGTGTCCGTTACTTGAACTCTTTGAAGCATTTATTTGGGGTGCAATTTCTGAGGCTGGTAACTCTAATGAACTTATCCTCTGCAGCTGTTGTAACTCTGGGTCTTCCTTTCCTGTGGCGGTCCTCATGAGAGCCAGTTTCATCATAGCGCTTGATGGTTTTTGTGACTGCACTTGAAGAAACTTTCAAAGTTCTTGAAATGTTCCACATTGACTGACCTTCATATCTTAAAATAATGGACTGTCGTTTCTCTTTGCTTATTTGAGCTGTTTTTGCCATAATATAGACTTTTACCAAATAGGGCTATGTTCTGTATACCTCCCCTATCTTGTCACAACACAACTGATTGTCTCAAATGCATTAAGAAGGAAAGAAATTACACAAATGAACAAGGCACACCTGTTAATTGAAGTCAGGAGGGGAGAGTGGCGGCGCTGCCAGCGATAACAGCAGGAAAGATAATAAAGGAGAAGGTGTTTCCTGTGAGCACTCCCTCAGGAACACACTGACTCCTCCACACATTATTACGGCCTTATTACTCGTCCTAATATTTCTCTATTTCTTAATTCCATTATTTTACATTTAGATTTATGTGTATTGTTAGATATTAGTGTACTGTGGGAGCTCGGAATACAAGCATTTGGCTATATCCGCAATAACATCTGCTAAATGTGTATGTGACCAAGAAAATTACATTTTATTTTATTTGAACTGAACAACTTGAAGGGAGAGTTACTTAAGAGATGTGGGATGACAGGGGCAGAGCCGGGCATCAGAGTGTGCTAATACTGTAACTTTAGCTGGGGGGATTAGTCCATAACAATAGAAGTGTGGCTGTTGTGGAGGAGTTTGGCACCAGGAGACAGTACTGTTTATAGCCTGACGCTGCTGTGATTGTTTGGTAGCTAGAGCTTGGATCACTGGTTGTCTCCTCTGTGGGTTAGATAGCGGGGTTCTCAGTGGCAGGGTAAGGCTCTCTTTCCCACTGAAGCCTAGCTACTGCCTGCCTGGCCCTCGATGATGGGAGACCCTCTGAAGTCAGAGCCAGCTGCCCCTGTATAAAGGAACACTCACACATGCCACTGTAGCTGTCTGCAGCACTCTGCTCCGTTTTGCCACCTCTGGTCTCTTGGCCCTCCCACCCCTATGGGAGAGCAGCTCCCGCTCAACCCAGTCCAAGCTCTTCTCTGTCCTGACACGCCGATTGTGGAACCAGCCTCCCCCTGGAGCTAGGACAGCAAAGTCCCTGCCCATCTTCCGAAAACATCTGAAACCCTACCTCTTAAATACTAAAAATAACAAGAACACGAGAAAGTAAGAAGCTATATACAGGGTCAGTTCCAGTAGCATATTTACAATGTGCAGGGATACAAGATGTGCGCTATGAATCTCACTAAACAGCAATGTATCTCCATTATGCATAATAAACTCTTCATCTCCCCACACATCACTCCAGGGAGAATTGTGTAATGCCCGACATTCTGCCTGATATCATGTGGGACTTGGAACGTCTATGGATCCGGCTTATTCCACAGCTAATGAGTCCCATACTGTGGGGCTGAAAGGGAAGGAGACATAATATTGCTTAAGAAGAAAAGCCTTATCAGAGAAATAACACTAGCAAAGAGGGTCATTACGTAACAGACATGGATCATTACATTACAGAATGCTAGTTAACTCATTCAGATACAACATGCAATATGACCTGATGGAAATGTTGCATAACTCTCTCCCTCTACAACTAGGAATGGTGTCTTCACTGTACACTGGCTCACAATAACAATCATTCTGAGAATGAACTTTCAAAACATAAAAGTGAATATGCTCAATTATATGACTTCCAGATTCTACTGAGTAGACCTCTGTTTTGAAATGTCTGGGAGATTTCCTCAGGGGGGAATCGATAGACACTGTCTCACACTCAACCTCCCCTTCCTCCTTTGTTGCTCCAGCGTGGGTTGTCAGAGCATGTGTATGATGGCTGCTGTACATTGTGTGAGAGAATGGCATGCCCAGCTTTCAGTGAAAGGCTGCAGGTGGTGTGACCTGACGCTGGCCCCTGACCTTTACCCAATCGGAGTGAGGCTCAGCTGCAGGGTGCCTGGGTTGACATGACAGCTCCTGCTGTGAGTTGTGGCAGGGCGCTAGGCATTAATCCCCTTCCAGCTCCACCAGCCTGCTGTCCCCACCCCGCCTGCTACACCGACACATTCCTGAACATCACAGCACAGCAGCAGCCCCTGCTAGGCCACAGGAAGAATACCCACTGAGCCCTAAAGAGGGATAGAGAGAGAGAGAGAGAGAGAGAGAGAGAGAGGGGGATAGAGAGAGAGAGAGAGGGATAGAGAGAGAGAGAGAGAGAGAGAGGGGGGGATAGAGAGAGAGAGAGGGATAGAGAGAGAGAGAGAGAGAGAGGGATAGAGAGAGAGAGAGAGAGAGAGGGATAGAGAGAGAGAGAGAGAGAGAGAGAGAGAGAGAGAGAGAGAGAGAGGGATAGAGAGAGAGAAAGAGGAATAGAGAGAGAGAGGGATAGAGAGAGAGAGAGAGGGATAGAGAGAGAGAGAGGGATAGAGAGAGAGAGAGGGATAGAGAGAGAGAGGGGAAGAGAGGACGAGAGAGAGAGCGCTAACTATTATGTGGTGCAACCAACACAATTAATAAATACTCAGTTAACACACGTTTTAATAACTTTTATTTTTATTAGATCAGCATATATCTTCAGCATTAGATAAGCATGTGGAAAATATGTAGAAAATAGTACATGAACATCCATCCCTGCAAACCCATTCAGACATGCACAGGCTTGTTTAGCATAGTGTGCATGTCAGTGTGTGGCCACAAGCGTGTGTACGTGCAGGGCTGAGGATTTTGCCTTTGAGGCACAATGCCCAAGGTACTGACTTGACCGCAGGACCTCAAAGGAGATAAAGAATAGAGGGTAAGGCACTCAGGGGCTGCCTGAAAGTAATTACCCTGGCATGCAGATAAACAGAGAACATGCACGAACGCATGCACGCATGCAACGCACGCACGCACACCACGCACGCCATGCACGCACACCACGCACGCACGCACGCACACACACACACACACACACACACACTCTCACTCTCACTCTTCAGGTCAGCTAGTGCAGGCCAGGGCCCAACTCCCTGAGCTCTAGCTTTGCAAACACACCCATCCTGTTTTCATAAGGGGAGAACACAGGAGCAGGAGGGGAGAGGAGAGAGATATGGCAAGAGAGAGCTGTGAAGCCCAGGGCAGAGCCACAGTCCTGGGTGGTGAGGATTGGGATGGGGGAGGGGGGGGGATAGTTGATTCAGGTGAAGGGTGAGGGGTGATGTTAAAGGCAAGGGGGATTTTTCTACAATACAGGACAGAAATAAAATCCAAGTTAAAAACATAAAAGATGTAAGGTTAAAAACAACCCTATAGAAATCATACCCCGTTTACAGCTTATCCAGGTACATTGATGGGAGCGTACAACAGCATCAAAGTCTTTCCTACTGTAGATTTTCCCAGTCCTTTCCTTCATAATACAAGGCACCGGGACATTAATGGCAACTTCAGGAGCACACTGTACCTGTTCCATGAGTCTCAGCACGCCTGTGGGTAGCAGAGGGAACAGAGGGGAGGCGAGGTGACCAACTGGAGTGTTTGGGATGCGTCTGTCGATGGTTCCTGTGGGATGCTGCCTCTGTGTGTGTTGCCATTTTCTCAGGGAAGACACTTACACTTTGACAAAAGATCCCACAACCACACTATCAGTGGAGTGGTGGTTAGTCAATCAACCTTGAGTTGAACCATTACTGTAGTGTATTCTCATCTATGTGTGTATTGTGTGTCTGGCTGAGTGAGTGAGTGAGTACATACAGCATGTGGATGAGGGGTCCGCTGATTACTCAAGTTGCAAAGAAGTAATCAGGCCAATACCGTACACTATTCAGTGTGTGAGCGGCTGGGCCGGCTGTGGCTGTCATCACAACATGTGGACTCCTGGTTCCAATGATTTCCTGAGAGGCCCCTGTGCCTCTCCTGTGGCTTGACACCATCACCTCAGCACACAGCGCCACACACACAAGATATTACTGAAAAGAAATATGGATTTTTCACACAATGACGACAATAAGTATACATGTGGGGATTCATTTTAGCATAAAGGACTCTTGGGATTCCATTAACATAATGAAATACCAATGACTATAGAGATCAAGATACTTCAAAGATCATGTTTTAGCTAAGCTAAATAGTCAGAGGAATAGTGGTGTCATGCAGTGGTCACTTATACAGGCTGACTTGTACATTCTCCTGCTCCATTCCCCTCAATTTAGACATAGCGCTCAGCTAAGAAGCTGTTTCTCACAGAAACAAGAGGCCCTATGATAATGGAGCTCTTTATGCGGTCGCCTTCCTCCCTCCACAGTTTCTCAATGACCTGCTGTCTCTGTCTCAGTCCCTTTCCTTTACTCTGTTGGTGTCTCACGCTTTTCTGCTCTCTGCAGTATACGGCGAGCTCTACGTGCAAGTTACTGGGACTGTTTAATGGTTCTCCTTGCGAAACCTCCGACTTTTTCAACTCTGTTTGGAGGTGAGGAAGGCCCCTTCGGGGCAGCCATCACAGCCTCTTCCATTACATCAGAGCGATAGCAGGAGGGAGGGAAGGAGAGAGCGAGAGAGAGGCCGTGGGTGGGGTCCCAGCTGGATCAGCTCCACCACACCATCTGTGTCCAGGCTTGGTCACACCGCACTAACACACGTGTGTAGCAGCCGCCCGTGTATCACCACAACGAACACTGGATTATTCATTCTTTAATAAGCTACTGTTTTTACACGGCTCTGCCCTGGTCTTTAACTGCTGAACGGTGCAAATGCTCACTGATGAGTTTTCACCAAAACGGGTCAAAGTTCATGTTGATGCAACTAAAAGTGAGATTTATAGCCATTAAGAGATACTTTGATGCCAATTTAGTAAATCCCCTTCGAGTATACGATAACATTACAGCTAAATATAGTTATAAATACAGTTTCTTCCAATGAATTGAAGTCTGTGTGAGTCTTTCTCTGAGTCGGCCAAGTGGCTGAGGGAAAATAAGGTAAGGGAACATTGCCCGGGTTATTTCTGACTGCGACTAAGCTAGGTCAAAACATTGGGTGTGTTCAGGAGGAAGAACCTCTCCTGATAAAGGGTAACTTTGCTAGGTCAGCCAGGCAGCCAGTCTCCAGCTCTGTCAGGGCTCAGTCTCTCTTCATCCAGGGCCTGTTCTGATAGGGATATAATGACCAATTGTGCATGACGCCAATAGACGTCAAGTCCTGTGTTTTTACAATCTCCCTCAGTAATGGCATGGTGCTCCTGCTCCAACATTCTGACCACAGTAGACTATACTATTAACATCTGGGCCTAAAACCTGGCCAGGGCTTTGGGGTAGCTGTCACCTGTTCATATAGCCAAACCGCCATGCCTTTCTTCCTGTTTCCCCTTCCTCTTCCTTTCTACCCACTCAAACAGCTTTGATCAATAACACTGTGGTCACCAGCAGTCAGCCAATATGTTCACCAGGCAGAGAGACTCATTGTTATCTTAATTACAGGCCTTGCTCTCGCTGACTGAGCCAGTGCTTGGGTGACTTTAAATAAGAGTCAGCTGCATAGCTGGGCTCAGCCTTTGGTCCTGGGCTCTTTCAACTGGAACCCACAGCTTGCAAACACAGCACTACTAAACAAGGCATTGTTCACTGTGTCTTTGGTCAGGATTATTTAAACGAGAAAAGCATTGGCCATGACGTCTTCATTAAATGGAATTTCAAAGAAAGAAACGCAACCTGGTTGAGAATCTACCCACTGGGCACACACTGCTTGAATCAACGTAGTTTCCACTTAATATAAATGAAATTACATTGAACCAGAGCGGAATAGACGTTGAATTGACGTCTGTGCCCAGTGGGTAATGTGTGACAAAATTGAGTGCACCTGTGACATCTGGAGAGGCTGAAGCTGAATCACATATGTGGCTCCATCCTCCGGGTGAGAGTAGAGGAATATCAATGGCTGACACACACTACCTCGTCCAGGAGAACATCACTATCTTAGTCAGCGAGGCCAGGCATTGTGTGCCATGTCCATTGTCTCAACTGACTGAGTTGATGGATCGTGTTTATGTGTGTTTATGTGTTTAAGAAGTGTAGATTTCAAAGAAGTCCAGACTGCAGCTCACAACTTAAACCCCCTCCCTTCCTGTGATAACCAAGGATGTTTGATTTTCTTCCTAGTCTATAGTAAGTCAGTTTAAGATGGCGTCCGTCTCTGGGGCTATAGCCACGGCTGCAATAAGGCCGTAATAATGTGTGGAGGAGTCAGTGTGTTCCTGAGGGAGTGCTCACAGGAAACACCTTCTCCTTTATTATCTTTCCTGCTGTTATCGCTGGCAGCGCTGCCACTCTCCCCTCCTGACTAATCTCTTTTGCCGGCGCTGCCCGCACGCCATCCCAACTCCGCTGTGCTTTCTCAGGGTCGCCCGGCCCCTCCCACTCCCACCCACCCCATAGTCCAGTCGCCTCATATAACATACCCATAGAGTACTCTATATACTGTAAACCATGCTAGAAATGGGCCATATCGGTATGCACTGAAACCACATCAGATGTTGAGTTCAAATTCCTAAACACTTTATTTTTTATTTGACTTTTCCTTTTTGTTTGCTGCAATGCAGTCACAACTGCATTGCAGCAAACGAAAAGGACAAGTCAAATAAAACATGTTGATTGGAAGAGGCAGTATGTGCTCCTGATGGCTCATTTGTCCATGATCGTGTTTCTCTGTGATTAGATAAACCTTCTCATCTGCAGTGTTTGTACAACTATTAATGGCTGTGCCTGATGAGACCTGAGCCAAACCACAGCCTGCGGTAGAGCCGGATGACAGCACACCCCCAGGCAATCACAGTGATAAAGGGACCTCAATGAGATTAATACTGAATACCTGAGTATTACACACATATGCAGAAACATAACCTAACCCTAAACTCCATCCAGATGTGTTCAGGAATGCTAGGACTTCATTGACTCCAATCAGAGTTATGTCATCATCCCCTCCTCAGGGGATGACATTTATTCTAGATTTAAAAAGAAAATCAAACGGCTGACATGTAGTCACTTACATGAATATTCTGGCTATTATTCTTCCCAAAACATAACAGTTACACTTTTGATCTTGTGAACTATACAATTAGCATGAAACATCTACTGCAATTATCTGTCAACCCTGAAAAAAACACAAGATAATAATGCTTAACCCAGTTAAAGGGGCAATCTGCAGTTCAAACAATAACAAGGTGGGCACCCCACCACTGGTTTGGTGAAGAGCTGAGAGATGGGGCTGGAGAAACTTAACCACTCCCAAATAGACAGAGCCATGGATAAACGTTTTACCATGATTTGAGGCTGTACAGTGTTTCTTTACATTTACAAGGTTTGAATAAAAAACATGAGCTGGTGCACACGCAGAGAAAATTATTTTAAGTAGAGGTGCTGACTAACGGCAAGTAAACTATAAGCTATAAAAATAAAGAGAGTTGCACACTCCATATATAAACTTCTTCAGGCACAGTGATGCCAAAACGTTGGTGATTTACACAATAAATGACTGCGAGTTTATATATGGAGTGTCCAACTAACTCTCTTAATTCTCATACATCGACAATGTTTACAAAGGAGTAAAACAAGCGTATATTTTGGTTTCTGATAGGGTACGACAGTTGAGCTAAGCTCATGAGGCTATTAGTAATATTCTTCAAGAATCAATAGGTGTTTATCATGAATTAAAAAGTCAAAAAAATGGATGTAGCAACTGCAGAATGCCCCTTTAAGTGTATGGTTATGTACACCTTATCCACAACCCTAACCCTAGTACTTCAGCTATCTATCTCTGGACATGTAGTAGTGCAGTAACCTAACCACCACTAAATGCATTGGGGTGATGCTCCAGTCAGACAAACACCTGTCTCTGAGATTGTAATGGATGAGAATGGAAGATCGTTTCCAGAATATATATATATATATCTACTGTATTAAGAACTGTTCTGCAGCTGAACCCATTCAGAGAAGTCTTAGTATAACAAAATATGTGAGAGGGCATGAAAAGTTGAATCAAAAACCACATTCTGTAAGAACGCTAATCCAACATACACCAACAATATAGAATCCTACCCAGGCCGGGAGCTGGGCTAAAACCTAGTGGCAGTTTTCACTCAGCCTCCAGTGTTCCATAACACTAGTGTTAACAAGTCCCTGTGCTCAGACCTGATCATACTCAATCATAGTCCAGTGTGGAGACATAAGGCCTTTGTCAATGCTACTCCACAACAGCACTGTACAGCTGATAGCCCCTTGGTTTACTGTAAATAACACTCAAACTAAACTCAATCTCTTTGCATGGGAAAGAAACCAGCTTTCTGTTCACTCCAGCTCACACCAGTGCGCAACATTTCCCTCCACTACTGTACTCCTGGACTGATTTTTTAAAGAGAGAGGCCCCATCAACACTGTTGAACATCAAAACTGCTGTTATTTTTATGGTTCCGTTCTGCGGAGAGAGCACCCTCTAATGCTCAGGTTTCCCCTCATCTGGTCGTCATAACGGCAGGCTGGTGGAGTGCTGAGACCAGAGTAGACCACGGTGGGATGGAGGTGGGGGATGTGCGTGTACTGTACCCCTGTTCTTGTACAGGCCTCCCAGCTGTCTGATTTAAGAGAAGCCAGAGAGTACCCCGGAGACTCCAACTCCATTAGTCCACATCTCCTCACCGTGTCGGCTACACTACAGCCTATCCCAGGGCCTGCTTTTTCCCAGCACCCCTAAGCCTATACTACCCCACACATCCAGGCACCAAGTTCTGTCTGAACTGTCTGAACAATACCAGCAATGTGCCGTCTGTGACTGAAGATGTCATAGAGAGTATTTGATAATGGTGCTACTAGATTACGCCAATCCAAACATGGACTCATCTCAGAGCATTATTACAGTAGTGCTGTCAGCACAGCAGCAATATTATGTTCTGGCACAGTTGAACAGAGTCATCTGTCTGAGGCATCCTACTACAGCCAGCCAATTCAGGGGTGGTGATTGCAATACACTTCCTGTTTTTAGCTCCTAACCACGCTCTGGACAGGACCTGCATGCACCCAGAATATTGATGACCCAAATGTGTTGGGAGGAGGATTGTTTTTCACACAGTACTGTATCCTTGCTTTGTAGTGGCAGTGGTAGTGGAATCAAGTTGAAAATATCATCCTTTTTTAAAGAAAAGAAATGTTGGCAACAATATCATAGCCGACTGTCTCAGATCATTAGTAGTGACTAAAATAGTGTCCGTGTGTGGTCCCATCTCTGCTCAGAGAGCACAATGGTTTGTTGAGTGCCTTCCAACAGAGGACATCCTACCCATATGGTTGGGGGAACCCGGCTCCATACTAATCTGCTCCCACTGTTTGTAAAATAAACAGGCCCCCGAACGCTAACCCACTGCCCACTCTGTTTCCCCCTCTGGCGGCCCCAATAATGCATCTGGCTGACCTTTAACCTAATCCCGTTTGAACCACACTTCCTGTCCAGTGCACAGTGGATATCACTGTAGGGGCATTTGTGCAATGTCATCCGTTTTCCTATTGTGGTGGCACACAAAGGAGTGGGAAAACAAGCAGGACAGGAGACTCATCATCCAAAACAAAATCACCTTGGTTTTGAATCACATCACAAAGCCACAAACAGGAGGCAAGAAATATACAGTAGACTCAGGAGGTCATATGGCTTCAAGCCAATAGAAAAACGACAATGACTCTTTAAGTGGAGTTCGACCAACCAAATCATGACTTACTGGCATTAGGACCGTATTTAACCAGCTGTATAGGGCCATAAGCAAACAATAAAATGCACATCCACAGGCGATGCTTTACGTGGCTGGTGATTGTAATGCAGGGAAACTGAAATCCGTTTTACAAAATTTTAACCAGCATGTCACCTTTTTTTAAAAACCTTTATTTAACTAGGCAGGTCAGTTAAGAACAAATTCTTATTTTCAATGACAGCCTAGGAACAGTGGGTTAACTGCCTTGTTCAGGGGCAGAACGACAGATTTGTATCTTGTCAGCTCGGGGATTCAATCTTGCAACCTTTCAGTTACTAGTCCAACGCTCTAACCACTAGGCTACCTCCCGCCCCAATTCATGGTTGAATTTCTGCAAAGAAACCGCTACTAAAGGACACCAATAATAAGAGACTTGCTTAGACTAAGAATCCAGAGCAATGGACATTAGACTGGTGGAAATATGTCCTTTGGTCTGATGAGTCCAAATTTGAGATTTTTGATTCCAACTGCTGTGTCTTTGTGAGACGCAGAGTAGGTGAATGGATGATCTCCGCATGTGTGGTTCCCACCGTGAAGCATGGAGGAGGAGGTGTGATGGTGTGTGGGTGCTTTGCTGGTGACTCTCTCAGTGATTTATTTAGAATTCAAGGCACAGTTATCCAGCATGGCTACCACAGCATTCTGCATCGATACGCCATCCCATCTAGTTTGCGCTTAGTGGGACTATCATTTGTTTTTCAACATGACAATGACCCAACAGATCTCCAGGCTGTGTAAGGGCTATTTTTACCAAGAAGGAGAGTGATGGAGTGTTGCATCACCCGACCTCAACCCAATTGAGATGGTTTGGGATGAGTTGGACCTCAGAGTGAAGGAAAAGCAGCCAACAAGTGCTCAGTGTAACAGTATAACTTTAAACCGTCCCCTCGCCCCGACACGGGCGCGAACCAGGGACCCTCTGCACACATCGACAACAGTCACCCACGAAGCAGCGTTACCCATCGCTCCACAAAAGCCACGGCCCTTGCAAAGCAAGGGGCAACACTACTTAAGTCTCAGAGCAAGTGACGTAACTGATTGAAATGCTACTAGCGCGTACCCGCTAACTAGCTAGCCATTTCACATCCGTTACACTCACCCCCCTTTCAACTTCCTCCTTTTCCGCAGCAACCAGTGATCCGGGTCAACAGCATCAATGTAACAGTATAACTTTAAACCGTCCCCTCGCCCCGACCCAGGCGCGAACCAGGGACCCTCTGCACACATCGACAACGGTCGCCCACGAAGCAGCGTTACCCATCGCTCCACAAAAGCCACGGCCCTTGCAAAGCAAGGGGCAACACTACTTAAGTCTCAGAGCAAGTGACGTAACTGATTGAAATGCTACTAGCGCGTACCCGCTAACTAGCTAGCCATTTCACATCCGTTACATCAGCATATGTGGGAACTCCTTCAAGACTGTTGAAAAAGCATTCAAGGTGAAGCTGGTTGAGAGGTATTGTACATACAGTGTACATACTGTGCCTTCAGAAAGTATTCACCCCTTCACTTTTTCCAATTATTTTTGTGTTACAGCTTGAATTTAAAATGGAATACATTTAGATTTTGTGTCACTGGCCTAAACACAACACCCCATAATGTCAAAGTGGAATTATGTTTTTTATTTTTTATTAATAAAAACATGAAATGTCTTGAGCCAATAAGTATTCAACCCTTTTATCATGCAAGCCTAAATAAGTTCAGGAGTAAAATTTGCTTAACAAGTCGCATAAGTTGCACGGACTCCCTATGTACAGGTGTTTAACATGACATTTTAATGACTACCTCATCTCTGTACCCCACACATACAATTATATGTAAGGTCCCTCAGTCGAGCAGTGACTTTCAAACACAGATTCAACCACAAAGACCAGGGAGGTTTTCCAATGCCTCGTAAACAAGGGCACCCATTGGTAGACGGGTAAAAATAAAATGTAAAAATCCTGACATTGAATATTCCACTTTGGATGTTGTATCACTACACCTGGTCCTTCCTAACTCAGTTGCCGGAGAGGAAGTAAACCGCTTAGGAACTTAAAATCAGCTGTAATAGGAGAAAATGGAGGATGGATCAGCAACAGTGTAGTTACACCACAATACTAACCTACATGACAGAGTTAAAAGCTTGTACAGAATAAAAATATTGCAAAACATGCTTCCTGAATACAAAGTGTTATTTTTGGGGCAAATCCAACACATCACTGAGTACCACTCTTCATATTTTCAAGCATGGTGGTGGCTGCATCATGTTATGGGTATGCTTGTCATCAGCATGGACTTGGGAGTTTTTTTAGGATAAAAAGAAATGGAATAGAGCTAAGTACAGACAAAATCCTAGGGGGAAATCTGGTTCAGTCTGCTTTCCAACAGACACAGGGAGACAATTTCACCTTTCAGTAGGACAATAACCTAAAGCACAAGGCCAAATATACACTGGAGTTGCTTACCAAGACGACATTGAATGTTCCTGAGTGGCAAGACTTGAAAATGGCTGTCTAGCAATGAACAACCACCAACTTGACAGAGCTTGAAGAATTTAAAAAAGAATAATGCGCAAATATTATACAATCCAGGTGTGCAAGGCTCTTAGAGACTTACCCAGAAAGATGCACAGATGTAATCGCTGCCAAAGGTGATTCAAACACGTATTGACTCAGGGGTGTGAATATTTATGCAAATTAGATATTTCTGTATTTCATTTTCAATAAATGTGTTATCAATTTCTAAAAACATGTTTTCACTTTGTCATTATGGGGTATTGTGTGTAAATGGGTGAGATTTTTTTAAATGTAAATACATTTTTAAAGTCAAGGGGTATGAATATTTTCCAAAGTCACTGTATCTCCCTCAATTACCTCGTACTCCTGAACATCGACTCGGTATTGGTACCCCGTGTATATAGACAAGTTAACGCTTACTCCTTGTGCATTTATTCCTAGTGTTATTATCTTTCTACTATGTTTCTCTCTGCATTGTTGGGAAGGGCCCATAAGTCAGCAACTCACTGTTAGTTTACACTTGTTGTTTACGAAGCATATGACAAAAAAAAACGTGATTGATTTGATTCGAATTAAAATCGGAGATGCAGTAGCATCACAACAACATGCTAGAACAGAAACTTAATGCTTTCTTAAAACAATATAGTTTGCTTGAAAAAGGCTGCTCAAACAGACATGCAAAGCATGTCTCCCCCGTTCTACCCCCTCCATGCCCTCTCTGGGAGCCCCTGAGCCCCTGAGCCCGTTTGTCCCACTCCCCCCTCTGTGGGACTAGATAAGCCAGTGGTCCCCCTCCATCAACAACAGAGTCCTGCCACAGAGGGTAGAGTTACAGAAGCAGGCCAAGCTTGCAGTCCTCTGGGGGCTCAGTGGGAGTGGGCTGCATAGGGCTGAGTTAGACATGGGAGGCTAATATGCTCCCGGGCCGGCCAGGCTGCTTATGCCCACCATCTGTGTCTGTTACTCATCACCCACTGACCAGGAACCACCATAAGCACATCTAAACAAACACCCCCAGCGGAAATCTATTTAACAGCTAACTCTCTACCTTCTTGGGCCTTTTAATTACTGACAATCAGTGCCACCAAAGCAGCAGAGTTCAGAAACCCTTTGCCATGTTTAATCTCTTAAGATTTTTTTATTTAATTGATTTAACCTTTTTTTTATCAGGGAGTCATACTGAGACCAAGGTCTATTTTACAGATGAGCCCTGAATTACATAAATTACAGAAAATACACACATTAATATAAATACAAAATGCAAGCAGAAAAAAAACATGGTCATAAAAACAAACACATCCATCAGTAATAAGGTCCCCAATCAGCTTTCTGAATTCCCCTAGAGGCACCAGAACATCCCATTTAAGAACCTTCTTAAGATTATTCCACAAATAAGGAGCAAGAAAACTAAAAGCTGATTTACCTAACTCAGTAGAGACCAAAGGAATTTCCAGAGTTAGCCATCCCTGAGACCGGGTGTGGTAACTCGCAGGTCTAAAGTTTACTAAAGATGTTAGGTACAGTGGGACTTTTGGTAAAAGGGCTTTATAAATTAAAATATAGCAATACATCTATCAACCTACGAGACATCAAAGAGGGCCAATCAACTATCTGGTAGAGAATGCAGTGATGAGTACTACAATTGTAAATCTGTAATAAAATCAATAATAGTATAGTACTAGGAAGCGCAGTGCGCTATGATAAACTGCATTTAATGAAGTGGCAGTTGCATTTATAGATGACAACACCATAGTCTAGGACCGACTAAATCATCTGCATTCTACTATTTAGCGAGAGGCAGGACCTATTTCTATGGAAGAAGACCATTTTTATTCTCAGCTTCTTAACTCATCAATATGCTTTTTAAAAGACAGCTTTTTATCTATCCAGATACCCAGATATTTGTAAGCAGGGACACAATCAATTTGGACACCATCCCAATTACATATAAATCAGAGTTATTTATATGCGCTCTAGAGAACAACATATACTTACTTAAATTTAACCTGCATTCAATACTAATTTCAGGTCAATAAAGTTTCTGTAATACAATAAAGGCAGACTAGTTCAGATAGAGCCTGGTCAACAGTGGGGGCAATAGCATACACAACAGTATCATCGGCATACAAGTGATATTGATATTGTTAATGTAACAGTAAAAAGTACAGGACCCAGAATCGACCCCTGCGGGACACCTTTCGTAACATCCTGATTTAACACCATCAGTAGATCCACATTGAGTTCTGTCAAGTAATTTTTAAACCAGTTACATGCAGCCTGGTCTATCTAGGCCAATTATGGAAAGCCTCTGAATGAGCAGTGAGTGATCAACAGTATTGAAAGCCTTTGAGAGGTCAATGAAGAGGGCAGCACAATGTTGCTTTTTATCCATACAGTTAACCCCTTCATTTATAACTAGGGATGCAGCAGATATAGTACTAGGACTTGATCTAAAACCATACTGATGTAAATTTAGAATACATTTCAAAGATAAGAAAGATCTTAGCTGAGAATTAATCAAGGATTCTAATATTTTAGCTAGAACGTTTAGAAATAGGGCAATAATGATTTAGGTCACAAGGGTCACACCACCTTTGTGAAGGGGGAGTACGTGATATAACCGCTAGGTAAAAAATATGGGTTAATGATTCAGTAATCAGAGGGGCAGAGGGCTGCAGCAAAAAGGATCAAGCATATCAGATGAAGGGATGATGAGAAGACTGAGACTAACATGTGAATTCCACTGAATCTCCCATTATTACTTTCACAAGCATTATATGAGGAAGACCATGCCCAGAATCAGGTCAATCGGGATTAGTTTAACATCAGGATTAAGACAAGCAAGGGAGACACTAACCTAACTTAGACCAAGGTTCATGAGTTTCAGGGTGAGAATGTGGGTGTTGCTCATGGTTCATTTTCTTGACAAGACTGCAGCCCTAATTGAGCATGCCTCTGGCACTGCTGAGCTGGAGGATGAGCTGGATTAGAGGGGTCGTAGAAGAGGGGAGCTGTGTAAGATGAAAGAAACAGTGTCAACACCCAGGATTGTGACAGCCTTTGCAGGGCACACAGGTGTGTAGCATTTAACCCCGCACACCCATCATCTCTTTCTGCTCAGTGTCCCGTGGGCTTAGCACCAAGGTGATTAGCAGACACTTACTACGCTTCACTTGTCTTTCCACCATTCACCCACACTTTATTGTACCTTACAAGATGAACACAGTCTCTATTGTTCAGCAGATAAGAGTACTGATTGGCAGGCTGAATTTAGTCCTCGGACTATTCAATCGCTGTATTTGATTTGTTTTTAGCCACAGGCCGTATGTCAACTGGGGGTAACTGGAGTAAAGACCATGATGACATTAAGTATTTCAGTTCACTTTAAACGTGCCCTTGGGCATTCCTGCTTGTTATCATAAGTTAAATTTACCACCTTGGAATTAAGTGTATACTTAGACCCCATATGAGGATAATATTAACATGGAAATATAGAACAGCTGCCAAAATTACAGTCCCACATGTTTTCAAAAGCCTCTATACAAGGAGGCTGTATATGGTGGCGTACTGGGGCCCGCAGGCTAAACTCAACACTGAAAACATTAACAGACACAATGATAACATGAATAAACGGCAGCCTGTTTGGAATGGTTAGGAATACATGAGCCAAAACATGGGGAATATTTACAAGGACACACGAGACAAGCAAAGTCTGTATGGAGGAAGGGATTTGTAAGTAACTGCAGTGTTAGCACAGCATATACACAAAGACAAACATTGCTTTGCACAACTTCCCTGTGAATATATAAATATAGACATTGTGTATTACAAATGTTACACAAGGTTGCTACATCTTCATAAGGAAGGGAAAACATCAAAGTGTAGAGTTTTTCCCTTTGACAGTTGATGAGAACTCCACATGGAGAAACACTGGGATGATTCAATTATCAGGCCTACCCCAGACCCCCTTCCTGAGTAGGGCTCCTCGCACAACCCCTAATGTTTTCCCTAGGTGTGATAAATTACACTTTTATTTCACCCTGCCTTGAAAAGCTCACCTGCATGGCCTATAACAAGGTCTATAGACATATTCGTTACCTCTGCCTTTTAATTTGACCTGAGCCAACCTGTCATGCGCCATCAAACATGGGAATCAGATACCTCAGAAATACAGGCGGCTTTTGCTTTGCACTTTGCCGTGCCCCCTGTTCCTTAACACAAAGAGCCATGGGAGCAGGGAGAAAGTAACCCGCATCGCATGAATCAACCACTGTGACAGGGGTCCGTTAGGTCGAAGGATCAGAACCACACGTCTCTCTTTTACGGCTCCTTCTCCCCATCTCTATTAGCGGAGGACAAGAAGGGAGGGATGGATTTCTATAGGCATATATTTCCGTTGAACAGATAAATCAGATAATTTCTGGAGAGTGGAGAAGAGCACAGAAAGGGCCTTCTTGATGTCCCCCTTTGAGATGTAAATGGAACGGTGGCACTGAAAGAGGGGCAGGTGTCCACTGCTGAGAGGGAGTGCGTAACGGTGGGTGCATGGATTCCTAAACGATTAACTGTTGACATACCTCTAGCCAGTTTAGAGACCACGAGAGCAAGAGGCAATACAAAATGTGACTAACAAATCATTGTACTCTTTACCATGGTTTCGCAAAGCCCCATGCAACCAGCTATTATCAAACTTGTGAAATTATGCACAATACAGTGTATTCAGCATTTTACAGTATTTCAAAATGTTTGGTTCTCTGTACCAAATAAAACAATTGCACATAAGAAATTCAAATTCTGGTAATGGTTTAGTAATTTTTTTATCTTGACTTGCATTTGTTCATTCAACACACAAGAAAACAATAGAAATGGAAAGACCTAATTATTCATGCCTACTGACCTCAAGGAAAGAATTGACCTGTCTGACCATAAATGGGTTTATTGGGGGCGTAGAGGTAGCAATTTGTGCTGAACAAGGGGAAGAGGTTAGGCATTCACTCCAATTATCTCACACCTCGAGGTGGGAATAAGAGATGTTTGACATTCAAAACAAATTAAGAATTAAGAAAAACATAACCGCCTGTATAATTAGTCAGGGTACCTTGGGATGACCTCACCTCGAGTAGGTTACACGTCGCAGAAATAAGGGTAAAAAGGGACATGTCAAATATTTCCTTAATTGGTTGAAGTGTTTGAGCGTTCTTGGAAGACAAGTCTACAATGTGTACGAAACATCCGGAACACCTGCTCTTTCCATGACAGACTGACCAGGTGAAAGCTATGATCCCTCATTGTCACTTGTTAAATCCACTTAAATCAGTGTAGATGAAGGGGAAGAGACCAGTTTAAAGAAGGATTTTTAAGCCTCGAGACAATTGAGACATGGATTGTGTATGGCCATTCAGAGGGTGAATGGGCAACACAAAAGATTGAAGTGCCTTTGAATGGGGTATAGTAGTAGGTGCTAGGGACACCGGTTTGAGTGTGTCAAACTGCAACGCTGCTAGTGTAACGGATGTGAAATGTCTAGCTAGTTAGCGGGTACGCGCTAGTAGCGTGTCAATCAGTTACGTCACTTGCTCTGAAACCTATTAGTAGTGTTGCCCCTTGTTCTGCAAGGGCCGCGGCTTTTGTGGAGCGATGGGTAGTAGTGTTGCCCCTTGCTCTGCAAGGGCCGCGGCTTTTGTGGAGCGATGGGTAACGACGCTTCGTGGGTGTCAGTTGTTGATTTGTGCAGAGGGTCCCTGGTTCGCGCCCGTGTCGGGGCGAGGGGACGGTTTAAAGTTATACTATTACACTAGGTTTTACCACGCATAACAGTTTCCTGTGTGTATCAAGAATGGTCCACCACCCAAAGGACATCCAGCCAACTTGACACAACTGTGGGAAGCATTGGCGTCAACATAGGCCAGCATCCCTGTGGAATGCTTGACACCTTGTAGAGTTCATGCCCTGACGAATTGAGGCTGTTCTGGGTGCAGGAATGTGTTCCTGTTTTGTACACTGTGTATACGGTCTTCTACAGCTCTACTGCTCCCTCTGCTGCTATAAAGTAAACTCACCCCACAAACCTCATCAGACTCACTCACCTATTCACTACTATACTAAATAACCAATTCGCAAAGTCATTAGTTGAAGATCAAAGTGATTTTATTTGTAAAAACAACAATATGTAACCACTTCTAGGAGAAATACAGATTATATGATATATTTACTGATGGTTGACATTAATACCAGAGGTCTCTTCAGAAGAACACAATCAAAACCAGCATTCTGCTGAGAATATATTTCTAGGGAAGAAAGCATTGCTTTTTGGGTTTGCTTTTCAAACTGTGAAACTAGTGTCAAAATTGTCTACCATGATATGGCAAATGGTGGATTTTGATTATTGTTTGTTAAATAAAATATGTAGCATGGAAACAATTGAAAAAATAAATGTTCATTACAAAATAACATTATTTTACAAATTAGTCTCATCTACACATTTGAAGCATCAAGTTCAACTAGAATACCTGCAAAATGGGACGTATGTGATACAGGCCACTATGCACTTAGGTGGAGAAAGACTTTGTTTGTAGCTTTTTCACTTGCCCTCCGTTCAACTGGTATTGCTTTTTAGTGAGGTCTTAGAGGTGACTTGTATAAAAAACTTGCAGGATTCAGTGGAATGATGTGTAATAATACTTGATGTGCATTGAGTCATGCACATCTTAATCCCTAATGAATAATTTCCCATAGTGCTGTAAACAGAATATTTAAACTTTTGACATCTTCGATTGCAAACCTTAAGCTCCCTCTAAACTGAATTCCTCAAGAAGGTTTTGGTCACTGTCCAATTAGTTTGTTTTCTTCCCCAAAGAAAAGGCAGGATCATAACAGGCCTCACGACGTTCCCAAATTAATTACATTGATTTAAAAATGGAAAGGCTCCCATGTTCTCCCAAAACATGAAGATTCCAAAAATGTCCCAAAAGTAAGGCCATCTGCAACGATTGCGTTGAGACAACTAAGTATCTAGTAAAAGGAAGTGGATCACTGATGATTCTAATGACATCTTTGTTTTCATTACCATCTTCGCGCCTTCTAGATCGGTCACTCAGTGTAGCAATGAGGTCATTCACATCTCTCCAATACCACAGAGATACAGTAACTAGCCTGCCAGGTCCATAACGCCTAGCACACCTGTGGCAAGGAGCAGATGTCAACACTTCACAGCTAACTGGCATGGCACACACAGCACCCCCACCCATCCCAAAAAAGTGTTAAAAATAGGAACATGCATTAATACATACACCGATACAGAGAAAACTATGCATGTTAGCCACAAGACTAATTGACTTTTAAGGAACCCAAGGGCAGGAATGTGTCATATTGGGAGGAATGTCCAGTCCTCTCTCCCTTTTACTTATCTTACGCTACATAGGGACAGGAACAGCCTGGCACAGTGAGGATTTGTCTGGTCTCAGGACATCAGGCCCATTACCACCTGGCTAGGAGAATAAACAGTCACAAGTCATGCTGGTCCGGAGGATTTATGCACGCGTACGAGGCACACGTCATGTCACATTTCACTTGAAAGTAAAACATGCTTGCATGCTAACGAAGTTCCTTTGAATGTATGGAAAGTACAGAATTGATAGGGAATGGATGTCCTCGTATTGTAAATTTCAGACAAAATGTTGTGCGTTCCTTTTTAGGAAGGGGAATGTAACAGATGGAAGCACATACCAAGGCTGCTCTCTGGTGGTGAAGAATGGAAGCACTCTTTGCTTATCACAAAGGCTAACTGGGACTTTAAACAATATTTCTCTCTCTTAGGCATTCCTATTTCCTACACACCACAGGTGATTTGGAGATTTGAATGAATATTGAAGAAAGAAAAAAAGGTGCATTTTGCCCAAACGCAGGCAGGTTGAGTAAAACCCTAGAACCTGCTACACTATTGGGAGGTCTTTGATGAAAAAGGAATGCATCATGTATACAAATAACTACACCACCAGTAAATGAGTAACATGTCTCCCTTTCACATCACTAATAGTCAGAGTAAAGAATAATGAAGAGGTAACATTTGGATTAAAGTAGTAGAACACTTAGAAGTGATGCATTAGTGGATGCTGCTGACTGTGGTCTAGGCAATACGGTGTCATAAAAGCAAGCAGGAGGAGGGAAAAAAATCTATAGAAAAATATACAATTGTCGCACATGGTTGGGCAACAGTGCCATTGGCCATGATACACCCAGTTGCAGGTTGATGGCAGAGCTGTGCTAGTGCCTTGTAAAGAGACAGAGGGCTTGGTTGGCATGCAGAGGGCCTAGAGTGAGTGAGTGGGAAGATCTCAATGGCATACTCCTCGTGCCCTCGCTCCTCATCTCCTTCTCAAAACCCCCAGGAGGAGAAAGTCAGAGGGGAGAGACCTCTGGCTTTCTCATCCAATGGCTTTTGAGAAGGAGACGAGGAGAGAGGACGCAAGTGGTATGCCATTGAGATCGTCCCAATGACAACTGGAACATCCTCCGTAGAGCTATCCTGGAATCTCCCACAGAGGTCAGGGGGCACATATGCCTGGCCTGGGGCAGAGCAATAATTTTTGTGTCTGGGTGACATCAGATTTAGACTCTCATTGTGGAAGTGAGTCATGTCCAGGATAACACAGGGATTGTTCCAGTTCCTCTTTTACTACTCACTCCTCCACCTTGTTCATGCCCAGTTTCAGACATGCAGTTCCACCCTCTGCCCAAAGCAAGAGCTACAGGTATGTGTCCTGATCTGCCTCTATGCTACTCAGGCTCTGTGTGGACTTCTGGAGGGGCGACACTGTTAGAAGAGACTGGTTGTTAAGCGGTGGTTCGTGTGGCGGTGGAGAGTCTTCAGGCGTGTTTGGGAGGGGTGTGTCATTGACGAGGGGCTGCTGAACTGTTGTGTCTCTGAGAGTAGGCATAGGATGTCCCAGTGGAAGCTGGGGATCTCTCTGGGGGTCACCGGCTAAAGGATAAGGGTTGGGGATCTCCATGAGAGCAGGGGCTTTCTTCATACTTCCTTTCTTCTTGCTCTTTTCCTCCTTGCTCTTCTCTCCCTTCTTCAGCTGAGGTGTAGGCTGAGGGGGAGGCAGGGGTGACTCTACGATGATGGTGGGGTTCTGACGCAGGTCCTGGCGACTAGGAGGCTCCGAGGCCATAATAGCCCTAGCACCGTGCATTCTGGGAGGGGACTTGCAGTGAAGCTCACCACGGTTCTTCCTCCAGCGCTTCAGCTGAACATGGTGCTCCCTTTCAACGTCCCGCTCTGACACAGGCACCTCCAGAACCTGAGGGAGGAGAAGAGAGGTTTCTGCTGGTGGTTGATATTACAGGCACATAGTACACTGTGTTACTAAATAGAAAATTGGTTTAGTCTGCCTTGAAGGAAATGTCATGCAAAAAGACCAGGGCTAATGGCCAAAAGGAGAAAAGGCTTTTCAGTGGGGATTCATTCCAGTCCTAATCTTAACCTTGTTAGTAAATGTCAAACTGCCTGAGGCTGAAGGAGCTTCTCACAGTGAGAATGGTCAGAGAGGCCATTGTCAAACTGAAGAGACACTCACACGAAGCCAGGGAAAGGGACAAGACACAGACTAGTCAGAACTGTGGTCAATGTGTCTCTCTCTGCATCACTTGAACTTCCACCCTGAACTCTACATTTCTACAGTACTACAGACTTCTGAACAGCCATTGTACTCTACAGACAAACACAGATGACTATTCTCCATCTGGGTGAAATAGGGGTGTGATCTCATTCTCTTGGTCCTTTCTACTACCCCAGTCTGCTCAAAGACCATACTTATCCTGCGGTTATGCACCTCTAACTGTGTTTATTGGGTAAGACCTGTATCTCTCTACCGTCATTGACTCCCTGCTAGTGAAGTCCTTACCTCCCTGACTAGGAAGCCCTCCTGCATGTAGCGTGGCTCTATGGTTCTCAGCAGCTCCATGGTCTCATACTGGCCCTGACATGCCTTCAGCTTCTCACGGGTACCCAGCATGCATTTCAGCAGCACCAGGCCCACCCGGAAGATGATCTTCACACCTGGGGGAGGGGTCAGAGGTCACACGGTCACTAACTGGACATGAGGGATGATCGCAGATGTTAGAATCCACAATTACAAGCATCACAGGAACTTTATTGATTATCTCATTTGGGTGATCAACAATAAGGAAGAGTGAGTTAAGTTGAGCCACCCTTGTTTCTAGGAAATCATTCACAAAATATATAATTTGACCAAATATTTAGGAAGTGGTCATAATTTTATGGCGTCTGTGGTTAGGTCCCAAAAACTGTTTTTCACCAAGTAAAATGTATATTAACCAAAGTAGATCATTTTAAGACCTTGCTATACATCAGTTGGGCTCTCTAAAAGTTTCCATTGGAGGTCCTAAACCTTGCATGAAAGTGAATCCTTGTAGCCGTTTTGGGTAATATAGTCAAAATGTTAGCGTTGGGGTAAGTTCAGCCAATGGCCATGGAGTAAGTTGAGCCAATTGAAGTGTTCTCTTCCCAGGTGTAATGTAAGGCATTATGGCTGGGATAAGAGGTAACAACAGGGCCTGGTCCATGTGAAGTTTTTTTTAATGGTGTTAAATGTGTCCAATTTGTAAGTCGCTCTGGATAAGAGCGTCTGCTAAATGACTTAAATGTAAATGTTAAGATGCTTAAAATGATTAAAAGACCAAAAAGCCATTGTGATTGTGTTGAATTGTGCTTGGGAAACAAAGATGGACATGGCTTTAAAAAGGTAGTGGTAATAACAGGGGTCTTAACATACCCTGTGCAGCAGCTCAACACTATACCCGGGGTAAGTGGTGCCAAGAGACCACTTTTTTTAGACAAGCTATGTTTTCAAAACTGTTATGTTTACATGAATTCTGATTATTTCCAGGGATAAGCAATATCCTGAAATATATATAGATCTCTTTGTTAGAAAGAATACTATATTTCCCTTGACAGAGTGAATACAAAAATAAAAAACATACCCCACTCTCCCTTACTGTATATGTATAGTGTAAATTGGAGCTTGTAACTAAATGAATGCAAGACAGATATTTGTATGGATGTTTCTGCAACAAACCGTCACAGAGGAACATGTCCCAGACGCGGAGCACAGAGGCCCAGGGCAGGGTGCGTGAGAAGGCACACATGAACCACTCTGTCATGTAGAGGATGGGCTCCATCTTGTGTTTCTCCAGGTGGCGGTAGACTAAAGGGGACACGCGCCGAGTCAAGGCATACAGGATTTCTCCATCTAACTGGATGGCCTCCTGCAGGGACAGAGGAGCATGTCGTCTTATACTGACAGGATAACAAAACATATCTTGTGTGGTCTAGTTAACTCTATGTGCCTTTTCCTGTAGAGCGAAGTGAAGGGCACATGTCTTACCAGCCCAGCACTGTAGTATCCAGGAAGGTACTTCTCACAAATTTGGACCAGCCCCCAGAACGCATCCTGTGGAAAAACATACAGATAGTGGTGTTAGGAAATTGTGAACGGAACCTTCCCTTTCAGAGGGAACCAAAACTAAAGCACACACTAGCGGCTGGCAAACTACAGGTGTAGCATACATAAAACAATTCCATCGTAAATAGGAAGCTGGTTCAGAGCACTATTCACTGAGCTACACCACAGGTTAGGCAGTGAGAGAACCACAGTTCAAGCATGAGGAGGCACAGGGTTCACCTCAGCAGGCATGTGCATGAGCAGCACAGCAGCAATGGGGGCCTGGGCTTGACAGTAGCCCTCCTCTGGCCTGTACAGTGTGTAGGCCTTCAGAATACGGAACAGGTCCTGTTGCCTGTGTGGGTAAACAAACATACAACCCCATGAACACAGCAATGAACACACAAGGACAAAGGTCAAAAAAGACTAAATCAGTCACTGAGTGAGGGTCAATTATTCCATTGTGTGAGACAACTAACCCGTGGCCTCCCCGTGACACAAACATCTCATGGAAGGGGAACTGTCTGTGCAGGTCTTTCTCAATCACATCCAGCTCCTTCGGGTCTCCAGCCTGACTGTCCAGCTCCTGAAACAACACCAGGGAGTCAACCACATTCCCACACAGTAAAAACACACAGAGAGCAAAAGAAAAAACATAACCAACCTCGAACTTCCCTCGGTTCTGTTCCCTCTTCACCTTTCCCCCTGACAGGTAAAGCCAAGCACGGCCTCGCAGTGAGGGAGGAATCCCTTTCTGACACCGCAGTCTCACCTGTTAAACAGAGACAAAAATGTATTCGTCACCAACCAAGGAATGTGCCAGTGAAAATAAAGCTGCATTGCAATAGAGTTGTTATACTACATCTTTATACTGTAGGCCAGTATCGTTGACTGAACAGGATGTACCTCGTATTCAGTGAAAACAGAACAGGCCTTTGGAAATAAGTGATCCAAGACAATATTGTACAGGTTCAGTGGAATAATGGCTTATTCACAGTACTACTCAGTCCATTTATTTTTACTGAGATCATAGGCCCCTCCTCCTCCTCCCAGAAGAGTGTGAACATCCATGAGGATGTCATGGAACAACAAAGTAGAGAAGGGGAAACAGAGACACTATGACCTTCACTGACTGACCTCAATTAACCAGCATAGCAATCAGAGGCAAAAAATGCCTACTGAATAATTGTGTGTATATTTAAGTGTGTGCTTCAGTGCGTTTCATGTGGTAATGCCCTTAACCAAGGCCATACTTGAGATTGCAGGTAGAACAAGCTAGTCGCTGTCAAACCGGAAACCTCACCACCATCTTTGTAACAGGGACGTGATGTTAGTACAACCACACCCAGAGTCTTGCTCTGTTACTTAGCCCAACATGGAGTCAGTGAGGGAGATGAGGGGTCCTTGCTATCCGGGTTCCTTGGGACATCCATACTATATTCAAGTAAAATGATTAGCTAAGGTTAGTGTTTACGGTAAGGACCTCCTAAGGATCCTGGGAAAGCACTAACCGGAGACAAAGGGACGGGTTGTGTCACTCCCTGCTGCTGACTCATGGAAAATTAGATGAGGCTGTAGTTGAATAGCTAACGTTAGACACACGGGTAGATCCGGCTAGGCAACTGGAGATGAAAACAAACTGGCCAAAGGCCAAAGACAAGCATAACCTCCATGAAGAAAACTATCATCAAAAGGTCAGCTTCTTCCAACCACTTTAAGTTTAGAGGAACAAACAAGCCAATGTCCAAGTGACATACAGGTTAATCACTGGCTTGTCTTTAAATTATTGGGCACTGCAAAATGTTGTCATCATCCAATACAACCCAAACCCCCAACATGCCTGCCCTGAATAGAGGATGGAAGTAACAGTTGGATTTACACATACAGGGAAGAGTGCCAACAAGATGAAAGTACTAACTAGGCCCCGGTTGGCTAATAACATAATAAGGAGTTGCCACATACTGTGAAAGAACTTATTTAGGATCGTTTGAGGAATAATTAAGACCAGATGGTGAAAGACAGTGTCACAACAGTCTAGACACGGAAACAAATAAAGTCAGACCTATGAATGCGCCAACTCTCAGCAGCTCTCTGACCTTTTTGTGTCTCTTGACCATCCATTTGTCCCAGTTGCTGAGCATGTCCAGCCACTTGACCTCTCGCTGCCTCAGCACCTCTGGAGGGATGTCCTGAGCCCTGGGGGAGAGACAGAACAACAACAAGAAAAATATTAGAATTAACAAAACTATATCTAAGAAAAATAATATAATCTCAGAAATGTGAGTGTGCATTACAGCTAGTTTTATATAAACTGTGTCTAGAAGAACTACAATGCAAATGTACAGGTTTTGAAGCATTAAAGATAAGAGATTCAAGCAGGGGAAAAGGGAAAAACAGGTAGGCTATCAGAGGCATTCGATTTTCCCTCTACGTACTTAGGCAGGGCGGGCCTGGTGCCGAACCAGTCAAGAGATGAGGTAATGCTATAATGTGGTAAGTTTGGCTCTATCCAAGAAACGGAACTGAGAATAGAACACTCACAATGCATGACAAAATATAGGCCTAACATTTTCTTATATGTTGGTCTGATGGCGCTCAACTAGTATGTAATCATGAGCACAACCTTGTAATCATGAGATGTAAGAAGTCTTCAAATAGAGGCCTTTAAATTTGGACAATCCTCTTTCTTAGAGGTCTGCTGTAATTCTGTTCACTCCAATACCCAAAAATGTGCAAAGAGCTATAAATATGTGCATCTTCCTTTGCAAGTTTGCCTACCACCCTACACAAATGAAAATAAAACACTTTTGTCTTCCACTTCCTATACAACCCAACAGGGCACCAGAGCTGTGGCATAAGGCCAGTCAACCTCACAGAAAACAGGAAGCTCCCAAGCAACTAATGCTTGGCACAACTTTCACTCATTCCTCCGCTCACAGTGTGCTACTCAGCAGGGCCAAGGGGCATGAGCACAAGAACAGAGCCTTCTCACAATCAGAGAGACTCACTTGTTACCTCTGCTCTGGCAAAACCAGAGAGGAAATTGGAAAAGTGATCATGGCGCAGATAATAATGAAATACGTAATATTTTTTAGATATTGTTTGAAGGTGAAGGGAGCAGTAATCCAATGACAGAATCCAGTTGTGCTCCAACTCTATACATCTTAAGGGAACTATTAACGTTAGGAAAAGAGCGGGATCAAAGTCATAAAAAAAGATGTGCTGAACCAAGTGTAGAAGGAAGTACATGTGATCAAGAAAACAAAACCTGGTGTCCCTCCAATCACAAAGGGGAGCGTTTGCGTCTCCATGCTGCTAGCAGTTATATGCCATCAGTGTCCATAAGGCATTTTCATTCAAAGACACACAACAAAAGAGATGGATGAACAGGAAAGGAGATTAAGATGATAAAGCCGGTCAGCGTTGCCCTTCACACCACTCAGGTTATTTTCGGTTTGCCTCAAGAGTATTCTGTTCTTATCTTATACAAGACCAAACATTGGACATAAACAATCAGGGGCCTCCCTTGACATGATCGGGAGGTTGATACTAGTGCCATTTATTTTTCATGGGTGGGGTTTGAGACGAGACAAACCTTTAAAAACACACATTTGATGTAGTTCAGTTCATGTACATCTGAAAGAACTGGCATTTGGTAAACATTTCACACCTTCCCCACCAAAGTTGTGAGAGTTAGCCAACCAACTATAGGAGTGTACAAGCTTACAAATGATGGGGCCATGCGAGCAGAACACCAAGGTTACTTACGATTCTTCTGAATACTGTTGCGCCCCTCCAATAAATCCATATTTATCCGTATGCCTGTCGTTGGTGAAGCCGTTGATCTCGGAGTCTGAGCCAAGGGAGCTCTCGTCGTCCATATGACTGCTGCTAATTGTCCTGATACTTCTTGAGTCGGCCGATTTGCGACCATTCTCTATTTTAGCCATGATAGCTCAAAATTAACCAAAGTTAACGTTATTTCGTTGGCACTGTCACAACCAACAGTATGAAACCAGACGAAAGTTTCCAAACAAACAAAACCATTTCCATGGCATGGAACACGTAGCTAGGCTAGCTAGTTAGCTAGTGTTAGCCGCTAGCAAACAGCTTGTCAGGACTAATCGAGTTTAAAAAACAAAGTTAGTTAGCTACTGTAACTAGCTACTAGCGTTAACTAGCTAGTTACTTCATCTGGTTATTAACACAAACAAATACTTAACATCTCTGAGCGAGCCGAATTAGTAAATACTGCAAAATCCCCCGTATGATGTTGACTTTCCAGCCTTTCAAAGCGGACTAACGCGTTAGCCTAGCTAGCTTGTGATGTGTCAATGATGTATTAGTTCGCTAGTAAGTTAACCGGCTAGCTAAAAACGCATGCTAGGTTGAAATAACTTCCATCGACTACATGTTAATCTAACTAGCACAATTCACCACAAATGTGACATTTGTGTTTGTTATGTCGGTGAAGCAAGCTAAACAATGTTTGTGTCATTCCTTCCTTCCTGGTCCATGGATTCCGTTTCCTCGCCTGGGGGGGAAGTTCGGCTGTCTCATTTAGTCTGTGTTCAGAGTGTAATTAGTCCAAAACAGTTGCAAAAGTTAGGTCCCTCCCTGCTTCGTTTAAGAAATCCATTAGTCGATTGACGCATCCCGAAAATCGGTCTTCTCGCGAAACGGTTTGACCTACAAACTATTATGACCACTCTATGGAAAGGGGAGACTCAAGTGTCACCGGTAACGTTTACATTTAAAAAGAATAAAAAAATATTAAGGTAGTTGTGCGCCTACCCCAAAAAAGGGGTTACATATGTGTAAAAAACAAAATGCTAAAATTATTTCGTGAGCTTCCTTACCTCCTAGATATAGGACTGACACTTCAAAAACGTGTTATTTTCATTATGAATGGTGTTATTCAATGCCTTTCTCTGGGCTATAGTAGTAAAGGCCAAATTCTATATTTTATCAAATCATATATACATTACACACACACCTAAAGAGGTCCTAAAATGCAATATCAAATAGTCTTACTATGGCCCACTTAGCTATCTTAAAATAATTCCCCCAACAGCTTAAACTTAAGTCTATTGCCACATCAGCTGCCTCACTTTTGAACTTCTGCTTACTTTTAATATTTTGAGCTACGCATATAATATCCCACTTGCACAGCATGACAATATGCCCCATTCCATTCAACATACTGAACAAACTAAAATGACAATGGTGGCATTTTATAACTTTATTTGATGATTGACATGGGCTGTAAGTTCTGGACATGGGTAACAAATACACTGACCAAACACCCTACAAAACAGCAAAATGAAATACAATCCCCTTAAACAATACAGTTAACCTTTAGAAAATAATCAACGCTTAAAATATGAAACTGTAGCAAGTTATAGTTTTTATGTATGGTTTATTTATGCCTTAAGCATTCTTTAAAATTGCTATGACCAACAAAGGATATAAATTGTTTAGAAAGATCTGCTCAGACAAATGTCCCAAACTGGCTGTGTATGGCAGAGAGAAACCTGTTGAGGGGATGTACACCTCACTTCTTTCTCCCACCTCTCTCCTTCAGTGCCAGGTGTATGACTGAACCGTTGTTTATGTTGTAGTAGGCCAGCGAGTTGGAATCTTTGATGAAAATTCCCTGTAATGGAAGAAGTGATAGATGTAAATGACTCGGTCATGCCAGTTTACATTTACAATTATTCAAAACAGGGACGACAATGCTTACCTCATACTGTAGCTTTTGCTTTCCGGCTGGCATTCCAGTGGCTTCATGGATTTTTACTTTAATAACAGACACCTGTGGTGAGAGAATGGAAAGATGAAATATTATAAATATTCCAGTAAATTTGACTCCTGAGAATATGAAGTATAGCTAAAAGAGTGTGGAATGGTGGGTGAACTACTAACATACCTGATCTGTGAGTGGGATAGTGAAATTGAGCGCTTGTCCACTTAGCTTCCATTCAGTCTTGTCCTGCATGTTGGGAACTTGCACTGTGACCGACACTGAACCCTACAAAAAAATATATACAGTAGAATAACTATATTTGTACAGGAAGCCTTACATGCCAATATACAGAACTACCAACAGCAAGCATAGGATGACTGACAGGGCATATCTAAATCTAACCGTGGATCATTCACACTACTGCATTTTGCCAGTAGTCCTTCCCATTTAATTGGCCAACAAACCTTGTATCTGCGGAGGAACTCCTCCTCTGGCATGAGGTTGTCCTCTGTCTTCATCTTCTTGCTGGCAGGCTCATCATTATGGGGTTGGGGTGGCTGGGAAGGTGGCTGTGGGTCAGGGCGGGGGCGGGGGGGCTGCGGGACTGGAGGGGCAGGGACAAATGCTGGACAGGGAAGAATAAAAATTAGTCAATAAATAACATGCTTAAAAGACAATCTGAATTCAAATGGTAAATAATCATTAAAGTAATTTGTAGCAATGCATATTTCTGAAGTCATTCATTGGACTTCAAAGTATTTAACACTGTGGGAATAGTGTAGCAATGCTTGTCTTACCAGTTGGGACCACCATGGGTGGTGGTCTGGGGGCCATCATGTGAGGTGGTTGGGGCATGGGCACCACGTTGATGCGGGGAGCATGCATCATGGGGGGCATGGGTGTTAGAACCTGCCCTGAGGCTAGGCGCATCTGCACAGGGGCCATGGGGGGCCGTGGAATCACAGGCACAGCTGACAGGAGAGTGGTGCGTACAGGGGGCAGCATCTACATGATTCACAGTGGAAAATAGACAGTCAACCATATACAGTTGAAGTCGGACATTTACATACACCTTAGTCAAATACATTTAAACTCAGTTTCACAATTCCTGACATTTAATCCTAGTAAAGATTCCCTGTCTTAGGTCAGTTAGGATCACCACTTAATTTTAAGAATGTGAAATGTCAGAATAGAGTGATTTAATTCAGCTTTTATTTCTTTCATCACATTCCCAGTGGGTCAGAAGTTTACATACACTCAATTAGTATTTGGTAGCATTGCCTTTAAATTGTTTAACTTGGGTCAAACGTTTCAGGTAAGCTTCCACAAGTCCATTCCTCCTGACAGAGCTGGTGTAACTGAGTCAGGTTTGTAGGCCTCCTTGCTCGCACACGCTTTTTCAGTTCTGCCCACAGATTTTCTATAGGATTGATGTCAGGGCTTTGTGATGGCCACTCTAATACCTTGACTTTGTTGTCCTTAAACCCTTTTGCCACAACTTTGGAAGTATGCTTGGGGTCATTGTCCATTTGGAAGACCCATTTGCGACCAAGCTTTAACTTCCTGACTGATGTCTTGAGATGTTGCTTCAATATATCGACATACTTATCCTTCCTTGTGATGCCATCTATTTTGTGAAGTGCACCAGTCCCCCCTGCAGCAAAGAACCCCCACAACATGATGCTGCCACCCCCGTGCTTCACGGTTGGGATGATGTTCTTCGGCTTGCAAGCCTCCCTCTTTTTCCTCCAAACATAACGATGGTCATTATGGCCAAACAGTTCTATTTTTGTTTCATCAGACCAGAGGACATTTCTCCAAAAAGTACGATCTTTGTCCCCATATGCAATTGCAACCCGTAGTCCGGCTTTTTTAAATGGAGGTTTTGAAGCAGTGGCCTCTTCCTTGCTGAGTGGCCTTTCAGGTTATGTCAATAGAGGACTCGTACCTGTTTCCTCCAGCATCTTCACAAGGTCCTTTGCTGTTGTTCTGGGATTGATTTGCACTTCTCGCACCAAAGTATGTTCACCTCTAGGAGACAGAACGCGTCTCCTTCCTGAGCTGTATGATGGGTGCGTTGTCCCATGGGGTTTATACTTGCATACTATTGTTTGTACAGATGAACGTGGTACCTTCAGGCGCTTGGGAATTGCTCCCAAGGATGAACCAGACTGTGGAGGTCTACAATTCTTTTTTCTGAGGCCTTGGCTGATTTCTTTTGATTTTCCCATGATGTCAAGCAAAGACGTCCTGCAATTTCACTGGCTGTTGGCGAGGTGGGACGCTACCGTCCCGAATATCCCAGAGAGGTTAACAAGAAACAAGAAATTTGTGGAGTGTTTGAAAAACGAGTTTTGATGACTTCAACCTAAGTGTATGTAAACTTCTGACTTCAACTGTATATTGACATAATAACCTGACAGAAAATAAGTGTTTTAGCACTTCTATTGAACAAGAAAGCAACTTACGGAAGGAGGGGCACGAGCAATCGTGTTCATTGGAGGGTTGGGTTTGGGCAGAAGGGGGGAAGAGGAGATAAGGGGTGATTGATGATGATGGTAAAGCTCAGGCTTGCTCGGCCCAATCTTCTCTTTGCTTTCATCCTCCTGCACCAGTCCCTTAGCCTTGTGAATGGCCTCAATCTGCTCTTGTAGGGTGATGTTGGCCTGTGCTGCCTGCTGAGTACGCGCCATGCTGCCAGAGTGCCCATCCCAGGTCACCTAAGGAGGGAAGGTGCATTAAGTAATGACTTTGACCTCATAATGACAACAAAAATAAGATTGAACCTAAACAGCAATTATACACTAATCACTCATAAACCACATGGCTATTTCCCTCTCTTCGCTTGCACGCACCTTCTCCTCAGGCTTCTGGATCTCCTCTTCTCCAATCTTCTTACCGATGGCTGTCTCCTCCACACCAAAGATATCAGTACGCCTCTCAGCCAGCTGTTTTAGGCTGCTCTCAATGTCCATGCCAGGGGCGTAAACCTCGTCCTCGATTTGCCTCTCTCTAATGCCGCGGTCCCTCTGCTCCAGCCAGCGGGGATCCAGTAGTCCAATGCGCATGTGCTCCTGCATCTTACTGGCTTGGATCCTCTCACCCGTGATGGGAGAGATGAGGAACTCATCCAGAGTCTTGGCTGGAGGCTGGGGCTTGGAAGCTACAGGGCAAGAATAATGGATAAAATGTAAGGGCAAATTAAGAACAGGCATGTATTTTCAAGTCCTTTATGACATACATGATAATAAAACATCTAGATATTTAGATCCTGATGATGAAATCCCTCTCACCTTTGGGGTCGTAGTCCTTGCGGATAATGACCTGGTCTGGAGTAGGGGGCAGTGGGGGTGGCATGGGGTTGTCTGGGGGCAATGGTGCCTTGCCATCATCCTCTTCATCAGAACCCTGGGGAGAAGGCATCAAAGACTCTACATTGATTACACCATTTCCTAATAATAGTAATATTATTCAGATTCAATCAGTAACTCTGAAGAAGTAATACGTTGTTAATGACATCCTGTTGTGTGTGTCTACTAAAACAGGTTGTGTTTACTAACCTCATCCATGTCTTGCAGCTGTGTGTCCTGATCAGGCTGTGTGGGACGCCCATCATCCCGATCCTCCTGCTCAACGTCATCCTCGTCCTCACTTTCAACCTCCATCTCCACCTCCTCGCTCTCCCCAAACTTGTCATAACGCTCCTGGGTCAGGATGCGAGCTCCCAGCTCCTCAGGTGTGGTGGGTGGGGGAAAGTGGCCTGTTGCAAGTCACAACACCATCATTACAAAGCTATTGACACAGGGGGTGGATAACATTCTCTCAGGAACAGGAAATATCTATTCAAATAATCTTGTCTGGCTCTCAGTTCATTTCCCTACCTTGCTCATTAGGCTGGAAGTCCACGGTCTCCACCACTACAAAGTCATGCCAGTCAATTTGGGCGTAGGACACACGCTCTTTCTCCCGCTCCTCCTCTTCCTTCTTCCTTTCACGCTCCTGAAATTTCGCCCACTCAACGCGGTACCTCACCTGTTGGTAAAACCAGGAGATAAGCTGTTAAGACACTGAACATTTTATGAGCCAATGGTGGGTAAACCCTACCAGACCAGGGCAGAAGAGTGTTATTTTGTAGTTTATTTGAAAATACCAACTTCTCAAATACTCAAGGTAGTCAAATATAGTTTGTAGAGTCTCAACTAAAAAGGCCACTATTTTCTTTGATAATCAAATACAGGTCTCAGAAAAACTAATAATATTGAAAAGTATTGTGAATACCTCTCAGAAAACCAAATCATATTTAAAAGGTATTCGAATATATGCAAGTTTTTTGAAAACAAAAAATACGTTTTTTTGGGCATGCTGTATTAATTTTGATAGACTTACGTTTACCGGACTGCCTTACTTTCACCCGAGTGAGACAAAGTAATACAGCAACACTTGACAGCAAGTTCTTATACATGTGTAGTAACTTTGATTATTACAAAAGCAAAATTTGGTTACATAGGTTACATTGCTTTATAATGGAGTTATTACACGAGTGGAAAAAAGGAAGTCACTATTCCTTGTGTACATTAGTACGTGTGACAGATCGATTGTTTTTTCGTTAGGCTGTTGGTCGACCGAGATTGTTTTAGTCGAGCAGTAACAAATATACATACATACACACACCACAAGTTTGGACACACCTACTCATTCAAGGGTTTTTCTTTATTTGTACTATTTTCTACATTTTAGAATAATAGTGAAGACGTCAAAACTATGAAATAACACATATGGAATCATGAAGTAAGCAAAAAAAGCAAAAAGTGTTAAATCAAAATATATTTGTGATTCTTCAAAGTAGCCACCCTTTGCCTTGATGACAGCTTTGCACACTCTTGGCATTATCTCAACCAGCTTCACCTGGAATACTTTTCCAACAGTCTTGAAGGAGTTCCCACATATGCTGAGCACTTGTTGGCTGCTTTTCCTTCACTCTGCGGTCCAACTCATCCCAAACCATCTCAATTGGGTTCAGGTCGGGTGATTGTGGAGGCCGGGTCATTTGATGCAGCACTCCATCACTCTCCTTCTTGGTAAAATAGCCCTTACACAGCCTGGAGGTGTGTTGGGTCATTGTCCAGTTGAAAAACAAATGATAGTCCCACTAAGCACAAACCAGATGGGATGGCGTATCGCTGTAGAATGCAGTGGTAGCCATGCTGGATAAATGTAGCTTGAATTCTAAATAAATCACTGACTGTTTCCAGCAAAGCACCCCCACACCATCACACCTCCTCCATGCTTCATGGTGGGAACCACACATGTGGAGATCATCCATTCACCTACTCTGCGTCTCACGATGACATGGCGATTGGAACTAAAAATAGCTATCTCAGCTCATCGCACAATAAGTATGAGTGCCTTGACTTCTGCTGAGGCCATTCTTGCCCTGACTTCTGCGGAGGCCATATCACTGTGAATGCTGCATGGCCAATGCAGACATTGGATTGAACATGTACCCAGATGCACAATGCACTTCTCTCTCCAGAATGTGCTCTCTCCTGACAATTTGTGAACATTTATTGTTTCATAACTTCATTGCGTGAATTATTTGCGTTTGATTGTTCGTGTATATCAATTCCCTATTACATACAGCTGAAGTCGGAAGTTTAGCCAAATACGTTTAAACTCTGTTTTTCACAATTCCTGACATTTAATCCTAGTAAAAATTCCCGGTCTTTGGTCAGTTATGATCAGCACTATTTTAAGAATGTGAAATGTCAGAATAATAGTAGAGTGATTTATTTCAGCTTTTATTTCTTTCATCCCATTCCGAGTGGGTCAGAAGTTTACATACACTCAATTAGTATTTGGTAGCATTGCCTTTAAATCGTTGAACTTTGGTCAAACGTGTCGGGAAGCCTTCCACAAGCTTCCCACAATAATTTGGGTGAATTTTGGCCCATTCCTCCTAACAGAGCTGGTGTAACTGAGTTAGGTTTGTAGGCCTCCTTGCTTTGTAGGCCTCCTAAACAATTGTTGGAAAAATGACTTGTGCCAGGCACAAAGTACATGTCCTAACCGACTTGCCAAAACTATAGTTTGTTAACAAGATACTTGTGGAGTGGTTGAAAAATGAGTTTTATTGACTCCAAACTAAGTGTATGTAAACTTCCGACTTCAACTGTATAATTGGTTAGTTGGTTTGACTTAACGTTCACCTGGGGCAATGGACATTTACAGAATGTTCAGATAGAAATGTATTGTTTAGATCAAATATGACTGTCAGATATATTGGAATAGTATAAAAGACTGTGTTCTCCATTTCTATCTTCAACATGCAGTTCCATTAATTGAAGGCAGACAATCCAATAGTTTCTGAATATTAGTCACTTCCTGAGATCAGTATTCAAATATTTTGAATAAGTAGTTGCTTTCTCAGATCTGTATTTGAATAGTTTAAACAAGTAATGGCAGTTACTTTCTGAGATCTGAATTCAAATAGTTGTATAAAGAAAGTAGTACTTTTTGGGGATCTGTATTCAAAAGGTTTATTTTCACAAAGCATAGTTAAAACTATAGTTATCCAAGATCTGATCCCAACAGCAGCAAAGCTTTAGGAGCTTACCTGGTCCAGCACCTCCCTGGGGTTCTCAGCCTCTCTTTTCAGCTTCATCAGCAGTCCCTTGGGAGGGATCAGAATCTAGGAAAAAAAGACCCAAGACAAACACAGGTGAGCATCACAACACAACCAGCTGAAGACATGGTCTACTACTAACAAGTCAAATAATTTAAATGATATAATATATCAACAAAACACACTACATGACAAAGGTATGTGGACACCTGCTTGTCGAACATCTCATTCCAAAATCATGGGCACTAATATGGAGTTGGTCACCCCTTTGCTGCTATAACAGCCTCCACTCTTCTGGGAAAGCTTTCCACTCGGACTGTGGTCCAAACACTTAAGAGACATCCTATCCCCTCAGCCCTCAAATTAAGTAGACACTTCTGATGACGTGTCATGACGTCTGACGAGTACACACTTGCAGGGCAAGGGGCGAGGGAAGAAGGAATGATTTTTAAATGGACCATCCTTAGCCGGAAGTTCATCCCACGATGATTGTGTTTTCAGCCACCGGTAGCTTGTGGGCGCTTTACATATGCTATAGTCAATTAAGAGTGCATGTCTACTTATATTAAATATATAATTTTTAATATACGCCTACTGATAGCTAGCAAATTAATTAGCCAACTAATGTTAGCCTGCCTAGCTGAAACTTCTGAAGAAAGATGTTTTATTTCTACAATTTCCAAAAGAACCAAACAAAAACATATTTACGAGACGTTTGTGCCGTCATGTGCATTAGTAGCACAATTTCTAACTTTTTTGCATTAGTTTTTACTTACACTTGTATGTTGACTTCTCCATTGATGTTTTTTAAGTTTTCGCGTACATTTCTTAGCTGATGTACAACCGTCGCAAATTGAATTATGGGGAGTTTCAGGCCCCGGAGTGAACATAATTGCACACTCGCAAAGATGACTAAAAACGAGGGCTGAGGGGCTTACGTTGCAAACTTCCCTTGCTTGGCTAATCATTTAGACCACCCTCCAAGATGGCAATGGGGATTCTCCCAAGGTAATAAGGCGAGAGTAAATGAACGAGGGTGTGTCTTCTTTAAGTGTTTGGACCGCAGCCTAGATGTTGGAACATTGCTGCGGGGACTTGCTTCCATTCAGCCACAAGAGCATTAGTGGGGGCGGCACTGATGTTGGCCGATTAGGCCTAGCTCGCAGTCGGCGTTCCAATTCATCCTTAAGCTGTTTGATGGGGTTGAGGTCAGGGCTCTGTGCAGGACAGTCAAGTTGTTTGCTTTGTGCACGGGGGCATTGTTGTGCTGAAACAGGAAGTCCTTCCCCAAACTGTTGCCACAAAGTTGGAAGCACAGAATCGTCTAGAATGCCATTGTATGCTGTACCGTTAAGATTTCCCTTCACTGGAACTAAAGGGCCTAGCCGGAATCATGAAAAACAGCCCCAGACCATTATTCATCACTCTAGAGAACACGTTTCCACTGCTCCAAAGTCCAATGGCAGCAAGCTTTACACCCCTCCAGCCAATGCTTGGCATTGTGCATGGTGATCTTAGGCTTGTGTGCGGCTGCTCAGCCATGGAAACCCATTTCATGAAGCTCCCAACGAACAGTTATTGTGCTGACGTTGCTTCCAGAGGCAGTTTGGAACTCAGTAGTGGGTGTTGCAAACGAGGACAGACAACTTTTACATGCTTCAGAAGTCCTGTTCTGTGAGCTTGTATGGCCTACCACTTTGCGGCTGAGCCATTGTTGGTCCTCGACGTTTCCACTTCACAATAACAGCACTTACAGTTGAGCGGGGAGCTCTAGAAGGGCAGAAATTTGACGAACTGACTTGTTGGATAGGTGCCACATTTAAAGTCATTGAGCTCTTCAGTAAGGCCATTCTACTGCCAATGTTTGTCAATAGAAATTGCATGGCTGTGTGCCTGATTTTATACACCCGTCAGCAACGGGTCTGGCTGAAATAGCCAAATCCATTCACTTGAAGGGGTGTCCACATACTTTGTATAAAAAAGTGTGTGTGCCACAATCAATAATAATAATTAGTAAGAAGTTGTACCTTCGTGTACTGCTCCACCAGCTTGGTGAAGTAGTTGAAGAGGCTGTGTTGAGGTCGCAGGAAGTCAAACTGGTAGTTTCGCTGTTCTTTCTGCATGAGCTGTGTGAGGAACTGGCGCCCGTTGCGAGCCACAAACTGGGCGGTCAGCTTGACAACATCCAGGTCGAATGCCGAGATTGAAGGAGGGTCAGCAATGAACTCAAACTCGGGCGGAGGCTCCTTTGGCACCACTGTCTCATGAATCACCTGGGCCTGCACCAACCGGTAAAGGAAACCATAACTTAGAATAGCTCTTTTAAGGCATCAATCACATCTTACACTTTACAGTGAACCATTGACACAATCAGTGATTTAGAAATCGATAGACAAGGAACCACTCGATATCTAGGAAGGCACACCTTTTGAGGAAGCTGCTGCGAGTTCAGCAGGGCCTGCTGCTGCATGACCTTTGGCACGGCCGCAGACGGCTCCTGGCCCTTGCCCTCCTTGAATTCATTGACCTTGTGGCGATAGTAAGCATGGTAGGGGTCATTGGGGTTCAGGAAGTTGAACTTTGGGTTGTTGATCTCATTCTGACGGATCCTTGCTTCGAACTCTGGTCCATTCCTGAGAATTAATGGAAGGAAAAGAATGAATGATCGTTGCAATATGACATCATATACAAGACTTCATACAATTTTATAAAAAAACATGACTGAGAATGAGAATGAAAAACCAACCTGGCAACAAAGCTGGCAGTCTTATCAACGATGTTTCGGACCTCAGGAGGTGGATAGATGATCCCAACTATGGGTTTCGTTGCTGGGGTTTCCCCTGTAGGCTCATCTGCCTGTTGAAACAATAGAAATTGAAGTCTCGTCACGTGGAGACGTTTGAGGCTACATTAATGACATTTAATTTGCCCTACATCCTACCCTCTTTGGTATTAGATCTTCTGATGACTGGGTGGATTTTTCATCAATCCAAACCTTTCCGATAGGGCTGGGCGATATATAGAATTAATTAAAATATATGTTTTTGCACGATATTCCAAATGCCTGTATTGCAAGAATCTAGTTTTTATTTATGTCTGTTTGGTATTGTCTCCTTCAGTCCTTCTGTGCACTTTTCTATTTACACCAGAGATCTGTATATAATGACGAGATGTTCATGTCTCTGCCCTAACAATGGAGTTCTTGTCCTAACGGCGGGAAGGCAGGCGACAAGCGTAGGTCCAAAATCAGCTCATAGAAACACATTGGGCTTATTTCGGTCAGATTTTGACGAGAGCGAAACCTCTCACTTTGCATCATCCTCTCCGTCTACACACACCAAGCCGTTTCCTCCTGCCACTCACAACAACAAAGAGATCACTTCTTCTCTGACAAGCAGTTTCAACTGAATATTAGTATTTGAGGTTTGGACCAACAGAATGGGTCATATGGACACTGAAACACATTATTTTACTGTAATAAAGGACAAGTTAGCCTTTCTAACGATAACCTTTTTATGTCTCAACTCCTCATTTTGCGCAGAGCAGACACAAATAAAACATGTGTCAAACATTGATTCTAGAAAATTAAATGCTCAGTTTGTCATGCGGTCCAGTCTGTTTTATAAATGTGCAATAAGCATAAAACACAATTATATAAGAAATTGGCAACTTGTTCTCATTCTGAGAAATAAGGTATGCCACTTGATTTCAACATCTGAAAAGTGAACAGGCTAGCATGCTGTTCAAACAGTTGGAGATGGACAGAAGGGTGTGTTCACAACAACTCAACTGTTTTACTTTGTTCGCTAGCAATAGATCCAAGTTGTCTAAACTTGAAATATAACAATTAGCTGGCTACTCACTAACATGTGGGCTTGTGCTTGAGAGATTGTTTGGGTTAATTTGCCTGATACAAGAAGTTAGTCATTATTAGTGTAATGTGCTTTATGCATGGTTCTGGTAAAATGTGTAACGAAAAGGGCATTTTCATAGACTTGAAAACCAGATCAGTGATTATTGCAAAAAGGCAAATTAAACTATTTTGATAAAACAATACAATTATTAGTGTGTCTTATGGTGTGGAAGGCTTATATTTAGCTTAGTTATAATTTTGTTTTAGCCCTAATTCATTAGATTATTGCTGACTGTTTGAAATGCAGTGTATTTTATCTTTAAACAACAAAGCTAATTTAGAGAAAACAAAAAACAAACATGATATCTCGCCCATAAGTTAGAAAAAGAATGATCGACATATGATGTTTAGGCCATATCACCCAGCCCTACTTTCAGATATAGCTACACAAGTATCTACACTAGGGTTAGGGTGTAGCTGGAATTGTTTACTTTCTTGACAAGGCCTCTCAGCTGACTTAACTAGTGTGAAAATGTCCAGTGAATTTAAAAAAAAGTGAATATCCTCTTAAAGTGGAACTGACAGTATTTTAGCAACATTACATTTTATTAAAATCTGTTCATATACACCCCCAGCAAGAATATGACGTTTTTACATTCTGACAAGCGACCACTTAGTCATTTTAATAAATTTGTAGAATGTTTGGGAATTACGTATACTAAGGCAATTCTATAGCAATTCTATAGCAATATAGAGTGGGAAAGTGGCCGTGCATTTGGACAATTAATAAACAGTGCAGTAGATAAAACCTAATAAAAACATCTGTCTCATCCAGGATCGGAGTCTAGCAGACTGGTGCGCCTTAGCCAATCAGAGGTACAGTAGGCCTATATGCAAGCAAGGCATTTGCCACAAGGGCCAGCCATCCTTCACTTTGAACTGGACTGTGTGTTTACAGGCAGTTGCAACTTTAGATCATTAGAACGCATTCAGCAAAAGCTACCTGAAATTATTTTTGAAAATATGTAGCTAAATACCACGGGAGTCCTCTTACATTTGGGAACTTTACAGTCCTATTGATCAAACAACCATAAAAATGGTAGGTTATCTTTCCCTATATGCACATGAACAAGATCAACAACTAATGCTAGCCAGAGCAAGATGAGCTAAAATATAACAAAGGAACATTATATAAACCCTTAAACTTTTTCAGCTAGTTGGCCATCAAATTTGCACTGATAAACGATGGGGGATAGCCTGCTCATCCTTCTGCAGCTTGCCTGACAATGCATGCGTTGTCCCAACCAAGCACCCAAGCTAACTAGCTAAAGTTGGCTAGCTTGCTACTTCCAGTCGCAAATGAGAGAACACCTCACTGACCATTTTACTCACCCTAGCAGAGCTGGTTAGGCGGTTTACATGTTATATAGAGCGTTCTTGACTCATTATTTTAAAAAAATGTGCCTTCGTTTACTGATACCGGTTATATTCAGCGTGTTTTACGTGTTCGTAAATTCAGCAGTTATTCTGCGCTCTGGCACACTCACACAAGAGTGCTCTGAAATGCTAAATAGATAACAGCCGTTCAGCATAGCTAGCTAGCAATTCACATTTCTTGCTAGCTAACCAAATGACACCTGAATCTCCAGCTGTAGCCACTGAAAAACGATACGAGGTGGAAAAGTCAGTCAGTCACTCACTCACCCACCCACCCACTCCTAAAATGACATGACATCCTCCTAGCAGTTAGTTAGCTAGCTATCGTTAGGCTCTGTGTTTCTAGCTTTCTACATAGATACACTAGCATATTAGCCTCATTATGAATGACTTGGGATCATTGCCCTTGCTAGTTTGATTGTATTGACATTCCCAGCCTTGGTTACATTCGTCCGTTTTTGAACAAAATATTGAGAAACGGAAACAGTGCATCCCGAATGGAGGGATGCAGAAATGTATTGGCGAAATGTAAGAATGTATTGGCGAATTATATAGATTGTGCATTGAACTGCATCCATCTATTCTACCAACAATGCCTTAGTGTACACCATGGGCTGTTGAGTCAAATAGAACCTATTCTTAAAACCTCTTATCTGTTGGTTTTGTAGCATAAACTGAATTTTATCATTTTTACTGATATGATTGTCTGTTTTTCATATCTGCAAAATAATTAAAACGCACACCAAAATAATGTTTTGACTTATCCTATACTCATATGCGTGGACATTTGAGGGGGAAAAAACACTTGAAAAACCCTACCTCAAACAGACCATTGAAAACATGCTTGCTATTTCCTCAGAGGATGAGAGTTGGCCAATCAGCATGAATATTTGAAATGACTGCTAAACACGCACCCCATTATGCTGTTGGGGTACGCCCACACCATTCCAACAAAGAAAAGTTGCCTTTTAACATACTTATTTTTTTTTTTAAATGGAAGGGAAACTATTTCCCTCATATTGTAATGTATTATAGGTCATATTTCACAGAAATTTGTAAAAACTGGACAGTTACTTTAAGTTAGGTAGCGCTAGTTTTAGTAACTAACGTTATACAAAGAGAAACAGATAGCAAAATTATTGGGGCAAAGTTTCTGGACATAACGTTAGCTAGCTACTCTTTTTAGCCAATACGCAACACGGTGGTAATGTTACCCCACATCTTCACAATTACAGGAGGTAGTAAAAACGTTAAAAGGCGATTGAGGTAGCAAATCTTACCTTGCTGTTGGGCTCAAGCTGAACAAGTTGTACAGGCCCAGGCGGCATGGCTGCGTCAATTCCTTGATTGGGTTATCTGTTAAAACGTGAAAAGTCCAACAAAAACGTTATTTATCTTCACAATTGCACTACTTGTTGTCGTACTGTATGTCTAGAAACCTAATAAATTGCACAAAATATTTACAGATAGGACCTACGAGTGCGTTTTTCTGTCGTTGACCCGCCTGGAATGGAGGTCTTTTACTTCCGGAAACACATCAAAGCATTGTGGGATTTGCAGTTCTTCTAGCAGGTCGCTGTGGAAATTAAGTGACACCATCCAACCGACTAAGCTCTGCTCGCTCACAGCGTCTTCCTGAAGCAGGCATAACAAGTGGCTAGACACAACACATGAGAGAAAGAGTGCAAGCTACTAAGTTTTGTCAAGATGACCCATCTCGTAGGACTGCGTTGAAAGTCTCCTGAACTATCTAATAGATCTTCAAGGTGCTGTTCTTGATGTCTTCTCTCGGACTGGCCCAGTTCGATTCCACTCCTGGAAGTTCTCAGATAAGCTTTCATTCGATCTGGACCTGGTGTCACAATTAGAACAATACGACTTTGTTGATGGGGTGGTGGAATTCAATCAGCATTCACATTGTTTTGTTGAAGTTGGTGATTTAAGTGATAATGCCAGAGAAGACGGTGTTTAGAGGATGCGTTTCTCAGCCGGTCGAAATCATGAAACAGCGGGATTCATTTTTATGGATATATATACAAAGAAATGTAAATTGAAAAAAGGTCAAACGAAACGAAGTGCAGCTAGTTTGTAGTCTTTCCAGCTTCAGTTGCTCTAAATAACGGTGTCCTGACAAATGAGCACATTTTCTATGAGACGAAATCGCGCCTCATTAGCTCATTGTTATGGATGTTTCCAAATAAAAGTCACTACAAAACAGCGTAAACAAATGCAAATGTAGCTACTTTGCTGTTATTCTGAATGCACTTTTTGACATGACTAAATTAGCCGTAGTTGGCTAGTTAGAAGGCAACGGAAAATAATGTTGCCAGCTAGTATGGCAATGGAACATTTAGAACGAACGACTGGGTCTCGTCCATAGATACAGAACAAAAATACTGGGTCGCGTCTCTGGCAACCGAACCGATTGAACAAACGACCAGCCAGTTTGGGTAGCAACTCTAGATTTGTGTCGGAACTATATCTTGTGGAAGGATGAAATTGCATGAATACATTTATAAAAAATAACGTTTTTAAGGAAAATATGTAAATCATTATTGGAATATGTTGGTAACCCGTATAAAAGTGATAATGCCCTCAAAGCCGGTGTTTGGAGGATATATTGGCACTGTTTGCTGGCCCTCCACGAACAACACCCGTGTCAATATATGCCTGCCTGTCTGTCTTCTCCCAACTCGTTGGGACAGCTGGAGATCGAATTTGAATATTGAAACAATTTTGCAAATGTCGGCGAGACAGACAGCAAGGTTTATACAAATTACTCCTGCTGCAAAGTTTCAGTGCATATGCAGAGTAGTTGAAGTTTGGACAAAAAGAAAACATGAAGCAAGCAGCTCCATATGTATCAATTGGCCTTGTAGTTGGACACTATTGGAATAACTTTATCCAGATTGGCAACCAGAGTGAGTTTTTAAAGCACTCCTGGTGTTTAGTTATTTTTTTTCTTCACATAAAATGTATATTTTATGACCATGTTGTTCCCTCCTCTTATTCAGAGCACGAAGCAAAATATTCAAGAATTGATCAAAACTCCAAAGTGTGAGGAAAACACCACTTTCTCTTTAGCATCCTCACTCCTGACCACAAAAAGGGATATTTGTCCACAGTCTCCATCCGTAGTGTCTCAGCACTGTACTTCAAGAACAACAGCAAGCACTCCATGTCCTCCACAGAAAATAGCAAATGGCGGCCCCTCCTGTCCTACTCGCAGAACAGCAAGCATCATCCCCTCTTGCCTTTCCCCTATATCCACAGACACTCATAATTTAAGTTGCCAGACAGTAGAGTCCTCCCTTGTCCCCTGTGATGCCTGTGCTCAGGTCCAGTCCAGCATGAGGGAGACTGGTGATTGAGAGGTGGGAAGGTGGGAAGGCCCTCGCTGCAGCGCCTCCTTCCCACCTCTCTGCAGCGCCTCCTGGTGGCTATGGATGACACCATGGAGCAGGGCCGTCTGACTGTAGGAGATGTGTCCCAGTGGTCCACAGAGCAGCAGGTCAGGTGGGAAAGGTCTGGCTTCAGCATCTGCTGAAGGTACAGTGCAGGGCTCAGCTGGGGGAGGGCACAGGAGAAACTGAAGTGTAAATGGGCAAAGGACCAAGCAAGACTGTAGGAGGCCCAGGCATCCAGGAAGGAGACTGCAGGACAAACATGAGTAGCTGAGGTGAGGTACAGTTGCCCTCAGAGGAAACCTTGCTGACAACAATATATTTGAAAGGGGACGAAATATTGTAACATTTCAATAGTAAATATGCTTTCATTTTATTCACAATATACTGTATATCTGTCCATTTTAGGCTCCATGTCCCTGGAGGATAGCAACTCCAAACTGAAGGCAGAGATTAGTTTGCAACAAGAAAGGTTACACAAACTCAGTAAGGACGTACACCCCCACCCAAAGTCTGATGTTTTAGGAGCAGAAGGAGACAGCCCAAGTTATCTCATTGTTGTGAACAGAAAATATGTGGAACCTTGTCCTTTCTTTGTCAGAGTGTGAGAGAGATAAGCTACATCAGGAAGTGAAGGCCTTGCAGGTAGAGGAAGAGGCACGGAATAAACTAGAGGAGAAGACACAAAAACTGGAGGTTCAACTGTCCAGTACTCAGCTCTTACTTGACAAAGAGAACTCCAAGTACCAGAATGCATGTCACCAACAGGAGGTCAGTATAACAGCCATGTATGGGATTGGTTACTCATGGGGGCAGATGAGTCTTTAAAACCAGACCTGGGGCAGTACTAGTAAATGTGTTAAAGGCCACATCTAAAAACTCTGATCGTGATCCTGTTTTACGTGACTTATTACTGCACAGTCTATCTCTGTGTCTTCAACAGTCACTGCAGGCCAAGCAGATGTCTCTATTGGAGAGAGTGGATGCTCTGGACCAGGAGTGTGAGGAGCTTCAAGGACAGTTGGGGGAGACTGAGGACACACAGACAGGCCTACAGGATAGACTGACACACATCTCAGAGGAGAAGGACCAACTTAAAACCCAGCTCACCCAAGAACAGGTACATTACTACCAGACAGATGTGACTCAACACAATATTAAGCACAATGAAATGTTTCACGTTATAGTTGATTTTATAGTGCTGCTTGCATACGTTGGGCAGAGCCGTACTTCAGCATAGCAGATACAGTATATAAATATGATCCTATTTCATTTTCAAAGAACAATAATGTGTGTGTAACTAACGGCCTTGCCTCTGCAGTCCCTGAGGCCTTGTGGTCTGAGCTTCAGAAGGAGAAGCAGAGATTGTAGAGTCATGTGGGCAAGCTGAAAGACAGTTTGGATCAGCTGAGAGGAGAGGTGCAGGAGTTAGCCCAGAGGGAGAGGCTGCTGGTGGCATTCCCAGAGCTCAACCCACTGACTCAGGGACCTCCACAGAGTAGGATCACTTCCCTAAATAACTCAGAGCATTTTCCGTGTTAACCACAATGTTGACTTTACTTGTACAACCTGTTTGACATTTGTATTGTTTGTTAATGTGGGTTTACTTACATATGGTTTCAAATAGAAATACCAGTATTGCAAGCATAGACCTGGTTACAACTCCAGTGCATTTGGAAAGTATTCAGACCCCTTTACTTTTTCCACATTTTGTTACTTTACCACCTTATTCTAAAATGTATTAAATAAAACATTTTCCTCAGCAATCTACACACAATACCCCATAATGACAGGTTTTTAGAAATTTTTGCAAATTTATTAAAAATAAGAGACTCGGAATTGACCTCAGGTGCATCCTGTTTTCATTGATCATCCTTGAGATGTTTCTACAACTTGATTACAGTCCACCTGTGGTAAATTCAATTGATTGGACATGAAGGTCCCACAGTTGACAGTGCATGTCAGAGCAAAAACCAAGCCATAAGGTCGAGATATTGTCCGTAAAGCTCATAGAAAGGATTGTGTCGAGGCACAGACCTGGGGAAGGGTACTAAAACATTCTGCAGCATTGAAGCTCCCCAAAAACACACTCGCCTCCATCATTCTTAAATTGTTTTTATCCCTTTCTCTCCCCAATTTCGTGGTATCCAATTAGTAGTTACAGTCTTGTCTCATCGCTGCAACTCCCGTAAGGACTTGGGAGAGGCGAAGGTCGAGAGCCGTGTATCCTCCGAAACAGAACCCAACCAAGCCGCACTGCTTCTTGACACAATGCGGGGATAATACTTCAAGGGGGGAATAAAACTTCAATACTGCTGCTGGAGAACTACAGATGTAGGATCTTAATTTGATCACTATTTTGTTGCTGAGAATTTTCCTGCAGAGCCGGAAATGCAATCTTGTAGTGTATTCAAGGTTTAACTAGGCTTCTAAAGTTTGTAATTTCCCCTTTAAAATGTCAGACTTGATTTGCCCCAATGAAAAATGTATCAACCCCTACAAAAAATTTCCATTCATTATAATCCACATAATAATCCTGCAACAACAGGAAATGTGAATTATTTTTCTGCTGTTGCAAACTGGCTCAAATTAAGATCCTACATCTGTACTGCATGTTTTATCTATCGACTACACCTGAACAATGATAACGACAGTTGTAAAATACAAAACATATTGTTATCTCTTACAGACAACCTCTCTCAGCAGCTTTGGATTCTCCCAGTCTCTGCCTGACACTCCCAGAGAGAGACAGCTAAATCCCACCCCCTACGTACAACACAGCCCTCTGTAAGTCAACAACACAGAAAGAACATGTACATTTATGTATACTGCAGGTAATACAGCAGTCAACTGTTTTGCTTGGCCAACCGTTTTTCTTGGGGACTACAAAAAATGGAATCTTACCTTAGCATGTAGTGTTTTAATTCTAGTAGTGTTTTCATAAATGCATCATTTATGAATGTATTTATGACTCATCTTTCCCTCATTTCGCCCATCCAAGACAGACCTCCAGTGCAGGAGTGTTGAAACATTGATTGCGGAGGAAGGGAGCAGACAAAGGGGATTCCATCCCTGTGGTGATGGGGCCTTGGGATCACGTCTCTGCCACCTTCTCTACAGCTCTGGTGCACCAGCGGACCCTACGGCTCTCCACAGACACCAGCGCAAAGATACGCCAGGCGTCCCGAACATGCTCCGAACATCTCCAGAGGAATAAATAAATCCAGCACTGGGTGTTCAACCTCATGTTGACAATTTTTGGAGCATAGTAATGCTGAAAGAGGCTGAGGCAGAAAGAGGCTGTTAGAAGTACATGTCAGGCTTCTCCATCAGGAGACTGCAGTAAGGCATTGCATTGTAGCTCGTACACATAGTAGTTTGAGTATCAGCTGAGGCAGACGCAGAACAGTTATAGAGTTCAGGATCTTGGCAACATTGAGCTGGCTTGAAGATGCTATTTAATTGAAAATTAATTTGATTCATTCACAAACTGTGGTATCATGTTTTTTCTTTCTTGAACTGTTGTGTTAATCACTTTGCTACTTTGGATTGCAAATGTGCATTTGTTGACTTCATGCATTTAGCTAAATTATCCCCAGGGGATAGTGAAACAGTTTTACCTAGTTTAGAAGGTAAAGCAATAAGACTGAGCATAACGAGCCTATCAAAGCACATTCATTATTTAAACTCATAAAGAATGTGGTCATGCACAAACACACACTAAAAATAAGTGTCTTAAAATGATCAGTCTAGAAAAGGGAGAGGCCAGGTAAAAGACAAGCCATGGTGTGTGTCTGTGTGTTTAGCTAAGTGTGTGGTCTTCTAAAGGCTCTACTATTGTGTCACCAACACAATGCCACGAATGCAGACGTGTCTAATGACTTACAGAGTACTCTGATGAGGGAGGGGCAAGTTCCTATGGCAACATTGATGATCAGAGCATGACATCTTGTGTGGGTTTCCTCCTGTCAATCCAACCCTTCACCTATTGAGGAGTATACTTGGTGGTAGACCAACCAATTAATTGTGAAGTATGCTTCCCATGGCACATTAGGGTGCAATATTATTGCCCTTTGTTTGTATTTCCTTTGCACTAGAAATGCCAAATGACTTTTCTGAAGGTGGGTTGTAGTCATGGAGATACCTGTGAAAAGCCCCATAGATCCAGACTGGATATTGACTACACCTGAAACTAACAGAAGGAGAGCGCTGTTTGTATGCAATTCAAGCCCATATTATTGTTCATGCCTGTTCAAATGGTTCTGCATGAGTTCAGAGGTAGCACAATAGTGGGTTTCATTTTCAGGGATATACCTAGATACTGAAGTATTTGCGGAATGCAGATGTACTAATGAAATCAATAATTTCTTAGCCCACTAACTCACAAATCCTTCTCCTCGGTGACAAACTTGCTTGATCAAGTCTAACCTTGGACCTCAGAGTTCAGTCTTTCAGTTGAGCCAATTATACAGCTGTGTCATCCCTCAAGCATGTAATTGAGATGTGTCCCCCCCCCCCCCATAGATAATGAATGTATTGTCTATGGTATGCTTGTCTCATGATTGCCAGACTGATTTAGCCTAATTGTTAATTGTTGCATGGAGTATAAAAACAAAATATGGCAGACACAGTATTTATCTGAAAATGTAAAATGGAGCATTGTATAATCAATTTAGTTATTTTAATAGTATGCTACCCTGTAAAAATAACATTATTCAGAACGCTGCTTCAAAACATTTATTTGTCACAAAATAACAACTTATTTTAGACTATACAACAAAAATACATTTGGATGTGAAAGTATAGAGTACATAGGTACAGTCAGACCTCATATCGCACTGTGCTTACTGATACACAAAAGACAAAGACTAACTCATAGAGGTGAAGAAATGTTCAGCTTGCCAAAAGCACCAGTGTCAACACCTGCAATTTGCCCCCACAGGAAAAACAGAGACACGGTGGAAGAAGAACACATACAGTCATTTGCAGTTAGAAACTTAAACAATGTGCAAAGTTGTACAAAAATCCATTGAATATTTTTGGTATCCCCGCATCCACCAACATTAGATTATTTCAAAGGTTATATCTGTTGTTAAAATCAATTGAATGTTATATAATAATTTACGATATAATATCCTATGAGTAAATACTGAGATTATAACAGGGAAAACTATTTGGATAGAGGAGAAAAAATACCTGAACAACTGCATTCAGATTTCAGGTAAGCTTTGGGAATCATTCTGTATTCATGAAAACATATTTAAGGCCATTGGTTACTTGTGTCATATATTTACATAAACATACTGATTTGTTTATAATAACTAATAAATAGTGATAAATAAGAGACAAAACAACATATTTGAGTACAACACTAAGTTGAGCTACAGACACTTCTGAGGTTGGTAGCCAGTAGTCGGGGAATCATGCTCATTCTTCATCATTCTAAGGGCTGTGGTATATAGAAATGCTAATAACATTAAGGCAATGTTTTAGTAACATTATTAAAACACAGATAAATGGTAGATGTTTTACCACAATCTCCAAACGTGACAACCATGCAAATCTACACCTAATAGGTAACAAAATAACCCCTTATCAGGACTCGACTGAAAACTTCAGCCATTGGAATGCTATGATTATCACTTTGAGACATTGTTACATTGTTGTGACATCTTAGACACTGTGCTAGCAGACAGGGTAGGGAGTAACTGTGGGTGAGAGTGCTATCTCTCTGAGAGATTCAGTGTAATTCAGCACTGTGTGATCTCACATATGTGTTTTATCATCTAGGTCAAGCTATTAGGCAGCTGCAGGGACCGCTGCAAATCTGTCAGATTACAGAGGCCTCATGAGGATGAGGGATGTCCTATGGCTGGCATAGTCTGACAAAACTCCCAATCTCTGTTTGCCAATATGCTTTTAAGCAGCAGCAGCCGCACCACCAAATACCCTGTTCAGGTACATCATGCACTGGGTTTGTACTTGCCTTACAAAAAGCATATTTTAGATCACATGCCCTTAAAATTGTCAGAGACTCCAGTCACCCAAGTCTTAGACTGTTCTCTCTGCTACCACACGACAAGCGGTACCAGAGCGGCAAGTTTAAGTACAAACGGTCCCTTAACAGCTTCTACCCCCAAGCCATAAGACTGCTGAAGAATTAATCAAATGGCCACCTGGACTATTTACTGTGACCCCCCCCCCCCCCCCACACGTTTTGTTTTTACACTGCTGCTACTCGCTGGTTATTATCTATGCATAGTCACTTTACCCCTGCCTACATGTACAAATTACCTTGACTAACCTGTAACCCCACACATTGACTCGGTACCGGTACCCCCTGTACATAGCCTCGGTATTGTTATTTTTATTGTGTTACTTTTAATTAAAAAATGTACTTTAGTTTTTTTTTGTAAATATTTTGTTTACCCTATTTCTTGAACTGCATTGTTGGTTAAGGACTTGTAAGTAAGCATTTCACGGTAGTGTCTACACCTGTTGTATTCGGTGCATGTGACAAATAACATTTTATTTTATTTTTTATTTGATATGTTTATAACTCTCGTTATCCCTCTTGTGTATGAGGAGAAATGAGAACAAAACAATAGCTAAAACAATCCATGTGCTTTTATATCAGCTGGTTGTATAATCTAACCTCATGCTAGCAGAGCGATGTGGAATGGGCCGCTGTCTAGTTATTGTGCATGGGGAAAAACCCTTCTCAGCAGAGATTAAGTTCATTGACAAAATGTGGGACACATAAGAGAGAGTGAGGTCATGGGATAGGAGTCTGTGGATTAAGTGAGAGGTTGGAAGGTCTTCTCACCACCTAATCACCATTAGAAGAATTGTCACTTGACCATCTCAAGTGGAGTCGGGTCACTATAATACGAAGTGAGGTACCAAAATATAATATGTATGTGTTATGCTGATTGGCCTAGTCACTGATAGGGGAAAGACACAGATTAATTAAAGAGAGTACCATCTGAGAGATGCCATCATCAGTGAAATGTATCACAGTTCGGAGAATACACAAAATAAATCAATATCTAAAAAAAACAGAAAAAGTAAGTTTAAGAAACTTTAGCAATGTTGTTGATTTGCATTTGGCTGAGCAGCCACCAGCGTGAGGGAGCTACAGAGGTGGTCCCAGGGGTTGTAAGTAGAGCCACATGACCCACTGACAGAATCTAGTCTCTCCTCAGGCGAGAATAATGCTTGTGTGTGTGTGTGTGTGTGTGTGTGTGTGTGTGTGTGTGTGTGTGTGTGTGTGTGTGTGTGTGTGTGTGTGTGTGTGTGTGTGTGCGCGTGTCCCCACAAGAATAGTAAACAAACAAAAATTTGACCAACTGGGGACATTTTGTTAGTCCCCACAAGGTCAAATGCTATTTCTAGGGGGTTTAGGGCTAAGGTTAGAATTAGTGTTAGAATTAGGTTTAGGAGCCAGGGTTAGGTTTAGGGTTAGGTTTTGGGGTTAGGGTGAAGGTTAAGGTTAGGGTTAGAGTTAGGGTTAGAGAAAATAGGATTTTGAATGGGGCTGAATTGTGTCCCCACAAGGTTAGTTATACAAGACTGTGTGTGTGTGAGAGATAGATAATTTCATCAGCCGATGATTGTCAAGCAAATAACTGCCAGTCTCACGGTAACTGACCGTTAATTAACATAATAAACACATTTAGCATCTCCTAGCTTCCACACAAGCCACTGATGCAGACCTTTGGAACAGCTATATTTTAAAAAGTCTAATAAATCCATGTAATACACCTTCACAATGAATCCATTATTTATTTTAGACAGGTCTAAAGAAGCATGATATTAAGAAAATGTGGTCTATTTCAGAAGAACAGAATAGCATACTCTGAGTTGTCCTTGTGTTAGGTTCTAATCTGGCTATGCTAAATGGCTGTGGGCTACACTAGTTCATTTAGCAGACAAGATTTGCTTAGAATTACGTGGCATTATTTTATAGTTTGAAGAATACAATTGAACAAAGCTGAATTAAATAGAAAGGATATTTTCTCCAAACACACACGCGGCTATTCTGTGTTGAGTGGTTAACAAAGAAATAGGTACACCTATATGCTTAGAACTATTAATGTAACTTTAGTTGTTCTACAAGCGTTGGGCTATATGTTTTGATTTTTAACACATTGTAAGGCTGCATGATGCGACTAATGATGATTTGAAAAAAGACGCTTGAAAGGCATGAGATCTGCTTTGCTTTTTGCGTAGGCTGTACACACTACATCAGTCCCTCATTCACAATTTGACAAGCACTTGATAATGCCTCAAATTTCCCGGCGGCATCCCCTTTGTGTGGCCATTAAGCACCCTAAAAAAATCTGTCTTTTGCGTCCAGTGGCTGTTGTGCCCTTGGCCTGGAATGCTGCGCCCTCCGAAGCACCTCTCACTCACATGGCTCTCCAGCAGTGATCTGGTCTTTCTCACAGGCTACAAGTGAAGACAGACACATCGGGGACGCAACTGTGCGCGTCTTTATACAATTCCGAGGTGCATATTGAAGGTATTGGGAAAACTGTCCATTTACTTTTCAACAGCCAAAAAGAAGAGTAGGCCACTATCAAAAGTGACCGTAAATGCATTATGCATGTAATGCATGTAATGCATTTTTATGGTAAAAATGATCTTACTCAAGCTTGAAACTCACGCATTGCTTATGTATGCCCGTTAGGCTCTGCACCCTTTGTAAAGCAGATTAATGTGCTTAATTTTAAGAAGTTATTGGCCCCTTTAGTTGTGATACAAACCTTATCAAAACATATAGGCGTATGGGCTAGGCTGCATGACGTGTGCGACTATGATTTGAAAAAGTTAATTACATTTGCATCGACGTCAGAGTGATTCGAGCGACAATAAAGTGCTGAGTACCAGGCAGTTAGCAAGTTTGGTAGGCTACTAACAACCATCAGCAGCATCTGAGCTTGGAGAAGCCTAATTACCGTGACTAAACGGTCACATGGAATTTGACTGTCTACATGACTCATGACTGCCGGTGTGGCAGTAATATGGTCGCCGCAACAGCCCTAATCATGATTCAATGTATGCCATGATCATAAGCACTTTCCATCTTCCAAAAACATTAAATTGTGAGTGCCAAAGGGACATTAAAGTTGAGAGCAATGCTAACAAAGAAAAAACACCTGTGCTGGTTTATTGAAATAAATAATATCGTAAACAATGTTGGATAGCTATAAAAGGTATGTTCCCATATTAACAGATATAAATATGTTTCATAATGAGAGTGAGTCCCATCCTGTGATGTGTGTTTACTAATGCAGAGAAACAAAGCCTTGTGGGGTTGCACATCAACTGTATGAGGCCAGTCACACGAGGGAGGGGTGACAAGAGAAGAGAGTGAGGTAATGAAAGCAGTAAAAGTATACGAGCAGGAGCTGATAGACGATAATGGCCCACTTTAATAAGAATGGCTCCCTTCTTACACATCATCTCTTTGCCTGCTGCTCCTCAGCAGACGGGGATGGAGTGGTGTGGAGGGTGCTGGCGTCACGCTGTCCATTCGGCTGCACAGACTGGACTGTCTCTACCAGGCTGCCACTGGGGAGCACCACGTACCTGGCTGCCATATCCTTTGGCTGCAGCTCCCTCAGGCCCTCCTTACTGTGCCAGATCCCATAGCCAAAATACACGAGCAGACCTGGAGAGGTGCAACACATACTGTTAATTGAATTTGAATATTCTAAAAAGCACCTGGTATTTGTTACAGCATTGGGTAGCACTTTTGAATATTGTTTGACTCCATAGAAACATACGCTTACATAATCAGAATCACACAGACATGTTGTTATTGTTATCATACTGTATGTGCAACTCTGTTGAGAACATACAGCTATAGCAGGAATATGGTGGTGCTTAACAGTCACCACAGCCTATAGACACATCTTGGCCAATCCCATCTGTGTGTTATGGTCACAACTTTCACCAGGGAAATTATTACTTAGACATGGCTTAGCCCAAGCCCCTGTCATGTCCAATATTCCCTGTGACGCCAGTTAAATCTCTGTAGGCAGACAGGTGTGTTTAAATGGTTTACATGGTCCAGAAGACCTCTGAGCCCATACAGCCACTCATGTTTCCTTTTATGACAGCAAACTCTATAGCCAATTAACGCCTTCTCACTGCAGCAGGTGTTGGCTAGAAAACTCACTGTCTCTTCAGGGGTTTACCTGGTGGGTTTACGCTCAAGAAACCTGCAGATGTTTTAATACAAACATGTACCCTGTACAAAACCCTGTAGGTATAAAACCCTGTTTCGTATCCTGCTATTTATCATCAATCAGTATTAAGTAACCATACTATTTGTCGATCATTTAGGTTAAAAGGCACAGTATTTCAACCACTGAATGCAACCATTTCAGTTCTGCCTGACATGATGTTTGGCTAGCAAGGTCTGTCTGTGCACATGGTCTTTACACAACACATATTTGTGCCATTAGCAGATGTAATCTTACCTGCAGCCACCCATACAGTAAAGCGGATCCAGGTCATGGGGCTGAGCTTCAGCATTAGGAACACATTCATGAGGATGCTTGCAGCAGGAATGAATGGGACCAAGGGTACCTAGAAAAATTACAACAACAAACAACCATGCTGACATGCATTAAAATTTGTCAAATAGCCTTCCTCAATTCGATAAGTCTTAGTCATTGACAAAAAGGAAGCTGGAGAGCCAAAAAGACCACTAGTCTTTACTAAAAGATGAATAGAGCTTGGTTCACTTAATATAATTCAGCAGAATGAATAGGTTGGTGCCAGGGGGAACATGGGTCCTGCTTGAGCTCACAGAAACAGCTTTTATTTTATATGAGGAGCAGATCGACCACACAGCGGAGAGTGAGTGTCTTCTGGGACTCAGTCTAAGAGCTGGCTGATAATGTGGCTCCCTGAGTCCCTGTCTACTGGGCTATAGGCAGTCTGGGCTCTAGTCAGACTGGGCAGAGTTTATCACAACTGAAGTGTAGCGACAGCTAAAATTAGTCTGTGAGAGACTTGAAACTCATAAAGAGTAGTATCAGTTTATCATAGCTACATAAGAACTTAGGGAAATATAAAAGGCTGTTTGCTCAACATTATACAGATAATAACTAAAGCAAGGGTTTAGTTCTGCTTCCGTAACTGTATGAGTGGGCCCACACTATTCTATACAAGTGAAAGTCAACAAAGCTGTGAATGGCTTTGCATTTAAACTTTGGGCATATGAGCAGACATATAATACAAAAGTGAGAATCTGTTTGGCTCACCTGGAAGGTTTTGGTGTTGACATGAGGTTCATGGGCATATATGACGACCAGGCTGAGGAGGAAGGTTGAGCCAAACACCACTATTAGCAGGGCGAAGCTCCACGTAGGCAGCTGAAGCTGGTTACTCCCAAACACAAACACGGCACAGAGGGACACTGAGCTCACCATCACCGCCAGCACAGAAAAGGCCACCACTTCCCCTGGCTCAAAGTCCCCCAGCAACCTGCCCAGGTAAGGCTCCCAGCGGGCCTTCAACACCCCTGGGGCACTCCGTTCCCTGGTATTCTGCATCTCCACCAGCTGCAGCTTGTCTGAGAAGGACTCATACTCTTTCAGCTCCCCACTGTCCTGAGCTATGATCTGAGACTCTGAGACTTCGGGCGAGGGCTCAGGGTTAGAGTTGGGGGACATGGTGGAGTTAGCCTTGGAACTGGTCCTCTCCTTCTCAGGCTGGAAGCGCAGCACGATGACACTGGCTGCCACAAAGGTGTAGGCTAGGAGGGTGCCGATGGACAGGAACTGGACCAGGGCCTCCAGGTCAAAGATGAGGGCCATGACGGCCATGAGGAGGCCAAACACCAAGATGGCATTAACAGGGACCTTGGTGACAGGGTTGACCTTGGCGAAGAAGGAGAAGAAGAGGCCATCTTCCGCCATAGCATAAACAATCCGAGGGAGAGAGAAGAGGTTGCTGAGTAGCACTGTGTTCATGGCTGGAAAAGGGGATGGAGAGAGAGTCACATTATTATCAGCGCAAGAGACCTACTGTATGAAGTAAAAATAAATAAAAGTCACACATTTGCCCTTCAATCATTTATATCATCAACTAACCAAAATAAACTTAATGACATGATACATTGGTGTAGCCTCGTAATTACCAGACTGATTACTGCTGTGCTATCATGATTCCGTGGTAGCAAACCATTCATGTAAGCTTGCGACATCAGGTGGCTTGCGAGGCTAACATTGCTGTGGTTACAGTCTTTCAAGAGACACTTACCACAGATGGACCCTACTGCCACAATGTAGCCAGCCCAGCTGTAGCCTCGGCGGAAGAAGGCGTCAGACAGGGCTGAGTTTGGGTCGAGCGAGTGCCAAGGCACCATGAGAGTGAGGACTGTGGAGACCAGGATATAGGCTGTGGCGGCCATGCCCAGGGAAATGGCTGTGGCCATGGGAATGGCTCGCTGGGGGTTCTTTGCCTCCTCACTGGAGGCTGCAATCACATCAAAGCCAACAAATGCGTAAAAGCAAGTGGCTGTGCCCGCCATCACCCCATTGACACCGAACGGTGCAAAACCTCCTTCCTTCTGGCTCCAGTTGACTGGGTCGGCTAGCACGAAGCCAAACACCAAGATGAAGAGTATGACAACCAGACTAACGGCTGAGAAGATGTGGTTGAGCCAAGAGGAGACTCGCACTCCGAAGGTTATGAAGATGGTGGCAACAACTAGAATCCCAGCAGCCAGCAGGTCAGGGTAGTGGGCGATATAGGGAACATTCCACTTCATTATGTGGTTCTCTGTGTAGTTCTGGATGGTGTGGTTAAACATGGAGTCTAGGTAACCACTCCACGCCCGCGCCACCGCGGCTCCACCAATCATGTACTCCAACACTACGTTCCAGCCAATGAGAAAGGCCCAGATCTCTCCACAAGAAACATAGGTGAACATGTAGGCCGAGCCCGTTCTGGGAACACGAGCTCCGAACTCTGCATAGCAGAGGGCAGCCATCAGGGAGGCGATGCCTGCTATGAGGAAGGAGAGGACCACGGCAGGTCCAGCGGTGTCCTTGGCAACAGTGCCAGTCAGGACGTAGAGGCCAGAGCCCACCATGCCCCCAACACCCAGCAGGGCCAGGTCCACCATGGTCAGGCAACGCTTCATTGACGTCACCATCAAGTCATCATCCAGGGTCTTCAGTCGGTTCAGCCTCTGGCAGAAACGCACTGCAGGGATGCAGCCACGCCCGCAGGTCGCCATGGTTACAGGATCACACTCAGCAACTGGACAGGGTCTTATCAGTCAAGATGCTCAAACTGGATCCATTCTTCTCCTGATCGACTAACCTGAGAGACAAAAACACACATGCATACCATCATGGAGGGACAAAGCAGCCATCATTGAATTTGCCCTGAAGCCTGTGACTTCAGAGCAGGTAGGCAAAAGCAACTCAACTCATCCATCAATCACCTATCCACACTGCTGCCTGATGTCATATTGCTGATGATGCTGCGCTTTCCATGTCTGCCCTCATCAAAAGGTGGAAACAACATGTTCAGAATTGCAGACACATTTTTCGTATTTGCCTTATGTGGGGTAGTTTAATAAATGTCTATTGGGTCTATCTGAGTAATGTAAAACCTATAAATAAAGCTATAAAGTATGCAATTTAACAAATGTGATCGCTCTGTTTAAGACTGATTAATAACTGTCCACACTAAAGAGTTCAAACATCTGCTCTGGGTGTTTGACACGTCTTATATTCACTGGCAGTCCAATAGGCCTAATGATGGTAGGCCTGTTGGCTATTATATTCAGCTTCCTTATAATGAGACTGACTAGAAGTAGCCTAACCATATTCATACACAACTGTTTGGTTATGATTTAACGCTGTTGTACCAAAATCAATCATCAATGGACGTTTTATGTGATAGAATACATTTACAAATTGGACCATCGGTAGGCGGCTTTTTTGATGCACCGTTTCCGACAAACTGCGCGCGGCGAGCATATGGCGAGTTCTGCCTCAATGCTAGAAATACATTACGTAACGCTTTTATTCCCTAGAAATAAACACCAACACAAAGTGAAGCGACCCATACATCTGCCCTCCATAATAACCGGGGGATTCGTGTGTAATAGAATGAATGGCTTTATGTATACGTCGTTTTCACAAAATCCACATGAATAATTTAAAAGAAAATGGAAACTCATGCAAATATTATTCATGACAAACGGTAAGCTATTTCAATAAAGCAATGGCTGACTATTCTATGACATTTTACGTTGTATATTGTTTTATTATGGCACAAACAAGGTGGTTCAATAGGTAGCCTATGCCAAGAGCCAGGTGAGAAACACAACCATTGCTGCTATTCTGCATATATAGTGTAATATAAAACGTTCTATTATGGTAACAAATTAATTTATTGGTTTACCTTGAATGCTGAATATTGCTTATCAGTAGCCTATCTCGGGCCGGGTTGATATCCCTTGAAGCTCAACGGAAGGGAGGAAGGTGGAGAACCAGAGGATAGTGAGCTGACCGAGCTCTCTTCTTAAAGGCACAGTACTGGTCTATTGGACATCTGATGACGATTGGTTCAGCCACCAGACAAGCGTCGCATACCCCTTCTAAGACATTGCATGCATCATCAGTTCCTTGCCATCGACTGTATCACCGAATGACAGATTGCTATACCATAATATGGTTAGCCGAAACTTAAAATACTTATCCACAAGTTATAAAATCTGGAATAAGTCAGTAATGCCTGGGAAAAGGCACCCAAAAGGCCTGTGTACAGCCCGTGTTTAAATGGATAGTTCAAGAAAATTCTAAAATTCCACAATGGTTTCCTTACCTTGTTAAAATGTATGGACAAGTTATGACAACAATCCATGCTTTTGGTTTAGTTTCCCTGTTACTGTTTTCACATGCTAACGTTTTAACATAATGGCATAAATCCCATTCAAGTCATGGGACAGATATTAGCATTTTTCGTGCACCATCTCCAAATCATCTGAATGTATCTATAATTGATTGTGAAGCTCTACAAAGTCCCTTATAGATGTTTGAACATGATGCTGAAAAATGCTAATATCGGTCCCATGACTTTAGCATGTGGAAACAGTGCCAAGGAAACTCAACCAAAGCACTGCCTGGTATGGCAACTGCTCGGCCTTCGACCGCAAGGCACTACAGAGGGTAGTGCGTATGGCCCAGTACATCACTGGGGCAAAGCTTCCTACTATCCAGGACCTCTATACTAGGCGGTGTCAGAGGAAGGCCCTAAAAATTGTCAAAGACTCCAGCCACCCTAGTCGTGGACTGTTCTCTCTGCTACCGCATGGCAAGTGGTACCGGAGCGCCAAGTCTAGGTCCAAGAGGCTTCTAAGCAGCCCCCCCCCCCCCCCCCATTTATGCTGCTGCTACTCTCTGTTATTATCTATGCATAGTCACTTTAATAACTCTACCTACATGTACATATTACCTCAATTACCTCGACTAACCGGTGCCCCCGCACATTGACTCTGTAACAGTACCCCCTGTATATAGCATCGCCATTGTTATTTTACTGCTGCTCTTTAATTATTTGTTACTTTTATTTCTTATTCTTCTTTTTTTTAGGTATTTTTTTAACTGCATTGTTGGTTAAGGGCTTGTAAGCATTTCACTGTAAGGTCTACACCTGTTGTATTCGGCGCATGTGACAAATACAATTTGATTTGATTTGATTGTTGTCATACAGTGCCTTCAGAAAGTATTCACACCCTTTTACTTTTTCCACATTTTCCACGTTGTGTTACAAAGTGGGATTAAAATGTATTTAATAGTCTATTTTTTTGTCAACGATCTACACAAAATATTCTGTAATGTCAAAGTGGAAGACAAAAGACAAATTTGAACTTATTTTTAATTAATAAAAAATTACACTAATAGATTTTGATTAGATAAGTATTCAACCCCCTGACTCAATACATGTTAGAATCACCTTTGGCAGTGATTACTTTCTGGGTCTTTCTGAGTCTTGTACAATATTTGCCCTTGTTCTTTTTTAAATTCTTCAAGCTCTGTGAAGTTGGTTGTTGATCATTACTAGACAGCCATAGATTTTCAAACTGATTTAAGTCAAAACTGTAACTAGGCCACTCAGGAAATTCAATGTCATCTTGGTAAGTAATGTCACTGTATATTTGGCCTTGCGTATTAGGACTTTGCCAGTGCTTGAATCTATTCCATTTCTTCATCCCAAAAAACTCCCCTAGTCCTTGCCGATGACAAACATACCCATAACATGATGCAACCACCACCATGTTTGAAAATATGAAGATTGGTACTCAGTGATGTGCTGTGTTGGATTTTTCCCAAACACAATGCTTTATATTCAGGACAAAAAGTTCATTTCTTTGCCAATTTTTGTTGCAGTATTGCCTTATTGCAAACAGGATCCATGTTATTGAATATTTTAATTCTGTACAAACTTCCTTATTTTCACTGTCATTTAGGTTAGTATTGTGGAGTAACTACAATGTTGTTGATCCATCCTCAGTTTTCTCCTACCGCAGCCATTTAACTCTGTCACTGGTTTAAAATCACCATTGAGGGGCCTCCTGAGTGGCGCAGCGGTCTAAGGCACTGCATCGTGGTGCTTGAGGCGTCACTACAGACCCCAGGCTGTGTCACAACTGGTGTGACCGGGAGTCCCATAGTGCTGCGCACAATTGGCCCAGCGTCGTCCGGGTTAGGGGAGGGTTTGGCCGGGGGGTCTTTATTTGGCTCATCGCGCTCTAGCGACTCCTTGTGGTGGGTCAGGCGCCTGCAGGCTGACTTCAGTTGTCAGTTGAACAGTGCTTCCTCCGACACATTGGTGCGGCTGCCTTCCGGGTTAAGCAGGCGGTGTTAAGAAGCGCGGTTTGGCGGGTCATGTTTCACATGACTCGACCTTCGTCTCTACCGAGCCCGTTTGCAGCGATGAAACAAGATCATAATTAGATTTCATGAAATTGGGGAGAAAAAGGTGGTAAAATACAATTGAAAAAAAACATTTAAATCACCATTGGCCTTATGGTGAAATCCCTGAGCGGTTTCCTTTATCTCCTTCAACTGAATTTGGAAGGATGCCTGTATCTTTTAAGTGACTGGGTGTATTGACCCACCATCCAAAGTGTAATTATTAACTTCCCCATGCTCAAAGAAATATTCAATGTCCGTTGTTTGCGATTGGAAAAGCTCCCTGGTCTTTGTTGTTGAATCTGACATTTCAACTTTTCATTTTATATTAATTTGTAAAAATGTCTGAAAACATTTCACTTTGACATTATGGGGTATTGTATATAGATGACATTACAAGATGACATGGCTTCATACACTGGGTTGTTCTGAACATAATGAGCCTTTGTCTATTGTGAAGAAAATTGGCCGTGGAACATGCACCTGAATGCACTCATGAATCCATTCCATGCGCACCAAAAAATGATCTGCTTCTTTGAATTGCCTTGTGAAATCCTAACACTAAGATTTAATTTTATAACTTAGCTAGTCATGTAGGCAATAGAACAAGCTTTCAAATGATTCCCACCTGACTCAGATTGCAATTTATAATGGACTGTTTTTAGATTGTGTAAACCACAAGTTATTGTATGAGGGCTGGGATGCAGGGCTGTGTTCCAAACAAAACAAATACAAGTGTGCTTGCTCTGGTTCCTCAATTGCACAGCTAAGAGATCAAAAAAGCACCTTATAGTGGAAGATTATTCTTTGAGTCATAAGGTGCATTGAAATGACTTAGGAACTGTGAACATTTTGGAGAGATGTGTCGCCACAGTCAGGCACCAGTTAGACCCTCACTCTAACCCTTGTCATTTCCGTGTCTTATGTTGCACCTACCCCACATTTTCAATTAATATTCTTATGTTACTGAATGTATCCAGAGTATTTTAAGATTTCATTATTAACAAATACAGTGAAAAGTACAGAAAATGTAAAATGCACATTAAATCAACAGTGCAATGTTTGAATTCAGGTGTCAGGTGAACTATTGTGTCCTCACCTTAAGTCTAATAATTTTCTCATAATCTCCAAACTCTTCCATTTGAATTGCCACCATGGTTATGCATATGCTTTCATATTTCTTCTGTAAGAAACATTTAAATGTAGCTCTATCCATATAGGCCAAAGCTGTCAGAAGAATTAATCTACCATAGTAACTCATAACTGGATGCTACAGTATCAGAATGCAAATTATATTCAAGTCCTCTATGTATACTACTAGTCAATTTTAATACCTTTTAACCAATGTAGGTTGACCCTATTGTCACTGACTAGACTAATAATGAAACAGGAGTCACAATCAAAGTAAATTGACTTTATTTCATGAACACATTTTACAGTGGCCAAAATCATGGTAAACATGTAATGTTGATAAACATGAATGGAAAATAATAATTTCATGACATCACAAACATGATAACTTGGATGAATAATATGAATTATTTCCATTTTTTATCTGTGAGTGAGTGGGAACACAAATAGAAACATATCTACAGCCTTCAGTGATTCTTCAAATTCCTGCACTCTCATCAGGGCCCCATTGCCATCCAGAACCAGTGATTTCTACATAGAATCCCAAAGCAATACAACTTCTTGGTTTCCATGTGCATTTAAGGGAACACACAACTCCTGAGGACATGAACCTGAACCCTGAGCCCCGCTCAAGTGCTCACTAACAAGAGGACAGGATGCTCTTTGAAGTGTCTATCCACTCTAGGATATGCTCTTCAGTATCCAGTGCTTTATTTAACACAATCAGACCCTGTCTGTGTGTGTGTCTGTCTCATGACAGAACTCCTGACTGGGACTCTTTCTGTTGAAGTTTAAGGATCAGTTCAAGCAGGTTAATCTGCATCGTCAGCTCCTGCAATGACAAGAATGGAACATGAAATCTCCTGAGTCATTACAGACCTACTACTACACTGGACATGCAACTTTTGCCGGGTATGAGCTGCTAGTGACGCGCGCCGATTGTTGTCAATGAAGCCTGCTACACTGGCTGCGTGAGCAGTGCAGTCCCACAAAACCAAGAATGCGTTAAGCTGCTCACGCCCAAAATCATTTTTATGTCTATGTGTGCATTATGAAGGAAGTTAGAGGTAGTTTTGCTAACTAGCGTTAGCGCAATACCTGGAAGCCTACAGGTACGTAGGAGGTATAAAAACTGTTTCATTGCTGGAATCTTGCAGTATTCCTTTAAAGTGGCTGGTGCTCTGCTTGCACTGACTGCCTCCAGGATATGCTTCCAGTGAAGCAGCTAAAAACCCACAATAATTTGTCTACACCTGCAGCATAACAGGTCTGTTACAATGGTGGAACGAGAGAGCCTCTACCACCATCTACTGGAAATGTTTCTGCACTGCAATCTGTGTTTCACCCCCTGATCCCAATGGAAGTGTGCTTAGCTTTCAACACCTCAAACGGTACAACAAATAATTTCTCTAGAATTCAAGGCAATACATTTACCTAAATACATCTGGATTATGTCAACATTAGAATGGTAAAAAACTAAAATCTACCATATTATTTGATAGAACAGACATCTGGTTATGAGCTTATGTAGAGGCACACAATGACATTGAACAATTATGTTTCATGCATCTGCCATATGCACAATAATGTACATTTACAAAGTGTTGATTCACCTGGGGATTGGTGGTTATGTAAAACCCTGGGACTCCAGCCATCTCCAAGGTGTTCTGCTGGTCTATCACCTTTTGGTCCATCTCCACCACAATCTTCTCATCCATCATCCTTTGCTCCTCTCTCACTCGAATCTCCAGAGCCTGATAGAGACAATCATAATGTACTCAGAAATGATCAACATAATTTAACTCTGTGGCTGTGATTTAGAAGGATGGATGTTTCGATAACATGTGAAAAACGAATAACAGCACATCAACAACAAAAAGACTAATAAAATGGCATGATGCTCTGTCAATTCCATACCTCAGTTTCTCCTTGTTGATTGGCTTTCATAACTGCAAGGTTGTGGGACTTGCAAACCTGTAGGGCTTCTTTATGCTTACGAACCAAATCCTGCTTGAGTGCTGGGCATGAGGAAGAGAATAGAGACATTGTAAGGTCAAAGGACCTCAGATCCCTAGTATAATGGGCACACCAACATACACTCAAATGGTTATTTTTTTTTACATAAGACAGAACATGTGAAACCTAAAGAGAGACACACACCTCGATGCTCACAGTGCAACTTTTGTCTCTGGTTGTACAGATTCCTCTCAGTCAGGTGCTGGATGTCCAGGAGTCCCTGTACTATATCATACACTGTTCCATCGATGAGTGCCTGAGCCAGGTCACTCAGTGTGGTGTAGGACAGGCGCTGCTGAAAGGAGCTGGACATGGGGGAGAAATAGTTAAACAGATTTGTGTCTGGAGGTCAAGTCTAGTTTCTGTAACGCCTGGGGTGTATTCACTAGGAACCAAACAGACTGAAACAGGGATGGGACTACCTGAACTACCTTAAATTCTGACATGCCTCTGACATCCAACATCTGTAGATATCTTACATGCACTCATGGTTCCTAGTTATGTGGAGAATCTCAATTGCTTTAACTTGATTACTCACCTTCTCAAATAATAAATTGAAAGGGACCATTCGATGGGTTTTTAGATGGACGCGAGGAAAGAAGATGCGAGGAATAAGGTGAATGCAATTGAGATTCCCATAGGGCTAGGTTGGGCTGGTTACCTGGGCAAATCTTTGACAAGGGTTTGTAGTTCTGAAAGTAAGTAGTAATGTCTCTCTTGTTGTTTTGTAGAATCATTCTGCTCTTCGTAAACCGCAGGATAACTCTCCATTTTCTAAAGTGAAGTCAAAGAACCATATCAATCACCAAAATCCATAATATTTACACCAGAAGGTCGATGTTTTTAGCTATCCCCGAACTATCTTTCGAAAAATCAAGGGAGCCCAAAGGAATTCCGAGTCATGAATAAGTCAGCAATCCATCATGCTAGCTAGTTAGCTTCACTCTGAGCCAAAGCACAGGTTATTATCAAACCCTTTACCGTAAAAGCGTAGATGAACCACATACTTACTAAGTTACCTAGCTACAGTTATTTCCTTTAGACGTTCATCAAAAGGTAGTATACACAATGTATCGTGCATTTCTGCTGTAGCCCAGCAAACAATCAGGTAAGCGGCTGATGCTCTGTGGAAGGACCCTAACAAAAGGTTTGTTGTCTATAAGATGCCTGCTTGTAATTAATCTTTTCATATGATTTTTATTTAATGTCATTTTTGTTATCAATCTTAGTATGTATTATATTAGGAAAGATAAATATTTAAATTGAACTTAACTATAAATTTACACAAACAAAAGCGAGTTGGGGGCGCGAGAACTTGCAGAAGTTAAATTCGTCCGCTAGATGGCGTGCGCCGCACACTGTCTGTCAATCGAGTAAGGTGAAGATGCAACAAGGCGAGCAGCTGAGCATCGCTAATGACTTGAGGATGCTAGTGTTCGCAACTGTGGTTGACCGTGTCATGTGTGGTTTTTCGGCAGGTAGTGAGACTCCAATGAAGCCTAAAGATGTATAGTTTTTTAAAGTAGCTACTATGATCTACATTTTTTTCATTAAAATAGGTGTCTACAAATCGTATCTGGAAATTCGAAAATACGCATAGGGTGATTTTTCTTCAAAGGACCGAAATGAGGAAAGTAACGTTAAATGTCAGTCAGAAAATATAGATTTGTTTATTGGCACGATACTTTAGATATATAAAACATTTGGTTGTTTCCACACAAACATTTAAAAACATTGTTGTTTGTTTGCCTACACTGGCCTTACGCTTATACGTTTGCAACGTGACTGTTAATTATATATCTAAACCTGTACAATACAAACGATACAACATTGATTAACATGGGCTCGACGCGCCGTCACGCGCAAAAGGTGCCAGAAATGAAGAGAACACACTTGCTGATGAGGGGAGCACCGTAGTAAGGATCGCGGATGGGCAGATGAAAACAAGTGGCAAAACCACTCTCTGTTAGAAATGGCCAAAAACACATCCCTATATTTCCGTATTGTAGAGGGCAGGAGCCTACCAGCCAAAGACGTGTGAGTATTTCGTAATTGTAATCATGCAACAGGCAGCAATTACTCCTATTTGCTTATTTATAGGTGTCTCGTTGTGTGAAGTACACTTATAGGAGGTACACTTGTTTGAAGTAAAAAATACCTTTGATTTACAGATTAGTGTATTAAAAATTAGTATACTTGACAGGTTCTCTAAGAAATGTCTATCAATAAGTTCTTAAGCAAATAAGTGAAGAGATATCTGTAGGTTTCCTCTCCCACTGGGAACACGCTGGTTGAATCAACGTTGTTTCCACGTAATGTCATACGTTGAACCAACGTGGAACAGATGTTGAATTGACCTCTGTGCACAGTGGGGTTCTACCTTAATTCCATTTTATATATTTAACTTTTTTTTTTTTTTTTAATCTCTGAAGCTCTGGGACCAGTGACCCATATTGCATTGTAAAAGTGGACAATGAAGTTGTGGCCAGGTGAGTCCATCAAGTCCTATACGTTCTTGTTTTGTTTGCTACTTAATTTGACTTTTATGATCATAAATGCTATTGATAAGTGGGCTATACAGTTACTTTAGAATTTCATGTAACAGCAAGTGGCATGCTGCTGCCAAGAACATGAAAACTGATGTACATAAGGGGACAACTATAAATGCAAAAATATTTATCAGTTCAAAGGAAACTATTGTATCCTATCATGTTGTCCTTACTCTAGACTATACAAAACCTCTGATTACCCTTGCACACACGTTGAATTCAAAACTGGATGAGAACACAATGTATGATGAGGGAGTGGTGTGTGATTACTGATCAGGACTGTGGTGTTCTTAGCTTGAGCCCCCCAAGCCCATGAGAACCTGATCCAGGGCTTGCCTTTAGGACACCAGCAGGTAACCATGGTTCAGGCAGTGCATTGCCCTGTTTTTGGCTGTGTGTGTCTCCACACAAGCAATGGTGTAAGTTTGTGTTTGATATTCAGGGGTCGGGGTCAGTGGTTTTTGGTGTCAGTTCACCCCTCTAGGGTTTCCGAGGTCCCCCTGGTGTTAAAAAAGCTTTGAAATTGTTATTTCTGGTGAATTCTGAAGGGAAAATACATTCAAAAATGTCCTGATCATTTGGTCAATATACCCCAATAACAAACTCAGAAAGTCACTGCCACAACCCTTCTTTAACTACATTTAAAAAGTCAAAACCCATTATTCTATTTGTGTACTCTTAACCACATGGTCTTCAATAACACATTTCTTATACCCAATTAACATCGAAGGAGTCAAGGCAATCTGAGTTGAGAAACGTCTTACTTGGTTACACAACTCTAATTCTCACCTGATGACTTGTTCGTCCTCTCCTTGCCTCAACATGGATGGTGCTCTCTCTCACTCTCTGTATTGCGTGTCTTTGAACAATCCCATAATCATATAACCAAATACCATTATCACATGACAAAAATTGCTGGACTTAACAGTGATGGGGTTAGCTTATTAACATGAATTAGATTAGCAAAGTTATTAAGTTATTGTCTGGCAATATGTATAGCTAGTTAGCTGACTACATAGTACCAGTCTATTGAATTGTACAGTGTAGTTAGCTATACCTATTGCCAGACAGTAAATAAATAATAGTGAATAAAAGCAGAATCAAATGAATCAACATTTACTTACAGTCCTCTGCACTCCCCCAAAATCTTATGTCCTGCACTTTTCTCCTCTTTGGAATTGGCACCTCCATTAAAGTGGAACTGACAGCGTTTTAGCAACATGAAATCTTGTTAAAATCTGTTAATATAAACCCCCAGGAAGAATGACAATTTTTTTACATGTTCTGACAAGCGAGCACTTAGATATGGTAATTTTCATAAATTCATTGAATGTTTGGGAATGACATATGCTAAGGCATTTCTGAAAAATTTATAGCAATCTAGTGCGAAAACGGCAGAGCAATTGGACGATTAATAGACACTGCAGTAAATAAAACTGAATACAAATATGTTTTGTCCTGGACTGGACTCTATGCAGACTGGTGCGCAATTTCCAATCAGAGTTAGTTGGCCTATATGCAAATAAGCCAATTGCCACACGGGCCTGCCGTCATTTACTTTGAACTGGACTGTGTGTTTGTTTACAGGCAGTAGCAACAGCGAGACTTTAGATCATTAGAACACATTCGCCAAAAGCCACAAAATACACCTGAATGTATTTCTGCAAATACGTATGTAAATACCACGGGAGTCCTCTTACATTTAGGAACTTCACAGTACTATAGATCAAGCAACCATGAACAGGTAGGCTCTCTCTCCCTCAGTTGCCTATGCACATCAACAACTAATGCTAGCCAGAGTGAGATGAACTAAAATCTAACGAGGGAACCCAGACCTTCTGAAACTTTTTCAGCTAGTTGGCCGTCAAAATTGCACAGATAAACGATGGGGAATAGTAGCCTGCTCTTCCTTCTGCAGCTTGCCTACCAATGCATGCTTGTCCCAATCCACCTTTTGACAACTGAATGGGATCTTGCTTGCCTGCCAAATACATTTGATTGACAACTAAGATATATGCTAACTGTGGATAAGTCAATTCACATTTCTTGCTAGCTAACCAAATGATACATGCATCCCTAGTTGTAGCCACTGAAAAATGAAATGAGGGGAAAAGTCGGTCACTCAACCACTCCTCCAATGACATCCTCCCAGCAGCTAGCTAGCTAACGTTAGGCTCCGTGTTTTTAGCTTGCTAAATAAATAGCTACGCTAGCCTAGGGGTGTCAAACTCGATCAGTGCACGGGTCGTATTGGGGAAAAAAACTAATTCGCGGGCCAGACATAGCCTATTTGTTTTTATAAAAAACGTGCAACTGCGACCCAAACTGGCCATTGCTATGGTTTTCAAAAAAATATGGTCCTTTGTAATGTCTACTTAGGTACATAGGATACTGTATATAGCATTTTTACATGTTAAAACAAAATAAGCGATACATAATATTTATCCAGTATTTGCTGCTATGCTTGCATATGTGCATAATATGCTGCTACCTTAATAATATAAAAATATTTAATAATTCCAAATAACAAAAATGTAGCTATAGGTTGTTGTAACGTTTGAAAAATATGTAAAACATTTTTTTGCACTGCATGGATCACCGGTGGGGTTGAATGCAGCATTGTTGTATGGTTCGCTCAAAATGTATTGTAGTTGTGTAGCCAGCCTAGGCTACTTCTCAAATGTTGCTGTAATTTACCTACATGTTACTCCTTTGTATTGTATTTTGTTGCAGGTTTTGTTTTTTGATATTCATTGTCAAGCTTTAAAAACTTAAGCCAGACTGCAACATTTTAGTGGGCTATTTAGGACTGTGTACACTTTCCCTCCGAGGCGTGCTGTAAACGGCGCTTTAAACAGTGCTTTAAAGGGACAAACAAAAGCAGCACAATTTAAATTCAATTCACCGATGTGAGCGCATAAGGCTATAATTTCATAAAGTAAATGAATCAACTGTTGACTCGTTTGTGTATCCTATTTGGAACTCAGGCCTTGTGTTTGACACGTACGCTAGCATATTAGCAGGGTTGGGTAGGTTACTTTCTAAGTGTAATCTGCTACAGCTACTAGTTACCTGTCAAATTTGAAATCAGTAACGTAACTTTTGGATTACCCAAACTCAGTAACGTAATCTGATTACATCCAGTTACTTTAAGATAACATTTCCCGTAATAGGCATTACAAGAAGACACAAATGTATGTTACCAATTGAACGACATCTATTGCAGGATAAGTCAATGTTAAAGTTTACATAGCTGGCCATATATGGATGTTAAATATTACTTTATGGGTTGGTTATGTAGACTTCTTCTAACCCATCACTTTCTACTACATATAATAATACGATTAAATTATATCTTAACATTAAAAACCAAAGTCTCTTCGAATTCCAGTCATTCCAATAAATGTTATACCCCTTGATATTCAAGAATAGGACTCGGAAATTTGGAAGTATAGATTGTTATGTTTGTTCCTTATATAATGACAAACCGGGCGTAGGTTTAACTACTTTTTAATGAACATATACTTCAGCTAGAACACTCCATGTTTAGCCATGCAAAGTGTAGTGTCTTAGCTCTTATTACTTATTTATATAATAAGAAAGACTCTGAATACAAGAAATGGAACTGGAGCTTCACATTTTACTGGAATCAGTTAGCGCCAGAATAACATAGAACAACACTGCGCATGACCAAGGGTGCTCCATTCTTAAAGGGGACATCAGTAATTAACAGAACATAACACAAGGCATTCTTTTAACCATCTCCCGCGCCCGCATAGCCTGCTGGGTAACGTAGTCTAAATGTTATTAACACATAACAACACATCTTCTTTCCTTTAAAAGAAAACTACTTTTCTATGTAACTACACATGTGACATCACATTTGTTTACTCAACCTGCATAACATGCAATTTTCAATAACACACATTTCTTTCCCCCAATTTTATTTCCTTAAAAATAAAATAGTCTTTCAACTAAATATAGTCTGTCCAACAATACTCTATTGTGGCTCTTTTTCTATTCACATTAACAAAACATTCAGTCCAGGTAAGTGTCTTGCACTTTTGTCGTGTCGCTGTTTTTGTTTGTCTTTCTGTTTTTCCTTTGCAAGTTTGACTTTGTGAGCACCTCTGGGTGTTAGCAAGTCCTCATGGATGGGTAGGTTGGTTCTGATGCGACGTCCCATCAACATTTGTGCAGGTGAAAGTCTGTTCTGCTGCGGTAGATAAGATTTTTTAGGAAATCCTCCTTTCCATCTTGTGCCTTTTTCATCAGACCTTTGACAATTTTGTAGTAGGGTCTGTTGGGTACTGGATGAGCCATTAGCGGCTCTGCTTGCTGCTTTGGCCTGTAGGTCAAACACAGTTCACATGAAGCAGTGGTCTGGCTGATTTCCTGGTTCATTCTTGGCCAGTACATTACTTCTCGTGCTCGTCGTTTGCATTTTTCCTCACCCAAGTGGCCCTCATGTATTTTCTGTAGCATTTCTTTGCGTAGTGTCATGGGAATGACAATCTTGTTGCCTTTGAACACTATGTCATCCACAACGGTGAGCTCTGCTCTGCACATCCAGTAATCCTGTATTCTCCTTGGACAGTTGTTTTTCTGTGCAGGCCATCCTATCAGTGTTGTTTCCTTCAACTCTGTCATTGTTTGGTCAGCTGTGGTCTCTCTTTTGATCTGCTCCATTCTCTCAGAAGACACAGGAAGTGATGCTACGATCATGTCGACGTAGGCCTGAATCTCAGTGTTTTTCTGTGTGTCGACGCTCTCCTTCTTGTCGACTGCTCGAGAAAGAGTGTCGGCGGCGAACATGAACTTTCCCGGGGTATAGATCATCTTCACATCATACTTTTGCAGTCTGATCAACATTCTCTGGATTCTCATTGGACAATCATTCAGTGGCTTAGACATGATTGACACCAATGGTTTGTGGTCGGTTTCTACTTCGAAATCTCGCCCATAGACGTATTGGTGAAACCTTTCGCAAGCGTATGTGCTTACCAGTAGTTCTTTCTCTATTTGTGCATACCTTGTCTCTGCGCCTGTCAAGGCTCTGGATGCATAAGCGACGGGTTACCATGTGTCGTTGCAGAAGAACTGCTCCCAGGCCAAACTGTGACACGTCTGCAGAAATCCTTGTGCTTTTCTCTGGATCATAGAACCTGAGCACTGGCTCTTCTGTGATTGTCTTCTTTAGGTTTTTGAAGCAGTTTTCCTGTTCATGGGACCATTCCCATTCATTTCTCTGTACCAGAAGACATCTGAGTGGAGCGGACTGTGCTGACAGTTGAGGTATGAACTTTGCAAGGTAGGTGATCATGCCCATGAAGCGTCTCACGTCGTCCTTGTTCTTCGGGCGCTCCATGTTGTTGATGGCTGATGTTTTCCTCGGGTCTGGTTTGACTCCGTCCTCTGAAAGTACATCTCCCACGAAGGTAAGTGTTTTCACACCAAACTCGCATTTGTCCTTGTTTAGTTTTAGGCTGACTTTCCGTGTCAGGTCCAGCACTTGTCTCACTCTCGCATCGTGTTCTTCTTTTGTGGACCCCCAGACGATGATGTCATCCATCATAGTCTCCACTCCTGGAATGTGCTCGAAGATCATGTGGATTGTCTTGTGGTAGACCTCTGGCGCTGAGAGAATCCCATATGGTAGACGAAGAAATCTGTACCTACCCTCAGGTGTGTTGAATGTGCATAGCCTTGAGCTTGCATCATCTAGCTTCATTTGCCAGAATCCTGATGAGGCATCAAGCTTACTGAACCACTTTGCTCCAGCAAACTGCGACCTTATCTCTTCTCTGGTTGGCAACTTGAAATGCTCTCTCTTGATTGCTTTGTTGAGATCTCTCGGGTCTAGACATATCCTGAGATCGCCGTTCTTTTTCCCCACAATAACCAGTGAGCTTACCCAGTCTGTAGGTTCATCCATTTTTTGTGATGACGTCCATCTTTTCCATGCGTCCGAGTTCCTCTTTGAGCTTTTTCCTCAGTGCAAATGGAACTTTTCTGCATGCATGCACAACTGTCATCAGTACATATTTTGTGTTCTCCTGGTAAACATCCAAGACCCTCAAACACATCCTCATACTCAGCCAGTAGTGATTCTTGGTCATTTTCATTCTGTGATGTCACTACATACACTCTTTTCAACAAATTGAGCTTTGCAATTCACATGCAATGATTCCTAGAATAGGCTGTACACTCTTTTCCACAATCAGCAGCTGTACTCGGAACTGTTTTCCTTTACGCTGTAAAGTTACTATGCAGCTACCTTTGACTGGTATGTTCTCCCCAGTATAACCAGTAACCTTAATTTTCACCGGGTGTATTTTGCTCTTCACCTTCAGTGTTTTGTAGTCCTCCAGCGATAACAGGTTTACCTGTGCTCCAGTATCAAGCTTGAATGGTATTACAGTTTCATTCACAGTCAATGGCACAATCCATTCAGCATTTACTGCATTGCATATTTCCACAGAATCAACAAAGAATTATTCCATCTCCTCGACTTGGTGAACCTTTTTCTTTGTAGCCTCAGCCTTTTGAGAAATTATTATTTTTCCCACAGTTGTTACATGATTTGCCATATGCAGGGCATTTTTTTGGCTTGTGGATAAATCCACATTTTCCACATGTAGTGTTTTGATTTCTCTCTTTTGCTTGTTTTTGTTTTGTAAGGCGTTGTGTGTATTGCTCCTCTGTTTTTATTGCATACACTGACGTCTCATCCCTGCACAGCTCTTTACTTTGTGCTCTGGTGGTTTCAGCTGCTCGACACATATTCACTGCTTTATCTAAAGTTAAATCTTTCTCACACAGCAATCTCTCCTTGAGTCCATTATCAAGTATGCCACAGACTATCCTGTCCTTCACTAGTGAGTCTTTCAGATTTTCGAATTCACACGTTTTGCTCAGTGTGTTCAGCTCAGCCAAATACTGGTCAAAACTGACTCCCTGTTTCTGATCATTAGAGAAAAACTTGTATCTCTCAAACGTGACGTTCTGGCTTGGTACAAAGTATTCCTCAAATTTTGCCATTAGCACAGTCAATGTCAAGTTTGCCTCGTCTTGCTGAAAGCTATTGTAAATGTCCAATGCATCCTCTCCAATAACATGCAGAAAAATGGAAGCTTTCAATTTGTCATCAAATTGTCATCACCCTGCATCACTGGCTGCTAGGTAGATATTGAATCTCTGCTTGAAACGTTTCCAATTGTCAGCTAAATTGCCTGTTAACTGCATAGGAGTAGGAGGACTAAGCCTATCCATGACGGAGATCAGGAACAGTGTCAATTTCTCTTACTTCAGTATGTTGCTCGTCAACAGATTATAATGCAGCCTCGCTCTCGCTGCTGCGGCTCGTTGTCCTGGCTCTTGCAAGCTAGCATCTTCGACTACTCACGTCACTTGTTCAATTTTCGTCGCGGAAATTTGCAGAGTTACTCCTTTCTTTTCTCTATCTCTTCATAGCGACTACCAATCTGACACCATGTTATGTTTGTTCCTCTATATAATGACAAACGGGGCGTAGGTTTAACTACTTTTAATTAACATATACTTCAGCTAGAACACTCCATGTTTAGCCATGCAAGGCATTCTTTAACCATCTCCCGCGCCCGCATAGCCTGCTGGGTAACGTAGTCTAAATGTTATTAACACATAACAACACATAGATTAGCCAAATTGTTTTACCTGAGCATAACCCCAAAACTAAGTGCTTGTTAGCCAGTCATACTCTGTTGTTTATTATTTATTTTGTTGTCATGGAGGACTGGTTGGGTTGATTCAAGTTGAAAAATAAATGCTGCTCTCATGGAATGGCATACTTTGAGCATTACTGAAGTGCTATTTACATGTGAAAAATGAATGTCATATGCTGCATTTGCTATAGGCCTATTGTTTACCTCATTGTTGGTGACACTTTAATATCTTGATAATATGCAGCTGTTTAAAGGACAAATTCAATGACAAAACGTCTGCCCCGCCTCTGTTTTGGTAAAAAGCTGAGGGATGGGCCTGGAGAAATGTCTCTCATATTAATATACATAGCTATGGATGCAAGGACTGACCATTCACGATATGAACATTATTGTTTCAACCATGTTTTGAGGCTATACAGTGTTTGTTTACATTTACAATGTTAACAGACATTGGAGAAACACAAGCTTATATTTTGGGTTCTAATGGAGTGTGACAGTTGACCTAAGCTCATGAGTCATTTATAAGTTATATTCTTCAAAAATCAATGGATATATATATATATATATACAGTACCAGTCAAAAGTTTGGACACACCTACTCATTCAAGGGTTTTTCTTTACTTTTACTATTTTCTACAACGTAGGATAATAGAAGTAATAAACTATGAAAGAACACATATGGAATCATGTAGTAACCAAAAAAGTGTTAAACAAATCAAAATATATTTTGCTTCTTAGATGCTTCAAAGTAGCCACCCTTTGCCTTGATGACATCTTTGCACACTTGGCATTCTCTCAACCAGCTTCATGAGGAATGCTTTTACAACAGTCTTGAAGGAGTTCCCACATATGCTGAGCACTTGTTGGCTGCTTTTCCCTCACTCTGCGGTCCAACTCATCCCAAACCATCTCAATTGGGTTGAGGTCGGGTGATTTGTGGAGGCCAGGTCATCTGATGCCGCACCATCACTCTCCTTCTTGGTCAAATATCCCTTACACAGCCTGGAGGTGTGTTTTTGGTCATTGTCCTGTTGAAAAACAAATGAGAGTCCCACTAAGCTCAAACCAGATGGGATGGCGTATCGCTGCAGAATGTTGTGGTAGCTATGCTGGTTAAAAAAACTTAAGGATTGGCATCCCGTCAATTGGACAGTTGTAAATCATGCAGCGTCTTTTGTCATCATCGCAGATTTTCGATTTTATTTTAAACAACAAATGTCGGTACGTATGAGCAGAGGTGGGACCAAGTCATTGTTTTACAAGTCTCAAGTCTTAGAACTCAAGTTCCAAGTCAAGTCCCAAGTCAAGACAGGCAAATATCAAGTCAAGTCTCAAGTCCTAAACAAGTCATAATGTGCTCTTCACCAAATGTAGTACCATTTCATATTTTTAACAAGAGTAATAGTTAGTATATTACATTTACTCAAATCATGAATGCTTTTAAAAATATCTATATATTTATTACTTTCCAAATAAACGTTATATTTCCATGGAAATACATGGGTAGCCATGAGAAAGATTTCAGAATGTATCATCCAAAGGGACCCAGAGATAACATGGTGTCGTTTTGTTAGATAAAATCTTTTTTCATATCCTAAAAACGTCCATATAGCATGTACGATCGATTTTGTATTTCCACTCGTTCAATTTGCAAAGAAAGGAATCTGTGAAAATCTCACCCTAAACGTTGTTTCAATGAGTCAAATCACATTCGTATGTATTCCTCAGAGATCCTAGAAGGTAACAAGACTTCACTATATCATTAGGGGTGTAGTATATCCTATAGGACACCATATATGGTCAGAGAGCGACGCCTTCATGGCACGCCGATGACGCGTGCGGTCATCACTTCAACGTTGTATCTTTGTCAAATAAGCACTAGCTAGATAGCCAGTGAGCTGGGCTTTACAGGAGTATCCGGAAACCATGTATATGTCGTAAAATGTAGCTACTAACCTTGTACGACAGCATGCCTTTTCATTTTGGTCAAAAATAAGGATATTCAGAGTTATGAAAACTGGTTGTTTTGCAAATGTTAAACTTATAATATGGCTACTAATACTTGGAAAGCTAAATCAAAGTCCAAGTATACAGATTTGACGATATTCTTGCAGAAAAATTTAATATGAATGCGAATGTCTCCTTCACAATTTGCCCAAATGTACCTGGGGACTTCACACTACAAGTCTTGTAGTTCACTGATACTTCAAGTTATCCATCTGAAACTTAGCACATACACTGATGCCATCTTGTGGACACTATCGGAGGAATAACAACCAGAGTGATGGCTAGAAATGTGACCTTTCTCTTGCATTTCAAAGATGGTGTATTTTCTTCTATCAGATCTATTGTGTTATATTCTCCTACATTCAATTCACATTCCCACAAACTTCAAAGTGTTTCCTTTCAAATGGTACAAAGAATATGCATATCCTTGCTTCAGGGCCTGAGCTCAAGGGAGTTAGATTTGGTATGTCATTTAGGTGAAAATTGAAAAAAAGGGGGCTATCCCTAAGAAGTTTGTCTCATGAATTCTAAATAAATCACACAGTGTCACACCGCCCTCTGGTGACAGGTGGAACCATCACAGTACCCACTCCCCCCCCTGCTAGGAGCGGCCCCAGCCGCGAAGCCAGGGCGACCACCACATGGTTGGTGGAAATCCCTAACAAGTCCCGGATCCAGGATGTCCCGGGCAGGCACCCATGCCAGCTACTCTGGGCCGAAGGCCTCTCAGTCCACCAGGTACTGTAGGGTACCTCGGACCCAACGATCAAGAGACACCGGACAGTGTAGGCCGGATGACCATCAACAAGTCGAGGTGGCGGAGGGGTCGAAGGGACTGGTCCTCACCAGCTTCAGACGGGAGACATGGAAGGATGGACAGACCCTCATAGCCCAGGGAAACTGGAGACGATAGGTGACCGGGTTGATGCGACTCGGGATCTTGAATGGTCCTATGTAGCGTGGAGTGAGCTTCCGCGAGTCCACCTTTAAGGGAAGATCACGGGTGGACTGCCACACCCGAAGAGGCCTTCGGTGTCAGTTTGCCTGGTGTTGGTGTCTGGCAGAGGAGCGGAGCAAGGAGGATCGCGCTCTGATCCAGGTGCTGCAACATCATTGAATGAAAGCCGAGGCACCCACGCTTCGGCCTCTTGTTCAGAAAACGGGGGGGACCCAAACTGACACTCAAACGGCGAGAGTCCATTGGACGAGTTCGGCAGTGTGTTGTTAGCATATTCCACCCAGACGAGGAACTTGCTCCAGTTGCTGGACTGGGTAGAGACGAAACAGTGGAGGAACTTCTCCAGCTCCTGGTTGGCCCGCGCCGTTTTCCCATTCGACTGTGGGTGGAACCCAGAGGAGAGACTCACCGACGCCCCCAGCAGGGAGCAGAAGGCTTTACAATACCGTGCAGCGAACTGGGGCCCACGATCCAAGAAAACGTCCTGGGGAAGTCCTTGTAGTCGAAAGACATGGTTAATCATGAGATGAGAGGTCTCCTTCGCTGAGGGCAACTTGGGTAAGGCCATGAAATGGGCTGCCTTGGAGAACCGATCAATGACCACCAGGATAGTGGTAAGCCCTTGGGATGGAGGTAACACTGTGATAAAGTCTACGGACAGGTGGGACCAGGGCCGGCTGGGGATGGGCAGAGGTTTGGACGCAACCCAGCTGGTCACTGTCGTGCAGTTAATTTGAGAGGAGTGTCCCCATTGTAGTACTTGGGAACGGGCTGATTGCGGAACGTAAAGTATTTTCGTAGGTACCCCGCCTGGGTCAGGTTCTCGGGTCTCGGATTGTCGGACCGTGGTCTCAATACTCCATATCCCAGGGGCCACAACACGGGAGCTGGGGATGATGGGCTCGGAGTCTCTTTCCTCGTTAGAGACATTGTGTTGACGGGACAGGGCGTCTGCTTTCTGATTCTTGGATTCCAGTTGATAGGCTAGTGTGAAATCAAACCTGTTAAAAAACAGAGCCCACCTAGCCTGGCGAGCGTTCAATCTCTTGGCTTCTTGAATGGAGACCAAGTTCTTATAGTACGTCCAGATCACGAAGATTGAGGTGCCCCCTCCAACCAGTGTCTCCATCCCTCAAGGGCCCATTTTAACTGCCAAGAGCTCCCGGTTGCCTACATCTTAATTGTGTTCCGCTGGCGAGAACCGCTTGGAGAGAACGGCGCATGGGTGCAGTTTCTTGTCCTCCCCGTTACGCTGTGAAAGGACCGCCCCTGCTCTGGTGTCCGAGGTGTCCACCTCTGCCACAAGGGAAGAGTAGGATCAGGATGAACGAGGATGTGTCCGGGGGTGAAACGTCCCTTGAGCTCCATGAGCTGTCAGCCTCAGGAGTCCAGTAAAAACTGGTCTGGGACTTACGGGTTAGTACCGTGAGAGTTGCTGCCACCACACCAAAGTTGCGTAAGAACTGGCAAACCCGAGGAACCACTGGAACTGCTTGAGTGAGGTGGGACGGGGACAGTCGGCGACCGCCTCAACCTTTACGGGATCCATTTGGATTCCTGCGGTAGAGACAATGTGACCCATGAAGGAAATTTGGGATACGTGGAACTCACACTTCTTTATCTTGACAGTTGACTCTGCAGGAGGCGTCTAAGGACTTTGCGGGCGTGCAGTATGTGTTCCGGAAGGGATTTGGAGAAGATCAGGATGTCGTAGAAGTAAACAAAGACGAACCGATTCAACATATCCCTAAGAGTGTCATTGACCAATGCTTGAAAGACTGCTGGTGACTTCGATAATCTGAAGGGCATGACTAAATACTCAGTGACCACTAGGGGTGTTAAAGGCTAACTCCAAGGCGGCGGACATAAGGGGTAGGGGGTAACAATTATTTCTCGTAATCCGGTTCAGCCCTCTGTAATCGATGCAAGGATGCAGGCCTCCATCCTTCTTACATATCAAGAAGATGCCTGCACCAGCTGGGGATGTAGAGGGGTCAATGAAACCTGCCTCCAGCGACTCCCGGATGTAATTGTCCATGACTGCTGCTTCAGGGATTGAGAGGGAGTACAGACGACCCCAGGGAGGTGTGGAGCCGGGTAGGAGTTCTATGACGCAGTCGTCCTTCGAGGCCTTGAATCTGCAGAGGGATGGGACATTTCACGTAGGAGATTTGTAATTCTCTGGCAAAGTTCTGATCAATCAAATGAACTGCGTCCCCGGAGTCCACAAAGGCTTGAATCTGGTGCTGACGGTTGTCCCAGTGGAGGGTTGCAGGTAGTGACAGACGGTGACTGGGTAGCCGGGGGGGTAACTTCACAGCTTGTCAGGGTCTCACCTTGTCCTGGCGAGCCCTGGCGTTTCCCGTCAGCTCTGGGCATGTAGCACGGAGATGGTTGAGACCTCCGCAGTAGAGGCAGCAGCCTTCGCACATGCACCTGTCACGCTCCTGTGGAAATCATAATGAGTAATAGAACACACCTGAGTGTCATAATTGTCTCTAAGATGGTCTCTGCGCCCTCTGACAGGTGGAACCATGACAGAGATCATCCGTTCACCTACTCTGCGTCTCACAAAGACACAACGGTTGGAACCAAAATCTCAAATCTGGACCCATCAGACCAATGGACAGATTTCCACCAGTCTAATGTCCATTGCTCGTGTTTCTTGGCCCAAGCAAGTCTTTTCTTCTTGTTGGTGTCCTTGAGTAGTGGTTTCTTTTCAGCAATTCAACCATGAAGGCCTGATTCACGCAGTCTCCTCTGAACAGTTGATTATGAGATGTGTCTGTTAGGTTGCAAGTTCAAATCCCCGAGCTGACAAGGTACAAATCTGTCGTTCTGCCCCTGAACAAGAGGTTAACCCACTGTTCCTAGGCCGTCATTGAAAATAAGAATTTGTTCTTAACTGACTTGCCTAGTTAAATAAAGGTAAAATAATAATAAAAGGTGCAGTTAACTCTAATGAAGTAATCCTCTGCAGCAGAGGTAACTCTGGGTCTTCCTTTCCTGTGGTGGTCCTCATGAGAGCCAGTTTCATCATAGCGATTGATGGTTTTTGCGGCTGCGCTTGAAGAAACTTTAAAAGTTCTTGAAATTTTCCGCATTGACTGACCTTCATGTCTTAATGTAATGATGGACTGTGGTTTCTCTTTGCTTATTTGAGCTGTTCTTGCCATAATATGGACTTGGTCTTTTACCAAATAGGGCTGTCTTCTGTATACCACCTCTACCTTGTCACAACACAACTGATTGGCTCAAACGCATTGAGAAGGAAAGAAATTACACAAATACATTTTTAACAAGGCACACCTGTTAATGGAAATGCATTCTAGGTGACTACCTCATGAAGCTGGTTGAGAGAATGCCAAGAGTGTGCAAAGCTGTCATCAAGGCAAAGGGTGGCTACTTTGAAGAATCTAAAATATAAAATATATGTTGATTTGTTTAGGACTTTTGTGGTCACTACATTATTCCATATGCGATATTTCATAGTTTTGATGTCTTCACTATTATTCTACAATGTAGAAAAAAGTAAAAATAAAGAAAAACCCTTTGAAACAGTAGGGGTGTCCAAACTTTTGACTGGTGTGGTCTCATATTTCTGCTTTACCAAATGAGGAGAGTTACAAACTACACACCAATTAGTTATATTTAAACTACATCTTTAATAATAATAAGCTTTGCAATAGCATTTGACTTTCAAAAATTCACTATTTCTAATGAACCGTTGAGAAGTACCAACAGAAAAGTACAAAGATCTTTTATAGCCAAGATACACCCTCTCAACTTACATGACGAATCACAGATTTTAGGAACAGTTCACAAAGAAAGACTTTTTCTTGAGAAAGATATCTATAAACCATAGCAGACAGTTACTGCTGTGTCAACAGTTTTCATTGTAAAGACCAGTGTCTGGCCCCCTTACTCCAAAAGGGAACTGTCTCTCCCTGGTACGGCATCGAACAGAACCATTAGCTCATCCAATGGCATATATCAATTGTCAACTCTAGATACCCCCATCTCAAGTAAACCCCCTCTTGATCCCACTCCTGGACATGCTCACTGAGGGGAGTGAGCCTCTAGGTCATACACTATCCCAGGATAAGTGTAAGATCAGAGAGGACATACAATGTTTCCAGACACTGCCATACACCTCCCCCCAATGGGAAAAAGAGGGAGTGACTGGCGCACAGACATTGTGGAGACGAGTAATTGGTTCCCCATTAATCACACCATCCCTTCACATGGTTTAAGAATAGGTAAAGACACATTCACATATGAATACAATGTTCCATTCTGTCCTCTTCCCTTTCTGATATTCTGCATAGCAACAGGGACATGTGAAAGGCAAGCTGGACCTCTCCCCTCTCTGGGCCCCAAGTGACTGAGCCCCAGCTTAGGGAAAAGTGCAACTGCCAACACTATAGTCCAAAAGGATACATTCTAATGACAAGTGTCTCACATAAGCATATTATGCTAATAAAACATCTTTAATTATCTATGTTACCCAACTAATTCTGATTAATCTGCCACACTGGTACTGTGTGTGTGTGTGTGTGTGTGTGTGTGTGTGTGTGTGTGTATATATATATATATATATATATATATATATATATATATATATAATTTATAAGTAAAATAATTGATGTAGCAACTACAGATTGTCCCTTTTAAGTCTTTCAAAAGTGTGCGAGTTTGAGCGTGTCCATTAGGCCTATGCATTTTTTTTTATCAGCATGAATTAGATTGAGTAATAAAAGCCCCACTTTTATTCCATAGGCTGGGATCTGCACTACTATGCAGCTGTTGAGAGCGTATTTTTCACTGGCTGTCCAATGGATTCAAAAACAATGATTTGATAGGCAGTTTAAACTTCTTGAATTCAACCATTATTGGGTTCAAATACACATTTAGATTTGTGAACAGCCATCCACAACAACCACAATCCGTAAGGCGCAAATAGCTAAAAGAGAGAGCAGCAGTGTGATTCACATCAATGCGCTACGTAGATATCAATAATAACTGATATCCATATCGCCGTAGACTACACCACTGATGTCATCCTTACCTCCAAGCGTTTATTCAAGTTGGATCATCTTTGAATGCCGACAGCATTTGCACCATTGGAAGACAGCTTGGACTGTAGGCTACAAAAGCCTCGCTCAGGTGGAACAAACTTAAACTTGCACCTTTTTTCAATGCTGATTTGAGTGTCATTGAGAAAACAGAGAAGTGTCAAATACTTTTTTTCTCGCAAACATTCTTTCTGAATTTAAAAGTAATCCTCAAAGTAATCATCTAGTTTTTCAAAAGTATCTGTAATCTGATTACAATATTTTTGCTAGTAACGGATTACAGTTACTGTTTTTTTTGTAATCCGTTATTCCCCAACCTTGCCTATTAGCCACGTTACGACTGACTTGGGATCATTGCCCTTGCTAGTTTGATTGTTTTGACATTCCCAGCCTTAGTTACAGTCGTATGTTTTTGTACAAAATATTGAGTCATTGAAACTGAAACCATGCATCCCGAATGGGTGGAGGCATAAAACAATGTCCCAAGCCAGCTGTAATTTACAACCTGATAGCAATATTTTTTAGACTACCAAGAAATCTATTGGAGAATTATATTAATCATGCATTGAACTCCATCCATATATTCTGCCAGCAATGCCTTGCTCTATACGTCACAGAATTGTTTTTTTGTCAAATATAACCTATTTTTAAAACCTCTTATGAAGTTGGTTTTGTAGCATAAACTACGAATGTCATATTTTTGATATTACGATTGCAGATATGAAACAAACAGGCAAGTAGTTAAAGTGGAACATTTTAAGGACACTAGCTACTTTTTCAGTGGGGTGAATACTGACTCACTGAGTGTTGCTCATCTGAAACTGCAGTTGAAAAGGATAAGAGGAAGATCCAGATACTGTGCTAGCTTTGGTACTAGTTTAGCTACCTAGCTAATGTTAGCCAAGCTAAAATAGCCAACCTAGTATTGCATCACTCGGTATAACACTATTTTTACACAATATTAACTCATCACTGATAGTTCATGTGTTTACACAACAATGTAGGAATACATTTATGAAATGTTTATGAAGTTTTAATTGTTTTAAACGTTCAAAACATTTATACATTGGAGCGCTTGTGAATATACACTATTTAATAATTCGGAAATTATTCAGACCCTTTCACCTTTTCCACATTTTGTTACGTTACAGCCTTATTCTAAAATTGATCAAATAATGTTTCCCCTCATCAATCTACACACAATACCTCATAATGACAAAGCAAAAACAGGTTTTTAGAAATGTTTGCAAAGTATTCAGACCCTTTACTCAGTACTTTGTTGAAGCACCATCGGCAGCGGTTACAGCCTTGAGTCTACTTGGGTATGACGCTATTATTTGGGAAGTTTCTCCCATTCTTCTCTGCAGATCCTCTCAAGCTCTGTCAGGTTGGATAGGGAGCATCGCTGCACAGCTATTTTCAGGTCTCTCCAGAGATGTTCAATTGGGTTCATTTCCAAGCTCTGGATGGACCACTAAAGGACATTCAGAGACTTGTCCCGAAGCCACTCCTGCGTTGTCTTAGCTGTGTGCTTAGGGTCGGTGTCCTGTTAGAAGGTGAACCTTCGCCTCAGTATGTGATCCTGCGTGCTCTGGAGCAGGTTGTCATCAAGGATCTTTGTACTTTGCTCCGTTAATCTTTCCCTCGATCCTGACTAGTATCTCAGTCCCTGCCGCTGAAAAATATCCCCACAGCATGATGCTGCCACCACGCTTCACCGTAGGGATGGTGCCAGGTTTCCTCCAGACGTGACACTTGGCATTCAGGCCAAAGAGTTCAATCTTGCTTTCATCAGACCAGAGTATCTTGTTTCTCATTTGTCTGAGTCTTTAGGTGCCTTTTGGCTAACTCCAAGTGGGCTGTCATGTGCCTTTTACTGAGGAGTGGCTTCCGTCTGGCCACTTTACAATAAAGGCCAAATAGGTGGGGTGCTGCAGAAATGGTTGTCCTTCTGGTAGGTTCTCCCATCTCCACAGAGGAACTTTGGAGATCTTTTAGAGTGACAATCGGGTTTTTGGTCACCTGCCTGATCAAGGCCATTCTTCCTCGATTGCTCAGTTTGGCCAGGAGGCCAGCTCTAGGAAGAGTCTTGGTGTTTCCAAACTTCTTCCATTTAAGAATGATGGAGGCCTCTGTATTCTTGGAGACCTTCAATGCTGCAGAACTTTTTGGTACCCTTCCCTAGATCTTTGCCTTGACACAATCCTGTCTTGGAGCTCTACGGACATTTCCTTCAACCTCATGGCTTGGTTTGTGCTCTGATATGCACTGTCAACTGTGGGACCTTATATAGAAAGGTGTGTGCCTTTCCAAATCATGTTCAATCAATTTAATTTACCACAGGTGGACTAATATCAAGGTGTAGAAACATCTCAAGGATTGTCATGTCCTCCCTCGCTCCGGCGCTCGATGTCACCAGTCTACTAACCACCGATCCTGGCAACCCATATTTACTCCCACCTTCGTCTCATCAGTCGCACTTGGACTTCATTACTCCCTTCATTACTTACCCTTTATATAGCACTCTTGTTATCAGTCATCAGGTCGTACTGTTTGTGTTTCCATGTCAGACGCTTCTCTTGTTTTGTATCGTTCCATGTTCGTTTTCATTAAACTCACAAACTGCACCTGCTTTCTGACTCCCTACGTTACAAGGATGATTAATAGGCCCCCTTTTTCTCCATTTCCGCCTGAATGACGTGCCCAAAGTAAACTGCCTGTTGCTCAGGCCATGAAGCCAGGATATGCATATAATTGGTACCATTGGAAAGAAAACACCTTTGAAGTTTGTAGAAATGTTAAAATAATGTAGGAGAATATAACACAATAGATATGGTAGGAGAAAATCAAAAGAAAAACCAACAGGATTTTTTTTTTGAGAGAGACCATCCTCTTAGAAAGGCAAGTAAAAGGTCATATTGAAAATGATCTCCCTGGATGCAATTCCTATGGCTTCGACAGGGTGTCAGCAGTCTATGTTCAAGGTTTCAGGCTTATAACTTCAAAAACGAATAAGAAATATCAGTGTTAGTACAGGGACACAGTCTTGGAAATTTGTGTTTGCGCGCCCCATGAAGACAGTACGCACCTGCTAAAATCGGTTTCCTATTGAACATACTTCTTTCTGTAAGAAATGTTATAGTTTGATTACATTTTAGGGTATCTGAGGAGTAAATAGAAATGTATTTTGACTTGTTGAAACAAAGTATAGGGGTAGATTTTTGGATTCCTTTCTCTGCATGTTGAACGAGTGGATTACTCAAAACGATGGCGCCAACTAAACAGACTTTTTGGGATATAAAGAAGGATTTTATCTAACAAAACGACACTACATGTTATAGCTGGGACCATTTGGATGACAATTTGAAATTTAAAAAGTAAGTGAATATTCAATCGTTATTTTTGAATGTATGAAATCTGTGCCAGTGGAAAAATATTTTGATGTGGGGCGCCGTCCTCAAACAATCGCATGGCATGTTTTTGCTGTAATAGCTACTGTAAATCGGACAGTGCAGTTAGATTAACAAGAATTACGCTTTCAGCCGATATAAGACACTTATATGTACCTAAATGTTTAATATCCATAATTTTTATGATTATTTATTTGAATTGCGCGCCCTCCAGTTTCATCTGAAGTTGCGGGACGCCTATCCCTATTAATGGAAAAAGGATGCACCTGAGCTCAATTTCAAGTCTCATAGCAAAGGGTCTGAGTACTTATGTAAATAAGGTATTTCTGTTTTTGACTATTTGCTAAAATTCTAAAAACCTGTATTCACTTTGTCATTGTGGAGTATTATGTGTAGATTGATGAGGAAAATTAATAATTTAATCAATTTTAGAATAAGGCTGTAACGTAACAAAATGTGGAAAAAGTGAAGGTCTGAATACTTTCCGAATGCACTGTACATACAAAAGTATGTGGACACCCCTTCAAATTAGTGGATTCGGCTATTTCAGCCACACCCGTTGCTGACAAGTGTATAAAATTGAGCACACAGCTATGCAATCTCCATAGACAAACATTGGCAGTAGAATGGCCTTAGTGAAGATCTGTGACTTTCAACGTGGCACCGTCATATGATGCCACCTTTCCATCAAGTCAGTTAATCAAATTTCTGCCCTGCTAGAGCTGCCCCTGGTCAACTGTACATGCTGTTATTGTGAAGTGGAAACGTCAAGGAGTAACAACGGCTCAGCCGCGAGGTGGTAGGCCACACAAGCTCACAGAATGGGACAGCCGAGTGCTGAAGAGCACAAGTCTGAAATCACCATGCGCATTGCCAAGCGTCGGCTGAAGTGATTTAAAGCTCACCGCCAGTGGACTCTGGAGTAGTGGAAACGCGTTCTCTGGAGTGATGAATCACGCTTCACCATCTGGCAGCCCGACAGACAAATCTGGGTTTAGAGGATGCCAGGAGAACACTACCAGCTCCAATGCATAGTGCCAACTGTAAAGTTTGGTGGAGGAGGAATAATGGTCTGGGGCTGTTTTTCATGGTTCTGACTAGGCCCTTTAGTTTCAGTGAATGGAAATCTTAACGCTACAGCATACAATTATATTCTGGACGATTCTGTGCTTCCAGCGTTGTGGCAACAATTTTGGGAAGGCCCTTTCCTGTTTTAGCATGACAATGCCCCGTGCACAAAGCGAGGTCCATACAGAAATGGTTTGTCGAGATCGGTGTGGAAGAGCTTGACTGGTCTGCACAGAGCCCTGACCTCAACCCCATCGAACACCTTTGTGATGAATTGTAACGCTGACTGCGAGCCAGGCCTAATCGCCCAAATTCCGTGCTCGACATCACTAATGCTGTTGTGGCTGAATGGAACCATGTCCCCACAGCAAAGTTCCAACATCTAGTGGAATGCCTTCCCAGAAGAGTGGAGGCTATTGTATCAGCAAAGGGGGGACCAACTCCATATTAATGCCCATGATTTTGGAATGAGATGTTCGATGAGCATACTTTTGGTCATGTAGTGTAGCTACCTAGGGCTCGAGACTAACTTTTTTCATTACCGTCCCAGAATCAGCCCATTGTGCAATTTCAACTGTCCAAAACTGAAGAAGATATGAAGATGATTATTTTTATGTTTTGATATTCCAAATTGTTTACTGTAGGACCTAAGTCATTCAGAGTGATTTGAAAGACTAATAAGACTACTACTAATATACACTGAACAAAAATATAAACGCAACATGTAAAGTGTTGGTCCAATGTTTCATGAGCTGAAATAAAATATACCAGAAATGTTCCATATGCACAAAAAGCCATGATAATTCATCCACCTGACAGGTGGGGCATATCAGAAGCTGATTAAACAGCATAATTATTATACAGGTGCATCTTGTGCTATGGACAATAAAAGAACACTCTAAAATGTGCAGCTTTGTCAACACAATGCCACAGATGTCTCACGTTATGAGGGAGCGTGCAATTGGCATGCTGACTGCAGGAATGTCTACCAGAGCTGTTGCCAGAGAATTTATTTTCTCTACCTTAAGCCACCTCCAACGTCGTTTTAGAAAATTTGGCAGTACGTCCAACCAGCCTCCAAACCACACCAGCCCAGGCCCTCCACATCAGTCTTCTTCACCTGCGAGATCGTCTGAAACCAGCCACCCAGACAGCTGATGAAACTGTGGGTTTCCACAACCAAATCATTTTCAGTCAGAAACAGTCTCAGGAATGCTCATCTGCGTGCTCGTCGCTCTCACCAGGGTCTTGACCTGCCTGCAGTTCAGCGTCATAACCGACTTCAGTGGGCAAATGCTTACCTTCGATGGCCACTGGCACGCTGGAGAAGTTTGCCCTTCACAGATGATTCCTGGTTTCAACTGTACCGGGCAGATGGCAGATGGCAGACAGCGTGTATGGAGTTCTGAGGGCGAGCGGTTTGCTGATGTCAATGTTGTGAACATAGTGCCCCGTGGTGGTGGGGTTATGGTATGGGCAGGCATAAGCTACAGACAACAAACACAATTGCATTTTATCAATGGCAATTTGAATGCACAGAGATACCATGACGAAATCCAGAGGCCCATTGTCGTGCCATTCATCTGCCGCTGTTACCTCATGTTTCAGCCTGATAATGGCCACATGTTGCAAGGATCTCATCGACTTTGAAAGAGGGGTCTCAAAGGAGCATAGTGGGTTTAAAGGCAGTGTATCTCAGTCACCAGATCTCAACCCAATCGAACACTTATGGGAGATTCTAGAGCGGCGCCTGAGACAGCATTTTCCACCATTATACACGGAACAACAAATTATGGAATTTCTCGTTGAAGAATGGTGTTGGATCCCTCCAATAGAGCTCCAGACACTTGTAGAATCTATGCCAAGGCCCATTTGAAGCTGTTCTGGTGGATTGTGGTGACTCAACGCCCTATTAAGACACTTTATGTTGGTGTTTACTTAAATTTGGCAGTTACCCGTATACAGTACCGGTCGAAAGTTTGGACACACCTACTCATTCAAGGGTTTTTCTTTCTTTCTTTCTTTTTACAATTTTCGACATTGTAGAATAATAGTGAATACATCAAAACTATGGAATAGAACTGTTGGGTCGATTTGTCCTTATGTGGAACCACTAACGAGTTGGCTAATCAAGACTCCTGACACCTCTTTGTAAAATGAATGCAGACCAGATCCCAACGCACTGTTTCTCCTTCCTGACAAACTGAAGTGTTTCAGGTTGATAAGATGCGTTTGTTTTTTCTTTTAATTTTGTTGTTTGCTCTCCCATAATGAGATGAGTTGGAGTGTTGACTGACTGCAGAGATCTGCATCAGTCTCTGGCTGGCTCGTTGTCAGCATCATGGGGCTTTGACCCTGCTGTGGGCTAATGGTGTCTGGAAAAGCAGAGTGTCGTTATAATAAAGGGATGCACATTACTGATGAAAATAGACCTTCCAGCTAACCATTGGAATGATGCAGATGTCATTCCTCAATATCATGTCTAGACAGCAGGTTTGCAATCTCCAGTTGATGGTTAGAGCATCTGCAGTAGTTAATGTTTCATAATGAATAGGTTGATTTAAGAATGATTGCATGTAGACTTGTATTTTGTGACGCTATACACACCACCTTTTGAAGTTATTGCATCATCATTCTGTCACTGTGTTTCATTACTTTCAACACATCACAACATTCCCCACACAACCCTCATTCTAAATTGTCATCTTTCATTGTTACTGACATTCATGATGACAGGGTATATTGTTATAAATAAGAAATAAGGGCCATACAGTACTTTCTGAGGTTACTGTCACAATTATTTGCAACCTTTCCTTGCAGGACAGCCACAGTGTGGAAGAATCTTAACCCTTTCTGGGGAGAAGAATACACGCTGCACCTCCCAATGGGGTTCCACTCTCTCTCCTTCTATGTCATGGATGAGGACACCATTGGGTAAGATGGTCTTCAACAGCTGTCAAAGATCATTCAGAGAATTGTTATAGTGTGTCAACAAACTAGCTGATAATGGTGTATAAACAAGTTATATCTATATAACCTGTAAAGGTATCATAGTTTTGTAATGTAAGAGATGTTCATGATTGTGTTTGCTTGTTTAGCAGAGGCTGTGATTGAGAGTTTTGTTACCTAGACGGACTGGGTTAGGAGCCATGGATGTGTGTTTTGGAAAAACCTGTATGCTTTGAATAAACAAACACCAACACGCAGATGATACCAAAGATTGAAAAATGAAAGACAACCTCAGTATTTTCCTTCCTGTCCTGATCAATGGTCTCGTCAGTTTATTAATATATATTTAGCTGTTATATCAGGGAACTCTATAGGATAGTAAGTTATTTTTTGAGAAATATCTCTTGTGAAGTTCTCTTCAGATCGTCTATCTTAATTTGGTCACTCTGTTGTCGCAGATAATTTTCCTGTGTAGCAGGAAATGCAAATTGTGGTGTATTCAAGGTTTAAAGAGGCTTCTAAAGTTTGTAATTTCCACTTTAAAATTTCAGACTTGATTTGCCACACTGAAAAATGTACCAGCCCCTACAAAAATGTCCATTAATTATAGTCCACATAATAATTCACATTTCCTCGTGTTGCTGGATTATTTTCCTGCTGTGAGAAGCAGGGTCAATTTTAGACAGTGTATCTGTATTTTCTATAATACGTTTTTATGAATATGGTATTGTGGTATTAAAATTCTCTATTTTTTGCCCTAGCCATGATGACGTCATTGGAAAGATATTGCTGAGCAAAGACGCCATCGGGGCCCAGGCTAAAGGTATACCTGATCACTATGCCACAATACTGTTGGTGTCTTTTAATTAAAGGGTGGCACCATCATGATGGAGAAAAACTACCAGCACAGAAACAATTCTAAATGCTTAATGCTTTTCAGTGCTGCGGTTGATATCTGTGGGTCTTCTTCTCTGCCTATGCCATGCTAAAGAGGGCAAGCCAAGAGGGTCACCAGAGAAGGGTTATTCCCACGACTCTGAGTAAGGCTCTGCCATGTAGGTCACTGTAATTGAGGAGCTGGGCCTTTTTTAGGTCCTCTTGCTGGGAAATATTGCCAGTGTATTCTCACTCATCCATGGGTTAATTTAGAGATGTATTTTCTGACTTATGCTTGTTTATTTGCTCACATACTGTCCACCTCTTTTTTTTCTGACTTGTCTCTGAGCAACATGCTCTCATTTCATTGGACAGGCTACAGGCAGAGGGAACGACCTGTACATGGTTACATTTTTGCAGGATTGCTCTTTGAATCAGGGTTTACATCAACTCCAGGATCATTCATTGTACAGTGCAGCTGTCCTTTATGTCTGAAATGCCACTGTAGTCTGTGAGAATCAGCCAAAGCTTTTCAAACTGTCAGTCTGTGGCTTTCTTCACCACTGTACACCTGGCTCTCCTAGAAGTGGCTTTTAACGTGTGAATTAGTTAGAATTTCTAGCAATACTGAATATCCTTGCACTGCTTTTTCTTATCCATGGCAACTGGGTATAAAACCCTGAAGAAGAAATAAAAACACGCAAGTGTGTTTGTTAGAAATATATTGTTACTTTGAATGTGTTTTATCGCTACATAAAACTAAATGTGAAACCTTTTCTGTTAGTTAGTGTCTGATACCAGTCCTCTCCTGGGAACATTCTGCATTCAATCCTGTGATTCACTGCAACATGTTGCCACTGAGTCAACAACTCCTTCACAGGATCTTAGAAATTCTCTCCTCTTTTGGCTGTGAAACTGAAGTTACTGCCCTCGCCACCTTGTATCTCAACCAGAAATGTCAGCAGCAGTGCCCATATTATTACACACAAAAGGATCCTCTTGTCTTTTCATATACTGTACCTTCAGAAAGTATTCACACCCGTTGACTTTTTAAACATTTTGTTGCATTACAGCCTGAATTTAAAATGGATTAAATATTGTTTTTTTGTCACTGGCCTACACACAATACCCCATAATGTCAAAGTGGAATCATGTTTTATTAATTCTTACAAATTAATTAAAATGAAAAGCTGAAATGTCTTGTATTCAACCCCTTTTTTATGGTAAGCCTAAATAAGTTCAGCACAAAAAATGTGCTTAACAAGTCAATAAGTTGCATGGACACTGTGTGCAATAATAGGGTTTATGATCTTTGAATGACTACCTCATCTCTGTACCCCACACATACATTTATCTGTAAGGTCCCTCAGTCGAGCAGTGAATTTCAAACACAGATTCAACCACAAAGACCAGGGAGGTTATCCAATGCCTCGCCGAAGAAGGGCACCTATTGGTAGATGGGTAAAAATAAAAAAGCAGACATTGAATATCCCTTTGAGCATTATGAAGTTATTAATTACACTTTGGATGGTATATCAATACACCCAGTCACTACAAAGACACAGGCATCCTTCCTAACTGAGTTGCCGGAGAGGAAGGAAACCTCTTAGGGATTTCACCATGAGGCCAATGGTGACTTTTTAAAACAGTTGCAGAGTTTAATGGCTGTGATGGGAATGGATTAACAACATTATAGTTACTCCACAACACTAACCTAATTGACAGTGAAAAGAAAGAAGCCTGTACGGAATAAAATGTTTCGAAACATGCATCGTTTACAATCATTTCGCTACACTTGCATTAACATCTGCTAACCATGTGTATGTGACAAATACATTTGATTTGATCCTGTTTGCAACAAGGCACGAAAGTAATATTGCAAAACATTTGACAAAGTGTTATGTTTGGGGCAAATCCAATACAACACATTACTGAGTACTACTCTCCATATTTTCAAGCATAGTGGTGGCTACATCATGTTATGGGGTATGCTTGTAATCGTTAAGGACTGGGGAGTTTTTCAGGATAAAAACGAAACAGAATGGAGATAATTACAGGCAACTCCTAGAAAAAAACCTGGTTCACAGGACACTGGGAGACAAATTCACCTTTCAACAGGACAGTAACCTAAAACACAAGGCCAAATCTACACTGGAGTTGCTAACCAAGAAGACAGGGAATGGTCCTGAGTGGCCGAGTTACAATTTTAAATCTACTTGAAAATATATGGCAAGACCTGAAAATGGTTGTCTAGCAATGATCAACAACCAATGTGACAGAGCTTGAAGAATTTGGAAAATAATAATGGGCAAATGTTGCACAATCCAGGTGTGGAAAGCTTTTTAGAGAAGGGTTCCCCAACTGGTGGCCCGTGGGCCGAATTTGACCCGTTATTGTTGAATTTTCATTGTTGGACATAAAAAACGGTACAAACACCAGGAAATCAGCTCCAAGTGATTTTAATTTGGTAAATTAGTTCCCAAATATTTCCACGCATAATAGAGAGACGTTATCATATACAAATTTAAGCAAGATTTGAAATTATTATGTTTCATTCAAATATTTTATTTGTTTTTGGCTTCTTGCGGTCAATTTGCAGTCTACAAATTATTTGTAATTCTGTTCTGGCCAACTGACCATTTGCTCAAGAAAAGAATTGGCCCTGTCTTAGAGACTTACACAGAAAAACTTGCAGCTGTATCGCTGCCAAATTTGCTTCCTCAAAGTATTGACTCAGGGGTGTGAAAAAAGTTAAACAGCTGCACCATTGAGAGCATCTTGACTGGATGCATCACTGCTTGGTATGGCAACTATTTGGCATCCGACCGCAAGGTGCTACAGAGGGTAGTACATCAGTGGGGCCGAGCTCCCTGCCATCCAGGACCTCTATACCAGGCGGTGTCAGAGGAATGCCCTAAAAATTGTAAAAGACTCCAGCCACCCAAGTCATAGACTGTTCTCTCTGCTACCGCACGTCAAGCAGCATCGACTCACCAAGTCTGGAACTATCAGGACCCTGAACAGCTTATATCCCCAAGCTATACGACTGCTAAAAAGTTAGTTAAATAGTTAACCAATAGCTACCCAGAATATCTGCATTGACCATTTTTGCACTCATCTCTTTTGACTCATCACGTACGCTGCTGTTACTGTTTATTATCTATCCCTTTGCCTTGTCACTTTATCCCTACCTATATGTACATTATCTACCTCAATTATCACGTACCCCTGCACATTGACTCAGTACTGGTACCACGTGCATATAGCCAAGTTATCGTTACTCATTGTCATCGTTACTCATTCCTCGTTTCTATTTTTTCTACTATTTCTGTTTTTTCCTTTATTGTTGGGAAGGGCCAGTAAGTCTGAACCAAGAGTTTCATATCAGACCATTTCTTACATGAATACAGTATGGCACTCTGATTTGTCTTGCCTTCCAGGTCTCCTACTTGGTCATTTTGTAAATATATATTATTTTCTGTAACTACTGCATGTGCCCATCTCATTGATATCAAATGATTAGAGATGCACAAATAGTTTTTGCACAAACCATGCATCATGTGCGTAATGGTCATGTGAGGTGAAATGGTTATGTGAGGTGAAACTTTGTTGGTTTGACCTGACGAAGATCCGTTTCGGATTGAAACGTTGTCAATAAAGCGGTGAATTGGGAGCTTTAACCATGTGCGGTCCTTCTTGTTCTTTACTAGGACCAGTAAGTAAGCATTTCACTGTTGGTCTACACCTGTTGTTTATGAAGCAGGTGACACATTACATTGAATTTAATCCTTATGTAAATGAGATATCTGTATTTAATTTTCAATACATTTGCAAACATTTTTAACATGTTTTCACTTTGTCATTATTGAGTATTGTGTTTAGATGGGTGAGAAAACAAATCTAATCAATCCATTTTGAATTCAGGCTGTAACACAACAAAATGGGTATGAATACTTTCTGAAGGCACTGTATGTAGCGGTCGATGCCGTTTAAGATGAGGGAGGATGATCATTTTTTTTATGAGCATGGCCTTATTTCTATTACAGCATATTGGATGACTCATTCATATTCTGTTCACCCAGTTCAATGTAATAGCAATACGTTTAGGCTGCTACATTATACTCAAATCTTCCCTATACCCATCATGAGGTTGCTACAACCTAGCCTACTAATGAAAGTTTACAACAGGTGCACAGGTCTGGAGAATTTTTTTTTTGTAATCAAGGTGACAGACAGTGACACATTCAAAATCACCTTGCACACTCTTGCCTGCATCTAGCTGATCTAGGGTGTAATCATTAGTCGCAACAGTTGTAAACGACAGCTTCTATTGGAGAAATTCAGGTAGGTTTATCCCTGTTTCGTTCCGTTTGCCCTCCGTTTACGATTTTTTTTCAACAGAATCGGCGGAATGAATACACACCGAACCACCCACCAACACAGTTCACTTTGATAGCAGACACATACAAACAGCATGATCACTTTGCTCATTGTATAATTCCTTCTCGCATCTATCCTGTCCTACTGTACACCTTCATTGAAAAACTGTATGTTTTAATAAATGATTTGGTGATGTGAATATATTTAGTATAGTTTTATCTAAAAAGGATAACTTTTTTAATGTTTCACTATTTTTATTTTTATGAAATTCACTGAGGAAGATGGTCCTCCCCTACCTCCTTTGAGGAGCCTCCACTGATAGCAGACATTTATCCAGGGTCTGACTTATGAGGATGTGTTCAAGGATTTACAAATTGTTCACAATAACAGAACCATGCAGGGCACTACCCATTAGAGACACTAGGCATTATTGATGTATTACTGGGCTGGCTGTACTACATTTCACTGATGGGCAGTGTTGTGTTCGAGACCACCTAAAGCGAAACGATTCAACACCAAGACTGAAGCAAATCGAATCCGAGTCAAGACCAAGACTGGGAGGGCGTGAGTGGTCTGAGACCAAGTCAAGACCGAGCCTGGGAGGGGGTGAGTGGTCTGTGACCAAGTCAAGACCGAGACTGGGAGGGGGTGAGTGGTCTGAGACCAAGTCAAGACCGAGACTGGGAGGGGGTGAGTGGTCTGAGACCAAGACTGGGAGGGGGTGAGTGGTCTGAGACCAAGACTGGGAGGGGGTGAGTCGTCTGAGACCAAGTCAAGACCGAGACCAGAAAAATGCGAATCCAATGTCAAATCACCACCATAATAAGAGTTCAAAATGTCCAGTATTTCTGTGTTCATATTTCAGAACATCTGGATTCTTTAGACATTCAGAATGGTGAAAAAATACACGCCAAGGACAAATAGAGAGCCACTTTACAAATGATCACTAACGAGGTCTATAAGGTCTATAAGGTCTATAATAGATAAAAATACTATGTTATAACTTCCCCCGGTCTCCCCTAATAATAGTGGGCATGCAACTTTCAAACAATTTCCCTCATTCTTCCCTACCAGGAAGTCACGGAAATTCTGATGAGCGTGACAAGGTATTGAGGATATTTTTCAACTAAAGTAAAGGACAGTAATGCTATGAGTAAAGCAGGAAGCCCAGGTTTCAATGGGCGATAACATATCAACGTGTCATTTAAAAGAGTGTGCCTGACCAAATTTGTTTATGCGCTGATTGAATGGGAGCTGATAATTTCTGATAATTGGCTGGTATCTGAAAGAAAATACGAGTCCTCACTGTTCGAGACCGAGTCAAGACCGGATTAAAAAGGTAGCCGACCCCGAGACAAGACAGAGACACTCAATATGTGGTACTACAACACTGCTGATGGGCTTTATTAAACGATACATACGCTACATGACCAAAGGTTTGTGTACACCTGTTTGTCGAACATCTCCTTCTAAAATCATGGGCATTAATATGAAGTTGGTCCCCCCCCTTTGCTGCTATAACAGTCTCCACTCTTCTGGAAAGGCTTTCCACTAGATGTTGGAACATTGCTGCTGGGACTTGCTTCCATTCAGCCACAAGAGCATTAGTGAGGTTGGGCACTGATGTTGGGCGATTAGTCCTGGCTCGCAGTTGGCGTTCCAATTCATCCCAAAGGTGTTCGATGGGGTTGTGGTCAGGGCTCTGTGCAGGCCAGTCAAGTTGTTTGCTTTGTGCATGGAGGCATTGTCATGCTGAAACAGGAAAAGTTCTTCCCCAAACTGTTGCCACAAAGTTGGACGCACAGAATCATCTAGAATGTCATTGTATGCTGTAGCGTTAAAACTTCCCTTCACTGGAACTAAGGGGCCTAGCCCGAAATATGAAAACAACCCCTGACCATTATTCCTCCTCCACCAAACTTTACAGTTGGCATTATGTTTGGGGCAGTTATTGTTCTCCTGGCATCCGCCAAACCCAGATTAATCCGTCAGACTGACAGATGGTGAAGCGTGATTCATCACTCCAGAGAACGTGTGTCCACTGCTCCAGAGTCCAATGGCGATGAGCTTTACATCCCTCCAGGCGATGCTTGGCATTGCACATTCTGATCTTAGGCTTGTGTGCAGCTGCTCGGCCATGGAAACCCATGAAGCACCCGACAAACAGTTATTGTGCTGACGTTGCTTCCTGGGGCAGTTTGGAACTCTGTAGTGAGTGTTGCAAATGAGGACAGGCAATTTTTACGCGCTATGCACTTCACCACTCAGAGGTCCCGTTCTTTGAGCTTGTGTGGCCTACCACTTCGTGGCTGAGCCGTTGTTGCCTCTAGACGTTTCCACTTCACAATAACAGCACTTACAGTTGACCGGGGCAGCTCTAGCAGGGCAGAAATTTGACGAATTGACTCGTTGGAAAGGTGGCATCCTATGCCAGTGCCACGTTGAAAGTCACTGAGCTCTTCAGTAAGGCCAAGGTTTGTCTATGGAGATTGCATGGTTGTGTTCTAGATTTTATAAACCTGTCAGCAACATGTGTGGCTGAAATAGCCGAATCCATTCATTTGAAGGGATGTCCACATACTTTTGTATATATTGTGTATGTGTTGTAAAATGTCCCCTGTTTCCAGGGTTGGATAACTGGCTGAATCTAACCCGGGTGGACCCAGATGAGGAGGTGCAGGGGGAGATCCACCTAGGTCTGGAGCTTCTTAGAGATGCCAAGAGGATAGGACTGCGCTGCCATTTCATAGAGGCCAGGTAATACACCCACTTTATTGCCTAATTGATGCTACTGTAAGCCGTTATGGTCTCTTGTTGAAATATATAACTTCTTGTTGAAATATATAACTGCTTCTTCAATCTCAAAAGGTTGTCAAAATGCTCATCCTCTGTATGACAGATTATCATGCAGTGCTTTGTGGTTGAATTCACAATATCTGTCATTCTCCTTATGAGCATTAACCTCCAGAGAGATAAAAACTTGTTAGACAATATTTCATGTTACCAGGAATATCACACTCCGTTTCAGTGTTTTATAAAAGAGTCTCGAATGCACAATATGGAAATTGTGAGATTTTAAGGTTGATTTGGCAGAGGGATCTTAATTGTGGCATTGAGGAGGATGTAAGGAAAAAATATTGTTTCCAATGTAGGGTAGTGTACCAGGGTTGCAAGGGTGAAATGTACACATTATAAGGTTGTTCATAGGTACTATTGGACCCCAGTTAGATGAAATAAATTGGGTTTATTGCAAAATAATGTATGCTGGAAATGCAAGGGTGAAGTACGTACCTTTCTGCATGCTATATGGGATTGTCCCATGATGCTCCTTTTCTGGAAGGAGGTTCTTCAAAAGCTTGAAGAATGGGTGTGACAGCCTATCCCAGAGTCCCCACAGCTGTTCTTATTAGGGGATATATCTATTTTACCAGTGGTGTAAAGTACTTAAGTAAAAATACTTGAAAGGACTACTTAAGTCGTTTTTGGGGGTATCTGTACTTTACTTGACTATTTATATTTTTTACTACTTTTACTTTTACTTCACTACATTCCTAAAGAAATGTATGTACTTTTTATGCCATACATTTTCCCTGACACCCAAAAGTACTTCTTTCAATTTGAATGCTTAGCAGGACAGGAAAATGTTCCAATTCCCACACTTATCAAGAGAACATCCGTGGTCATCCCTGCTGCCTCTGATCTGACGGACTCACTAAACTAATGCTTTGTTTGTAAATGTTGTCTAAGTGTTGGAGTGTGCCCCTGGCTATCTGTAAACAAAAAAAACTATGATGATATCTGGTTTGCTTAATATAAGGAATTTTTAATTACTTATACTTGTACATTTACTTTTGATATTTAAGTATATTTTAGCAATTACATTTACTTTTGATACTTAAGTATATTTAAAACCAAATACTTTTGGACTTTTACTCAAGTAGAATTTTCCTGGGTGACTTTCCCCTTCATTTTCTATTTAGGTATCTTTACTTTTACTCAAGTATAACAATTGGGTACTTTTTCCACCACTATATTTTAGCACCAGATGTTAGGAAAGAAAAGTTTGGTTTTGCCTCAGTGGGTTTTCTTACTAGACTCATAACTGGAAGAGTGCAGATTGCCTGAAATCATCAGATTGGCTCACATTTATGGTGGAGACTGCATCTCATGAATCAATGATAGCAAAATGATAGGAGAGGAAAGGGAAATTTAGTATGATATGGGATCACTTTTTAAATTATATAAGGGACATGCGCGTGAGAAGCGAGGGTATAAGTTAGTACAAATCATTTATTTGATTATTATAAAAAAAAAATTATATTATTATTATTACTTGTTGTTTAATATTCCAACCACTGATATATGGTTGAAAGGTGCTGTCTTGTTTTCTGTCTTGTTGGGTGTTATGTTTTTATTGTTATTAGTGTTATGTAATGTCATATCGATAAAAAAAATCATAAAAAACTTTATTGATAATATCTGCAATGCTCATCAATCAATAGTGCCTGAAAAAGTATTCATACCCCTTGACTTATTTCACATTTTGTTGTGTTACAGCCTGAATTCAAAATTGATTGAATACACAAATCGCTTTCTATGCGTGAGAACTTTTTGTATTTTTCTCGTCGTCAAATCCCTGCCAAAAGTCAGGTGACCGAAGCGCTTCCAAATATGGAGATGCTGTCAATAAACACTGGCGTGTTTTATCATCGGACCCAGCTTTGCCAGCTGAATTTAGGAATCCACCATTTATTGTATATAAGAGAGGTCGAAATTTACGCGATAAATTGATCCATGCCAACTGCCAGCCACGAAAGAAAATCAGCCAGGCACTTTTACGCCCTCTTCCGAATGGTAGCTATCTATAAATGCAGAGGTTGCGCACCGTGCAATAATATGATGAAGTGTGAATATTTCTGCCACCCACATACAGGTTCCAAATAAATCACATTATTACGTTGTCAACCCCACCCATGTTATCTACATGATTAAATGTCCACGTGGGCTGTGTTTTGTAGGTAAAACCTCTTGTTCTCTCAAACAGAATTCGTGAACATAAAAGTTACATCAGGAGAAACAACAGGGATTATCCTGTCGCAGTACATTTTAATGCACAAAAACATGACATTCTACCTTTAGATTCTGTGGCATAGAGAAAGTTAAGATATCAGACAGGGGAGGTGATATAGATAATACTCTGAGTAAAATATAATGTTTTGGAATTTTCACCCTCCAGACATTATTGCCAAAAGGTCTTAATGATGAAATGCCCATGTATGTTGTATATGTGAACATTAATTAATGCCCCCATTTCAAATTTCTCTGACGTTTTTCTTGGGCTATTCCCAATGATTTATGAAAACTTGCTTGATGGGTCGATGTCCTCATTGTGGTTTTACAGATGTGTTTAATACGTTTTATGTACACACTTTATTAAATATTTATGAAATGCACATTGTTATATTTGGTAACACTAATTTTCCCTCGACTCCAACCCCATTCGATGCATGGAACGGATGTGGGTGGAGCTATGTCTACATAAGGGTGCTAATTTTAAAACAACTCACAAAAGCTCTGAGGAAGGCTTTGAGGCCGATACGTAAAGTTTATTAAAGAGCAGTGATACTATCAAGAGCAGTGTGCGGGTTTCTTATTTTTTCTCATCTTATTCAACTGTTACCATGCACATGCAAAAGAGATAGCTCAGATGTGCGAATGCCTTTAGAATTAAGAATATTTAATTCAAAACTGTAACTCGGCCACTCAGAAACATTCACTGATTTCTTGGTAAGCAACTCCAGTGTAGGTTTGGCCTTGTTTTAGGTTATTGTCTTGCTGAAAGGTGAATTAAACTCCCAGTGACTGATGGAAAGCAGACTGAACCAGGTATTCCTCTAGGATTTTGCCTGCGCTTAGCTCCTTAGCTCCATTCCATTTATTTTTTGTCCTGAAAAACTCCCAAGTACTTAACGATTATAAGCATACCCATAACACGTTGCAGCCACCACTATGTTTGAAGATATGGAGAGTGGTTGGATTTTCCCCAAATCTCCCCCCACTTTGTATTCAGGAAAAAAATGTGATGGCTTTGCCACATTTTTTGCAGTATTACTTTAGTGCCTTGTTCCAAGCAGGATGCATGTTTTGGTTATTTGTATTCTGTACAGGCGTATTCTGTATTTTCACTCTGTCAAATAGGTTAGTATTGTGGAGTAACTACAATGTTGTTGATCCATCCTCAATTTTATCCAATCACAGCCATGTAAACTGAGTAACTGTTTTAAAGTCACCATTGGCCTCGTGAATACTTTCTTAAGGCACTGTATGTTATTGACGTCGCCTCTATTCTTAAAATAAATACAAGCCCCAGGTAGATTGGGTTTACCCGCCTGTTGAAGTGCCAGCAGACACCAAGGCCACAGAGTTACAGAAAGCAGATTTTGAGGAGGATACGCTCATTTAGAAAGAGGAATGTGCCACAGAGGAAGCCATTAAGAAATGAGAGGCAGAGAGGTCCCTGAGAGGGTTTCAATAACGTGATGGGAACTGAGCACTGTAAGCATGGCATCTGTCCAGCTTGGCTGTTTCTGCAGGGTTTGAGCAATCAGTGGCAATGTGCTCAAGACCCCCTGAAGGAGGGCTTCTAACTAGATCTGGCAAGCTCTCATTACTGCCTAACGTTTGAGATTAGGGGTTTCAATTTAGTTATTTTCTACAAAATTAATCCTAACAACATTTGTACACTGTAGTGATGTCTGATAGATATATCCGTAATTGATTGGTTATGTGTGTCATCGTCATAACCAGATTGACTGACTGACCTAGTGACTGACCTAGCAAACTACGCTAATAGGACTAACCTAGCAGTGAGGACTAGCAGATAGTGGCTCGGTGAACTGCATGCTAATTGCCTGATTTAAGAGTTTGTAACATAACTAAACCGGATAATTCACAGCCTGGCCTACATCATGGCATGTTGTCAGAATTAAAGAACTCACACGCCGAAGATTAGTGGGGAAATGTTGAAATTCAACCTACCAGAGCCGTTCGATTTCTCACAGCCGTCTCCAACGGCATGGCCGATCTGGAGACAACGTTTTTCCTGTTTTCGAGTAGCATCGAAACTGGATAAGGAGACCGGTGTGGTGCAGGTGAATTCACTAGTTTATGCAATGGGGAAAGATGCAGAGATTTTCTACAATGCATTCTCCTTTGATTACTTTAATGATGAGTTCAACAATGATGTGGTGATCGAAAAACTGAATGGACCTTTTGTGCCATGGCGCAACGTGATTCACGAACGAGCATGTTTCCATAATCGGATTAAAATAAAAAGGGAAGAGAGACAGTGGAATCTTTTGTGAGGAATCTGTATGAGCTAGCTGAACACTGCGAGTTTGGAACTACAAAGGACAAACAAATAAGGGACAGGATTGTGATTGGCATTATGGACAGTGATCTTTCACAAAAGCTACAGCTGGAGCCAGACTTGACACTGGAGAAGGCGATACAAATCACACGCCAGTCAGAGCAGATAAAGAAGCAGCACGTGGACATGCGAGCGGAAGCTGAGAACTACGTTGATGAGGTGAGAGGCAAACCACAGCATTACAACAAACATTCTAAGCAGACTGCATGCAGCCAGAACAAACAGTTTAAGCAAAGAAACAGTCAGTCAAAACAGGGGAATTTCTCACATTGTAACCACAACCATGATTACAGTGAAAATTGTCCAGCACTCAACGAAAGATGCAGGAAGTGTATGGGGCATTTTACAAAAGTGGTCAAAGAAGTTACAGCTGAGGATTTAGAGGAAATGCAAGGGGCATTCTTTTTGGGATCAGTTACTAAGTAGTCTGAAAATCAGTGGCATGTTGAGCTCCCGGTAAATGGCACACCTGTAAAGTTCAAGATTAACACTGGGGCTGATATTAGAGCGATGTCTCAGAGTACTTACCAGAGAACGGCACAGCGCCCCCGGCTGGTTAACATTGTAACTGATGTTCGCAGCCCAGGTGGCAGGATTGACTGTATGGGAAAATTCTTAGCCAAAAGGAGAAAAGTACAAATTCTGGATCTTTGTGATTCAAGGACCATATGCTAATAACCAAGTTAGCAGAACCGTTGCATGCAAGATGAGTTTGTTCCTCAGAGCAGATGAGATCAGCACAGATGTGTTTGGAGAGAGAGGGCTACTGAACTCTGAACCGGTCAAGATTGAACTTAGGCCCGATGCAGTCCCCTATTCTCTGACTTCGCCACACAGAATTCCGTTTCCACTCCTTCCAAAAGCGGAGGATGAACTCGACAGAATGGAAAGAAATGGGATCAGAGGGAGTAACCAAGTCTACAGACTGGTGTGTTCCCATGGTGCTGGTGATGAAGAAAAATGACAAAGTGAGAAAATGCTTAGACTTAAAACGACTCAACGAAGCAGTGAAACGGGAGAGGTTCGTCTTCCCCACCTTGGAGGATATAGTACCCAAGCTATCCAGGGCGAGAGTCTTCTCCACACTCAATGCGTCTAGCGGTTTTTGTCAGATACCGTTTTGTCAGAACCCAGCTGCAACCTATCAGTCAGGACTAAAGCTGAACAAAAACAAGTGCCACTTTGGGAAGTCGGAGATCCAGTACTTCGGTCATGTGATCGGAGCGGATAGGATAAAGCCAGATGACAGCAAAGTTAAAGACATCTCCGAGATGCCCAGTCCAACAAACATCATTGAGCCGGGCCTGTCATCAGTGCTACACCCCATCACTGAGCTATTGAAAAAAGAGATGTGGGGAGACCCACAGGAGCAGGTATTGGCATACTGCAATGCCGGCCAACCAACTGTGGTCAGTGCAGACGCAAGTAGCTACGGCCTCGGAGCTACACTCCTATAGGAACAAGAGGGAGGCGAGCTCCATCCTAATGTGTTTTTTGTTCACGCACAGAGACTGAGAGAAGGTACTCGCAAATTGAAAAAGAGTGCCTTAAGGTGTATGTGCATGTGAACAATTTGCCCACTACCTGCAGGGCAGCTTTGTTTTACATACAGACCATAAGCCACTCGTTCCATTTATCAACACGTACGACCTGGACAAAGCACCACTCAGGTGTCAGCAACTGCTCATGCGCCTCATGCGTGTCAATGGGAAAGCAGCGTTCCCTGGGAAGCAGTTAGTGGTGGATGACACACTGTCAAGAAACCCACTGAAAGAAAACACGCCAGACACAGAAGAAGAAGTCAAAGCATATGTGGAGGCTGTGGGGGAGAACAGAGCAGTGTCTGCACACAGGTCGGATGACATCAGAGAGGCGACACGCAACGATGCACACCTCCAAATGGTCATGGGCTACATCCGAAAAGGCTGGCCTCAGAGAATGGTGCAGCTACCCTATTCGCTACAGGGATACCACACAGCGAGAGCGCATCTATCAGGGCGGGATGGACTTCTGTTATATCAAGACAGGATTGTCATCCCAGCTTCACAGAGGGAAAAAGTTCTACAACAGATACACAAAGGTCACATGGAGCTGACAAAGTGCAGAGAAAGAGCCAAGATGTCGGTGTGGTGGCCAGGCATCAGCTCCCACATCGCGAGAAAAGTAATGTCATGCAGGTTCTGTACAGAGAACAAACCAACTCAAAAGAGAGAACCACTTGTCATCACACCTTTACCTAAGGGTCCGTGGCAGAAGATCGCAGCCAACCTGTGTGAGCTATAGGGCAAGAAATACCTCATAGTGGTGGACTACTATTCTAGGGACATAGAAATAGCTCAGCTGCCTACTACCACTAGCCAGCAGGTCATCACCCGCCTCAATGGTATGTTTGTAAGATGGGGGATACCTACCGAGCTCGTTAGCGACAACGCTACTCAGTTTGTCTGCACTGAGTTCAAGGAGTTCAGAAAGAAGTATGATTTTGCTCATACCACCTCCGGTCTCCATTACCCGCAGGCAAATGTTCTCAAATGTTCTCGCAAATGTTCTCAAATGTTCTCAGTGTATTGTTGTTCTCTCCACAGGCAAATTGTTCTCTTGTTCTCAACTGGCCTACCTGGTTAAACAAAGGTGAAATAAAAAATAAATAAAAAAATGCACTTTAAATAAAGTTTTATTGGATTATGTCCTATTCTTTCATTTTAATTATTGGTTGAGATGGAGATGTGAATCCAACATAAAAATTATTAATTTGTAGACAAACTGGAATTTGTTGACATCCAAACACATTTCAGTACCACGTTTGCAATCGTATAAATAGCCCATCAACTTGTCGACAAGTTAACAAATTAAATGTTGGATTCACGTCTCCAACTAAACCAAAAGTAAAAGAATAGCATTAAGCCAGTGGCTCAGATGAAACTATCCATGCATTAGATATCATTTAAATGTTGATAGTCTCTGAGGAGACCACAATTGCTGTAATAATCAGCATTTATCACTTGCGCCATGTACTTTTAATGTAATCTCAACAACAATCCAAGTCATTTGGTTGTGCTATTAGATGAAGCACAGTGATAACATATTAAGTTGTTGTATAGATATAAAATATCTGACATTGTATTCCTATTTGAACTTTGTCGTGGTTTTAAATGGTTGAAAGTGCATTGATAACACATTTAGATGACAACTAAACAAAATATCTGACCTTATTTTTCCATTGGATTTTGGCTTTGCTTTTATATTGGTTGAAAGCATAGTGATAACACATTGGGAATTCAACAAACTTCTGGCTGTCTTTTTGAGTGGGTGATTAAAGGTTCAAACCTCATTGATCGACGTCTCAACCAAATGTCCACGTTGAAATGACTTGGTGTGCCCAGTGGGATTGTATCAAACAGCAGAGTTAAGATAGTCTGGTGCTCCTTTGCCTTTGTGTCCTGTAGACAGCAATGGGCTCCCAATGAGAACTTAGTTTTAATGGATTATGTGCCCTGGCCCCTGAATGTGGTAAATATGCTTTATGTTGTGGTCCAAGAATTTTTGCTTCTATGATGACGGTGACATAGCTATCTTACATGCCCATTCACATCTCTTACACATGAGAATGTATTCAACACAATGTATCCAGCATAGCTTTGTCTCTGTTTGTCAGACAGTGCTTATCTCTGTAGAGACTGATATACCATGGTGGTTTGTGCTCTCACTTATCTGAGTGTGAATTCACCTCGTCTTAGCACTGGGAGCAGTGAGAGACAGGTTTGATCATGATATCTGGGTGTATAAACAGGTCACTAACTGGCTCTCTGTGAAAGAATCTGTCTCTAGCCGACCTCTATGGTGAAGTCACTGTCTCAGTGCTGCTCACGCTTCATCACTGTCGCTCAGCAGCTTGCCTTCTGCTCATGGATGCAGTTCAGTCTGAGTTATACTCTCACTACACTTACTGTCTCACTATCTCACAACACAGGCCCATCTAACAGGCTTCTATGCTGCTCAAAGTTCTCTCATCTTTAGATTTAGCAGAGTAATGTCAAATCTAGAGGAATGATCTGCACATATCATCTCACTCATTGAATCATTCCAGCACCATGTAGAGGGACAGGTAAAGGGGCTGGGGGGTTGCTCATACATTAATGTGTTTCTGTTCGTTGACCTCTTAGAGACCTGGCGCCAAGAGACATCTCTGGAACCTCTGATCCCTTTGCCAGAATCCTCTTCAATAACCACAGTGCAGAAACTTCGGTGAGGAGGGAGATGAGCCAGATAAAATGTACATGTCTGTATTATCACCAACTTTAGTGGAAACAAATTGACTGATTTGAACATGTGAAATAGTAAATGAAGGGTTTTTCTGGTGTGTGTGTGTGTGTGTGTTAGATCATTAAGAAAACTCGTTATCCACACTGGAGTGAGACCCTGGAGCTGGAGCTGGAGACCTGGGAGCTGACTGAGGGAGGGAGTGTCACAGTGGAAGTCTGGGACTGGGACATGGTGGGCAAGAATGACTTCCTGGGAAAGGTGAAGAGATTATGTTCCTAATGCCTATGGGTTACTTGTGTTATTATGTGAGGACACATTATCCTTATTTCTACTATGTGGAATCATTCATATTTTTACAAATGCCAATATGTATTGTTGGTGCTAGAGTGCTGTTTCAGTTAAGTGTATGGTATGATGTTTCGGTTATTTGTTTTCCTGTTCAGGTGGAAATCCCTTTTGCTTGCCTGCACAAGACACCTCTGTTGCAGGGTTGGTTTCGTCTGCTGCCCCTGGGAAACCATGAGGATGATGCTGGGTAAGGGGTGTGTGTATATGTTTTTTTTTTTTGTTTTTGGACCAGAAGTCCTCACAAGGATAGTAAAACAAGGAACTTTCAGACAAGTGGGGACATTTCGCCAGTCCCCACAAGGAAAAAGGCTATTTTAGGCTTATGGGTTAGGTTAGGGTTCAGTTTAGGTTTGGGGTTAGGAATTAAGTTTATGGTTTGGTGTTAAGGTTAGGTTTAGAGCTGGGCGATATGGCCCAAAAATTCATATCTGGATTTTTCCAAACTTATGGGTGATTCCCGATATATACAGTGCATTCGGAAAGTATTCAGACCTTTTGACTTTTCAACATTTTGTTGCGTTACAGCCTTATTCTAATATTGATTAAATTGTTTTTTCCCCTCATCAATTTACACACAATACCCTATAATGACAAAGTAAAAATAGGTTTTTATAAATTTTTGCAAATGTAATAAAATTAATTAAATATCACATACACTACCGTTCAAAAGTTTGGGGTCACTTAGAAACATCCTTGTTTTTGAAAGAAAAGCAATTTTTTTGTCCATTAAAATAACATCAAATTGATCAGAAATACAGTGTAGACATTGTTAATGTTCTAAATGACTATTGCAGCTGGAAACGGCAGATTTTTTTATGGAATATCTACATAGGTATACAGAGGCCCATTATCAGCAACCATCACTCCTGTGCTCCAATGGTGCGTTGTGTTTGCTAATCCAAGTTTATAATTTTAAAAGGCTAATTGATCATTAGAAAACCCTTTTGCAAGTATGTTAGCACAGCTGAAAACTGTTGTTCTGATTAAAGAAGCAATAAAACTGGCCTTCTTTAGACTAGTTGAGTATCTGGTGCATCAGCATGTCACGATCGTCTTTGGGTGAGAGAGAGGACCAAGGCGCAGCGTGTGAAAAATACATCTTCTCTTTATTTAGAAGAAGAACAAACGAAACAAAACAACAAAATGACGAACGTTAAGCTATAAATGACTAAGTGCAAACATGCAACATAGACTAGACATAGACAAAACACACAAAGACAACCCACGCCAACTCACGCCCTGACCAACTAAATAAATAACAGAAAAAGGAACAATAGGTCAGGAACGTGACATAACCCCCCCCCCTTAAGGTGCGAACTCCGGGCGCACCAGCATAAAGTCTAGGGGAGGGTCTGGGTGGGCTTCTGTCCACGGTGGCGGCTCTGGCGCTGGTCGTGGTCCCCACCCCACCATAGTCACTACCTGCTTTCATAGCCTCCTCCAAATGGCCACCCTCCAAATTAACCCCACTGGACTAAGGGGCAGCACCGGACTAAGGGGCAGCACCGGACTAAGGGGCAGCACCGGACTAAGGGGCAGCACCAGGATAAGGGGCAGCACCAGGATAAGGGGCAGCACCAGGATAAGGGGCAGCACCAGGATAAGGGGCAGCTCCGGACTGAGGGGCAGCTCCGGACTGAGGGACAGCACCGGACTGGCTGGCGGATCCTGGCTGGCTGGCGGATCCTGGCTGGATGACGGCTCTGGCGGATCCTGGCTGGCTGACGGCTCTGGCGGATCCTGGCTGGCTGGCGGATCCTGGCTGGCTGACGGCTCTGGCGGATCCTGGCTGGCTGACGGCTCTGGCGGATCCTGGCTGGCTGACGGCTCTGGCGGATCCTGGCTCGCTGACGGCTCTGGCTGGTCATGGCTCGCTGACGGCTCTGGCTGGTCATGGCTCGCTGACGGCTCTGGCTGGTCATGGCTCGCTGACGGCTCTGGCTGGTCATGGCTCGCTGACGGCTCTGGCTGGTCATGGCTCGCTGACGGCTCTGGCTGGTCATGGCTCGCTGACGGCTCTGGCTGGTCATGGCTCGCTGACGGCTCTGGCTGGTCATGTCTGGCGGAAGGCTCTGGCTGATCCTGTCTGGCGGAAGGCTCTAGCTGATCCTGTCTGGCGGAAGGCTCTGGCTGATCCTGTCTGGCGGAAGGCTCTGGATGATCCTGTCTGGCGGAAAGCTTTGGCGGCTCCTGTCTGGCGGAAGGCTCTGGCGGCTCCTGTCTGGCGGAAGGCTCTGTAGGCTCATGGCAGACGGGCGGCTCTGTAGGCTCATGGCAGACGGGCGGCTTTGCAGGCTCATGGCAGACGGGCGGCTTTGAAGGCTCAGTACCGACGGGCGGCTTTGAAGGCTCAATACAGACGGGCAGTTCATGCGGCGCTTGGCAGACGGACAGTTCAGATGGCGTTGGGCAGACGGACAGTTCAGGCGCCGTTGGGCAGACGGGCAGTTCAGGCGCCGCTGGGCAGACGGCAGACTCTGGCCGGCTGAGACGCACTGTAGGCCTGGTGCGTGGTACCGGAACTGGAGGTACCGGGCTAAGGACACGCACCTTCAGGCTAGTGCGGGGAACAACAACAGGGCACACTGGACTCTCAAGGCGTACTATAGGCCTGGTGCGTGGTACCGGCACTGGTGGTACCGGGCTGAGGGCACGCACATCAGGGCGAGTACGGGGAGAAGGAACAGTGCGCACAGGGCTCTGGAGACGCACAGGTGGCTTAGTGCGTGGTGCCGGAACTGGAGGCACTGGGCTGGAGACACGCACCATAGGGAGAGTGCGTGGAGGAGGCACAGGGCTCTGGAAACGCACTGGAAGCCTGGTGCGTGGTGTAGGCACTGGTGGTACTGGGCTGGGGCGGAGAGGTGGCGCCGGAAATACCGGACTGTGCAGGCGTACTGGCTCCCTTGAGCACTGAGCCTGCCCAACCTTACCTGGTTGTATGCTCCCCGTAGCCCGACCAGTGCGGGGAGGTGGAATAACCCGCACCGGGCTATGTAGGCGAACCGGGGACACCATGCGTAAGGCTGGTGCCATGTAAGCCGGCCCGAGGAGACGTACTGGTGGCCAGATATGTAGGGCCGGCTTCATGACATCCGGCTCAATGCTCAATCTAGCCCTACCAGTGCGGGGAGGTGGAATAACCCGCACCGGGCTATGCACACGTACAGGAGACACCGTGCGCTCTACTGCGTAACATGGTGTCTGCCCGTACTCCCGCTCTCCACGGTTAGCCTGGGAAGTGGGCGCAGGTCTCCTACCTGCCCTTGGCCCACTACCTCTTAGCCCCCCCCCCCCCCCCCAAGAAATTTTTGGGGTTTCTTCACGGGCTTCCTTGCTAGCCGCGTACCTTCATATCTCCGGTCTTGAGCTTGATTCTCCGGCTTCCAGCCACGTCTCCTTGCTGCCTCCTCATACCACCGCTCTTGGGCTCTCGCTGCCTCCATCTCCTCACGAGTGCGGCGATATTCCCCAATATGTGCCCAGTGTCCTTTTCCCTCCAAGACTTCTTCCCATGTCCAAGACTCCTGTTTAGTGTTCCACTGCTCGAACTTCTGCTGCTTGGTTCTGGATTGGTGGGTGGTTCTGTAACGATCGTCTTTGGGTGAGAGAGAGGACCAAGGCGCAGCGTGTGAAAAATACATCTTCTCTTTATTTAGAAGAAGAACAAACGAAACAAAACAACAAAATGACGAACGTGAAGCTATAAATGACTAAGTGCAAACATGCAACATAGACTAGACATAGACAAAACACACAAAGACAACCCACCCCAACTCACGCCCTGACCAACTAAATAAATAACAGAAAAAGGAACAATAGGTCAGGAACGTGACACAGCATTTGTGGGTTCGATTACAGGCTCAAAATGGCCAGAAACAAATAACTTTCTTCTGAAACTCGTCAGTCTATTCTTGTTCTGAGAAATGAAGGCTTTGGAAACATATGGCCCTTATCTTTCATCAGCGAGAAAAAATCCTTCTAATAAAAGAAACACTTACTGTAGAAGTTTTGCACAGATCCATACAGATATGGGCGCCGCCATCCGACAAAACAGCAAGATGGCTCTGATAGACATGGCAGCTCTGCTTCTAGCTCCTAAGCAACTTTGCAGTATTTTTTTTTTGTGTTATTTCTTACACTATTAGTGCAGAATTTTTTTTGTGTTATTACATACAGCCGGAAATAACTTTTGGATATTAGAGCGGCGGTAACTCACCAGTACTACTACCAGGAATACGACTTTCCCGAATTGGATCCTTTGTTCGCACCCCTCAGGGCAATTTAAGTTATCCCAGAGGCTTTGCCCAAGATGCCGCCGGGCCGGCGGAGAAGAAGTATTCGGAGTGGACTTCTAGTCCCACTCAGGAGGCGGGCACACCATCCATAGCTTCCAAGTATATTACTCGCTAATGTTCAGTCTCTGGACAATACAGTAGACGAGCTCAGGACGAGGATCTCCTTCCAGAAAGACATCAGAGACTGTAACATACTCTGTTCCACAGAATCATGGCTCTCTCCGGATATACTGTCCCCGTCCATACAGCCAGCTGGGTTCTCAGTACATCACGCAGACAGGAATAAAGAACTCTCCAGGAAGACGAAGGGTGGCAGTGTATGTTTCATGATTAACCACTCATTGCGTGACTTTTATAATATACAGGAACTCAAGTCCTTTTGTTCACCCGACCTAGAATACCTCACAATCAAATAGAGGATGCCTGTTTATTTTTTTTAAATGCCTTCATCACCATCTTAAATAAGCATGCCCCATTCAAGAAATTTAGAACCAGGAACAGATATAGCCCTTGGTTCTCTCCAGACCTGACTGCCCTTAACCAACACAAAACATCCTATGGCGTTCTGCATTAGCATCGAACAGACCCCGTGATATGCAACTTTTCAGGGAAGTTAGAAACCAATATACACAGGCAGTTAGAAAAGCCAAGGCTAGCTTCTTCAAGCAGAAATTTGCTTCCTGCAACACAAACTCAAAAAAGTTCTGGGACACTGTAATGTCCATGGAGAATAAGAACACCTTCTTCCAGCTGCCCACTGCATTGAGGATAGGAAACTCTGTCACCACCGAAATATCCGCTATAATTGAGAATTTCAATAAGCATTTTTTCTACGGCTGGCCATGCTTTCCACCTGGCTACCCCTACCCCGGTCAACAACACTGCACCCCCCACTGCAACTTGCCCAAGCCTTCCCCATTTCTCCTTCTCCCAAATCCAGTCAGCTGATGTTCTGAAAGAGCTGCAAAATCTGGACCCCTACAAATCAGCCGAGCTAGACAATCTGGACCCATTCTTTCTAAAATGATCTGCCGAAAATGTTGCACCCCCTATTACTAGCCTGTTCATTTGTGGCCTGCTGGAGGTCATTTTGCAGGGCTCTGGCAGTGCACCTCCTTGCACAAAGGCGGAGGTAGTGGTCCTGCTGCTGGGTTGTTGCCCTCCTACGGCCTCCTCCACGTCTCCTGATGTACTGGCCTGTCTCCTGGTAGGGCCTCCATGCTCGTGACACTACGCTGACAGACACAGCAAACCTTTTTGCCACAGGTCGCATTGATGTGCCATCCTGGATGAACTGCACTACCTGAGCCACTTGTGTGGGTTGTAGACTCCGTCTCATGCTACCACTAGAGTGAGAGCCCCGCCAGCATTCAAAAGTGACCAAAACATCAGCCAGGAAGCATAGGAACTGAGAAGTGGTCTGTTGGTCACCACCTGCAGAATCACTCCTTTTTTGGGGGTGTCCTGCTAATTGCCTATAATTTCCACCTTTTGTCTATTCCATTTGCACAACAGCATGTGAAATTTATTGTCAATCAGTGTTGCTTCCTAAGTGGAGAGTTTGATTTCACAGAAGTGTGATTGACTTGGAGTTACATTGTGTTGTTTAAGTGTTCCCTTTATTTTTTTGAGCAGTGTATTTACTTCGCCACCATGGCCTTTTTTTGCCTTTACCTCCCTTACCTCACCTCATTTGTTCACATTGTATATAGACTTATTTTTCTACTGTATTATTGACTGTATGTTTGTTTTACTCCATGTGTAACTCTGTGTTATTGTATGTGTCGAACTGCTTTGCTTTATCTTCGCCAGGTCGCAATTGTGAATGAGAACTTGTTCTCAACTTGCCTACCTGGTTAACTAAAGGTGAAATAAAAAATAAAAAAATAAAAATGCCGAACGTATTACCTCCCAAGAGAATTCTCTTCAGTTATAGTCCCAGCCGTGTATATTCCCCCTCAAGCCAATATCAAGACGACTGTAACGGCTGGTGCTCTCCTCATCCTCGGATGAGGTGAGGAGAGAAGGATCTTCAGACCAAAACGCAGCTTGTGGGAAATAAGCCATCTTTATTATAAACACGACGGCAACACGAAACGAAAACAAAACAATTTCAAAACTACAAAACAAGAAAACGACGTTGACGAAACCTGAACATAAACTTACATAACTAAACATAAACTTACGTACAGGCAACAGACGTCATCGAAACGAAACGAAACAAACAAACGCTACAGTCCCATGTGGTACGAACATACATACGGACACAGGAGACAATCACCCACAAACAAACAGTGAGAATGCCCTACCTAAATATGACTCTTGATTAGAGGAAAACGCAAACCACCTGCCTCTAATCAAGAGCCATACCAGGCAAACCAAAACCAACATAGAAACAAATAACATAGACTGCCCACCCAAAACTAACGCCCTGACCATAAACACATAAAAACAACATAAAACAGGTCAGGACTGTTACAGTACCCCCCCCTCAAGGTGCGAACGCCGGGCGCACCAGCACAAAGTCCAGGGGAGGGTCCGGGTGGGCAGTTGACCACGGTGGTGGTTCCGGCTCAGGACGCTGTCCCCACACCACCATAGTCACTCCCCTCTTCTGTCTACCCCTTCCACTGACCACCCTAAAACTACTTTCCCCTAAATAAACAGCCAGCACCGGGACAAGGGGCAGCACCGGGACAAGGGGTAGCACCGGGACAAGGGGCAGCACCGGGACAAGGGGCAGCACCGGGACAAGGGGCAGCACCAGGATAAGGACCAGCACCGGAATAAGGGGCAGCACCGGGACAAGGGGCAGCACCGGGACAAGGGGCAGCACCGGGACAAGGGGCAGCACCGGGACAAGGGGCAGCACCGGGACAAGGGGCAGCACCGGGACAAGGGGCAGCACCGGGACAAGGGGCAGCACCGGGACAAGGGGCAACACCGGGACAAGGGGCAGATCCCGGCTGAAGGACTCTGGCAGGTCCTGTTTGGACGGCTCTGGCAGGTCCTGGCTGGACGGCTCTGGCAGGTCCATGCAGGCTGACGGCTCTCGACACTCATGGCAGACTGACGGCTCTCTACGCTCATGGCAGGCTGACGGCTCTCGACACTCATGGTAGGCTGACGGCTCTCGACGCTCATGGCAGGCTGACGGCTCTGGCTGCTCATGGCTCTCTGACGGCTCTGGCTGCTCATGGCTCTCTGACGGCTCTGGCTGCTCATGGCTCTCTGACGGCTCTGGCTGCTCATGGCTCTCTGACGGCTCTGGCTGCTCATGGCTCTCTGACGGCTCTGGCTGCTCATGGCTCGCTGGCGGCTCTGGCAGATCCTGTCTGGTTGGCGGCTCTGGCAGATCCTGTCTGGTTGGCGGCTCTGGCAGATCCTGTCTGGTTGGCGGCTCTGGCAGATCCTGTCTGGTTGGCGGCTCTGGCAGATCCTGTCTGGCGGGCGGCTCTAGCGGCTCCTGTCTGGCTGACGGCTCTAGCGGCTCCTGTCTGGCGGATGGCTCTGTAGGCTCATGGCAGACGGGCGGCTTTGCAGGCTCATGGCAGACGGGCGGCTTTGCAGGCTCCTGGCAGACGGATGACTCAGATGGCGCTGGGGAGACGGATGGCTCAGATGGCGCTGGGGAGACGGATGGCTCAGATGGCGCTGGGGAGACGGATGGCTCAGATGGCGCTGGGGAGACGGATGGCTCTGGCCGGATACGGTGCACTGTAGACCTGGTGCGTGGTGCCGGAACTGGAGGCACCGGGCTAAGGATAAGCACCTTCCTACTAGTGCGGGGAGCAGGAACAGGGCACACTGTACTCTCAAAGCCTACTCTATCCCTGATGCGAGGTACCGGCACTGGTGACACCGGGCTGAGGACAAGCACATCAGGATTAGTAGGGGGAGAAGATACAGTTTGTACAGGGCTCTGGAGACGCACTGGTAGCTTAGTGCGTGGGGCCGGAACTGGAGGCACCGGGCTAGATACACGCACTACAGGGAGAGTGCGTGGAGGAGGAACAGGGCTCAGGATACGCACTGGTAGCCTAGTGCGTAGTGTAGACACTGTAGGTACTAGGCTGGGGCGGGGAGGTGGTGCCGGAAATACCGGACCGTGGAGACGTACTGGCACTCTTGAGCATTGAGCCTGCCCAACCTTACCTGGTTGAATGCTCCCGGTTGCCCGACCAGTGCGGGGAGGTGGAATAACCCGCACCGGCCTATGTAGGCGAACCGGGGAAACCATGCGTAAGGCAGGTGCCATGTATGCCGGCCCGAGGAGACGCACTGGAGACCAGACGCGTTGAGCCGGCCTCATGACACCTGGCTCAATACTCAATCTAGCCCTACCAGTGCGGGGAGGTGGAATAACCCGCACTGGGCTATGCACTCGTACAGGAGACACCGTGCGCTCTACTGCGTAACACGGCGCCTGCCCGTACTCCCGCTCTCCACGGTAAGCCTGGGAAGTGGGCGCAGGTCTCCTACCTGCCCTTGGCCCACTACCTCCTAGCCCCCCCCCCAAGAAATTTTTGGGAATTACTTACGGGCTTTTCGGGCTTCCGTGCCAGACGCGTTCCCTCATAGCTCCGGTTCCTCTCCCCGGTAGCCTCTGCTCTCCTCAGTGCCTCCACCTGTTCCCATGGGAGGCGATCCCTCCCAGCCAGGATCTCCTCCCAAGTGTAGCAACCCTTTCCGTCCAAAACATCATCCCATGTCCATTGCTCCTTTCTCTCCTGTCCCTTACTCCGTTTAATTTTCCCTTGCCGCTTGGTCTTAGCGTGGTGGGTGATTCTGTAACGGCTGGTGCTCTCCTCATCCTCGGATGAGGTGAGGGGAGAAGGATCTTCAGACCAAAACGCAGCTTGTGGGAAATAAGCCATCTTTATTATAAACACGACGGCAACACGAAAACAAAACAATTTCAAAACTACAAAACAAGAAAACGACGTTGACGAAACCTGAACATAAACTTACATAACTAAACATAAACTTACGTACAGGCAACAGACGACATCGAAACGAAACAAAACAAACAAACGCTACAGTCCCATGTGGTACGAACATACATACGGACACAGGAGACAATCACCCACAAACAAACAGTGAGAATGCCCTACCTAAATATGACTCTTGATTAGAGGAAAACGCAAACCACCTGCCTCTAATCAAGAGCCATACCAGGCAAACCAAAACCAACATAGAAACAAATAACATAGACTGCCCACCCAAAACTAACGCCCTGACCATAAACACATAAAAACAACATAAAACAGGTCAGGACTGTTACAACGACCCTCAAGGAACTACACTGGACTTTATGCAAACGGGAAACCACAAATCCTGAGGCCGCATTCATTGTAGCTGGGGATTTTAGCAAAGCAAATTTGAGGAAAACGCTACAGAATTTCTATCAAGACATTGACTGTAGTACTCGCGCTGGGAAAACACTCAACCACTGCTATTCTCTCTTCCAGGATGCTTACTGTACAAGGCCCTTCCCCGCACTCCCTTTGGCAAATCAGATCATGACTCCATTTTGCTCCTCCCTTCCCATAGGCAGAAACTGAAACAGAAAGTACCCGTGCTAAGATCTATTCAGTTCTGCTCTGACCAATCGGAATCTATGCCTCAAGATTGTTTTGATCACACGGACTGGGATATGTTCCGGGTAGCTTCGGATAATAACATTGATGCATACACGGACACGGTGACTGAGTTCACCAAAAAGTGTATAGGGGATTTTGTTCCCACTGTGACTATTAAAACCTACCCAAACCATAAACCGTGGATAAATGGCAGCATTCACGCAAACTGAAAGCGCGAACCACCACATTTAACCATGGCAAGGTGACTGGGGATATGGTTGAATACAAACAGTGTAGTCATTCCCTCCATAAGGCAATCAAAGAGGCAAAATGTCAGTACAGAGACAAAGTGGAGTCGCAATTCAACAGCTCATACACGAGACGTATGTGGCAGGGTCTTCAGACAATCACGGATTACAAAGGGGCGACTCATCCGTGAAGAGCACTTTTTGACAGTCCTGGCTGGTCCAGCGACGGTGGGTTAGTGCCCATAGGCGCCGTTGTTGCCAGTGATGTCTGGTGAGGACCTGCCTTACAACAGGCCTACAAGCCCTCAGTCCAGCCCCTCTCAGCCTATTGCGGACAATCTGAGCACTGATGGAGGGATTGTGCGTTTCTAGTGTAACTCAGGCAGTTGTTGTTGCCATTCTGTACACCTGTACACCAGGTGTGATGTTCAGATGTACCGATCCTGTGCAGGTGTTGTTACACCTGGTCTGCCACTGCGAGGACAATCAGCTGTCCGTCCTGTCTCCTTGTAGCGCTGTCTTAGGCGTCTCACAGTACGGACATTGCAATTTATTGCCCTGGCCACATCTGCAGTCCTCATGCCTCCTTGCAGCATGCCTAAGACACGTTCACGCAGATGAGCAGGGACCCTGGGCATTTTTCTTTTTGTGTTTTTCAGAGTCAGTAGAAAGGCCTCTTTAGTGTCCTAAGTTTTCATAACTGTGACTGATTGCCTACCGTCTGTAAGCTGTTAGTGTCTTAACGACCGTTCCACAGGTGCATGTTCATTGTTTATGGTTCATTGAACATGCATGGGAAACAGTGTTAAAACCCTTTACAATGAAGATCTGTGAAGTTATTTGGATTTTTATAAATTATCTTTGAATGACAGTGTCCTGAAAAAGGGCCATTTTTTGTTGTTGCTGAGTTTAGTTTGTGAGCTAGGCAGGCTACTGCCTGGGAAGGTCTCTCACTCTGTAACGACTATCGTCATATTCCTCTTCCTCGGACGAGGAGAGGCGAGACGGATCGGACCAATACGCAGTGGTTAGTGTTCATAATGATTTATTAAAACGAAACTGAATACTGAATTACAAAACAAATAAACGAAGTGCATAAACCGATACAGTCCCGTGTGGTGCAACAAACACAGACACGGAAACAAACACCCACATAAACACACGTGAAACCCAGGCTGCCTAACTATGATTCTCAATCAGGGACAACGATTGACAGCTGTCTCTGATTGAGAGTCATACCCGGCCGAACACAAACATCCCAACATAGAAAATCAAACATAGACAAACCCACCCAACTCACGCCCTGACCAACTAAATAAATACAAGAAAAAGGAAAACAGGTCAGGAACGTGACACACTCAGAAGTACGAGATAGGGAGGGGGCGGTGGTAGGTTGACCTCAGGTCTCAACACTGGTTGCCTGAGGTAGGGGGAATCTATCAAATAGCGCACCTCTAACTTTGTACAGTACTAATGCAATTAGTAAAATCAGTCACACTATCAAAGGCTACCAAATAAACCGCTATTCATTAATAATACTGTGAATATATACTGTTGAAGTCGTAAGTTTACATACACCTTAGTCAAATACATTTAAACTCCGTTTTTCACAATTCCTGAAATGTAATCCTAATAAAAATTCGCTGTCTTAGGTCAGTTAGGATCACCACTTTATTTTAAGAATAATAGTAGAGAGAATGATTCATTTCAGCTTTTATTTCTTTCATCACATTCCCAGTGGATCAGAAGTTTACATACACTCAATTAGTATTTGGTAGCACTGCCTTTAAATTGTTTAACTTGGGTCAAACGTTTCGGGTAGCCTTCCACAAGCTTCCCACAATAAGTTGGGTGAATTTTGGCCCTTTCCTCCTGATAGAGCTGGTGTAACTGAGTCAGGTTTGTAGGCCTCCTTGGTCGCACACACTTTTTCAGTTCTGCCCACAAATGTTCCATATGATTGAGGTCAGGGTTTTGTGATGGCCACTCCATTACCTTGACTTCGTTGTCCTTAAGCCACTTTGCCACAACTTTGGAAGTATGCTTGGGGTCATTGTCCATTTGGAAGTCCCATTTGCGACCAAGCTTTAACTTCCTGACTGAGATGTTGCTTCAATATATCCACATAATTTTCCTGCCTCATGATGCCATCTAATTTGTGAAGTGCACCAATCCCTCCTGCAGCAAAGCACCCCCACAACATGATGCTGCCACCCCCGTACTTCACGGTTGGGATGGTGTTCTTTGGCTTGCAAGCGTCCCCCTTTTTCCTCCAAACATAACGATGGTCATTGTGGCCAAACAGTTCTGTCTTTGTTTCATCAGACCAGAGGACATTTCTCCAAAAAGTACGATATTTGTCCCCATGTGCAGTTGCAAACCGTAGTCTGGCTTTTTTTATGGCGGTTTTGGCATCTTCCTTGCTGAGCGGCCTTCAGGTTATGCCGATATAGGACTCGTTTTACTGCAGATATAGATGTTTTTGTACCGGTTTCTGCCAGCATCTTCACACGGTCCTTTGCTGTTGTTCTGGGATTGATTTGCACTTTTCGCACCAAAGTATGTTCATTTCTAGGAGAAAGAACGCGTCTCCTTCCTGAGCGGTATGACGGCTGCGTGGTCCCATGATGTTTACACGTGCGTACTATTGTTTGTACAGATGCACGTGGTACCTTCATGTGTTTGGAAATTGCTCCCAAGGATGAACCAGACTTGTAGACGTCTACAATTTGTTTTCTGAGGTCTTCGCTGATTTCTTTTGATTTTCCTATGATGCCAAGCAAAGAGGCACTGAGTTTGAAGGTAGGCCTTGAAATACATCCACAGGTACACCTCCAATTGACTCAAATGATGTCAATTAGCCTATCAGAAGCTTCTAAAGCCATGACATAATTTTCTGGAATTTTCCAAGCTATTTAAAGGCACAGTCAACTTAGTGTATGTAAACTTCTCACCCACTGGAATTGTGATACAGTGAATTATAAGTGAAATAATCTGTCTGTAAACAATTGTTGGAAAAATTACTTGTGTCATGCACAAGGTAGATGTCCTAACCTACTTGCCAAAACTATAGTTTGTTAACAATAAATTTGTGGAGTGGTTGAAAAATGAGTTTTAATGACTCCAACCTAAGTGTATGTAAACTTTGACTTCAACTGTAGTTTCACAGACATATTGTTGCATTTTTTTCTGGTTTGTGCGAAATCGTTAAGAATAATATAAAACAGTCCAAATTTGTGGACCGCTCTCAGAATTTGTCTTACTCTTCCAGTGACCATAGCTGAAGCAGAGAGGTGCTTTTGTAATGATGGGGCGGTAAGTCGGAAGCAGGTGAAACGTTTTAATAAAACAAACCCAAGAACACGACACTAACATAAGGCAGTACGCCGATACACAATTACAATACCAACAAGGAAGGAAATGTGCCCACTCACCCTGCCAGTCCTGACAGTGACTCCTCAGGACCCTCCCTAGCTCCTGATTCATCCTCTCCACCTGCCCGTTAGACTGAGGCCGATACCTGGATGTGAGGCTAACCGTGACCCCGAGCTTCTCCAAGAAGGCCCTCTATACTCAGGATGTGAATTGGGGGCCACGGTCTGAGATGTCCTCCGGAAGAACATAATTCCGGAAGACCTGTTGGAAAAGTGCCTCAGCGACCTGGAGAGCAGTGTGAAGACTAGGAAGAGGGATTAGGCGACATGACTTGGAGAATCTATCCACTACCACTAGAATGGTGGTGAAACCAGAAGGGGGAAGATCAGTAACTCAGTAAGTCAATGGATAGATGGGACCAAGGTCGCTGAGGCACGGGAAGCGGCAGGAGATTCCCTGCTGGAATATTCTGGGTGGACTTGGTTTGAGCACACACTGAACAGGAGTTGACATACTGCGTAACATCCTGCACCAAGGTGGGCCACCAGTATTTCTCAGTGATGGAATGGATGGTGCGAGAATTACCTGGATGTCCAGTGATGACCTTTGTGTGTGCCCAGGTCAGCAGCTGATTCCTTATCCCTGTGGGAACATAGATGCGTGCGGGAGGACAATTCCGGGGTGCGGGATCCCTCTCTAGAGCCTGGCAGATGTCCACATCTACGTCCCAAACTACTGGACCCACGACTCGGGAGGATAGGATTATGGGTGCCCTCTGGAGAGGAGTCTCTCCCAAATCGCGGATTCAGTCTCCTCGCTGTCCGTATGTACTCAAGGTTCCGATGGTCAGTGAGGATGACAAGTGGTTCCTTGGCACCCTCCAGCCAGTGTCTCCACTCCTCTAATGCCAACTTCACCGCCAAGAGCTCCCGATCGCCGACGTCGTAATTCCTCTCTGCGGGGGACAGTTTCTTGGAGAAGAAAACACAAGGATACAACTTTAGTGGGTCCCCCTGTCTCTGTGACATAACTGACTCCACACCCACCTCCGATGCGTCTACCTCAACCACAAAGGGTAACGTGGGATCTGGGTGTTTTAGCAAGGAGGCGGAGGTGAAACACCCCTTGAGGAGATGAAAGGCCTCGTCGGCTGCTGGAGACCAAACCAACCTAAGAGGCCCACCCTTGAGGAGCGAGGTGAGAGGGGCGGCGACGCTGAAGTTCCTGATGAAGCGACTGCAAAAGTTGGAAAACACCAAAAACCGTTGTAACCCCTTGATGGTGGTTGGGACTGGCCATGACTTTACAGCATCTACCTTCTTGTCCTCCATCCTCACTCCCTGCGAGCTGATTTGGTAGCCCAAGAAGGAGACAGCTCTCTGGTGGAATTGGCACTTCTCCGCCTTCACGAACAGGTGGCTAGCCAAGTGGCATTCCAGGACTGCTCGAACGTGAATCTTCCAGTTTGGTCGAGAAGATCAGGATGTCATCGATGTACACAATAATCTGACGTCCGAGCATGTCCCTGAACACCTCGTTGATGAATGCTTGGAACACTGACGGAGCATTGGCTAAGCCAAAGGCCATAACCAAGAACTCATAGTGACCAGACATCATGCTGAACGCCGTCTTCCCCTACTCCCTCTCCCGGATGCGAATGAGATTGTAGTCACTCCGCAGGTCCAGTTTGGTGAAGAACTGGGCCCAGCGAAGCTGCTTGATGGCTGACTGCACCAGCGGGAGAGGGTACCGACACTTCGTGGTGATGTCATTGAGTCCACGATAATTGATACAAGGGCGTAATCCTCCCTCCTCCTTGGCCACTAAGAAGAAACCAGCCGACGCAGGGGACTTGGACCTGCGGATGAAGCCCTGTTGGAGCGCCTTTTGAATGTAGTCCTCCATGGCCTGGGTCTCAGCCACCGACAGAGGGTAGATGCGTCTCCACGGAGGCGTAGCACCGAAAAACAGGTCAGTGGCACAGTCCCAGGGGCGATGAGGAGGTAGACAGGTAGCGCGGGTCTTGGAGAATACCTCCCTTAGATCTTGATATTCCTCCAGGATGTTGGGCTGGAGGGCAACCACAGGACTCTCAACCGACGTGGAACCACAAGGGGCAGGAAAGCAGGTCTTCCCACATCCATGAGATGGTAGGGTTATAGCGCTGAAGCCAAGGTAGACAGAGGATGATCTTGTGAACTGGTGCAATGGTGATGAAGGGATGTTTTCCTGGTGATTGGGCTCCATGGTAAGGGTGAGTGGTTGAGTGATGTGTGTGATGGTTCCGGATCCTAGAGGCTGACAGTCGAGACCTTGAACTGGAAAAGGAGAGGAGGCAAGGGTCTGATCCAGTGATGGGTACTAAAAATAGTCTAACAGGAAGAGCGTGACCGTCCCTCTGCTCTAATGGATCCCAGATTATGAAGTAATGGACACCGCTGGTGCTTGTGCCCTCCCTGGCCACAGTACAGACAGAGCCCCAGCTGTATCCGTCTGCGTCGTTCCGCCGCGGGAAGACATGTGTCCCCTACCTCCATGGGTTCAGGCTCTGATCCCGAACACTCGCCGAAGGAGGGAGAGAAGTGATGGAGATGCCAACACTCCCGGAGGAGGTTATCCAGACGATGGCCATTGCAATGAGTGTGTCCAGGGTGAGGTTGTCAACTCAGCAGGCCAGTTCAGTCTGGACCTCCTCGCACAGACCTCTTCTAAATAATGTGCTGAACTCTGACTCATTCTATCCACTGGAGGATGCTACTGTCCGAAAGGTAAGTGCATACTCATCAACCATCTGATTCCCTTGCTGGAGCTGAAGCAGACGCTCACCTCCCTCTCTGCCCTCCGCGGGATGATCAAAAATACATTTTAAACAGAGCCATGAACCCCTCATAAGACTCGAGCTCCTCCTCTCTCACAGACGGCCGTAGCCCATTCCAATGCCCTCCCAGTCAGCAGAGAAATATCCGTGGCAACCTTAGACCTCTCTGTGGTGGGAGCTCCCATCTGATGTGCGAAATAGAGGGAGCACTGAAAGAGGAAGGCACGGCATTTGGATGGTGTCCCATCATATATCTCTCCGGGAGGGATAAACGGGCATCGCTGACCTGAGCAGGTTGCTGAATGGGCTGGTGTGCTGACTCATTGGGTAGACTCGCCCTAGAATATCCTCCGCTGTTGAGACGTTGTAGACTGTGGAGAACATCTTCCATGGCCGTCCCCAGTTAAACCAGCTGATCATGGTGTTGACGAAGAAGGTCACCTTGTCCATTGATTGTCTGGGACATGTCCGGTTGTCCTGCTGCTTACATATTTTGAGTTGGTATTCTGTAATGATGGGGCAGTGAGTCGGAAGCAGGTGCAACGTTTTAATGAAACAACAAAACCAAGAACACGACACTAACATAAGGCAGTATGCCGATACACAAGAACAATACCAACTGGTGAGTGAACATGGGAGAGTGACATATAAAGGGTAGGAAAGGATGAAGGTAATGGATTCCAGGTGTGGTGCGCGTAATGATGAGTGCCAGGTGTGCGTAATGATGAATCTCAGGACCGGGAGTTAGTACTCTGGCGATGTCGTACGCCGGAGGGGAGGAGCAGGAACAGACGTGATAGCTTTTCAAAGTTGAAGCTCATCAAATCCTACCTGAGGTCCACCATGTCACAGGAATACCTTAGTAGCCTTGCTGTCATCAGTATTAACCACACAATTGCAGGGCAGATTTCTTATGATGATGTAATTGATGACTTTGCATCAAGGAAGGCAAGAAAAGTCAGGGTTTAGATGGCAGTTGTGCAATTTAGTTTGTGTGTTTCTTGTTTGAAGTGCAATAGTGTAATAATCAGGTTCTCTTCTTTATATGTGTGTTATTCTATTTGTATATTTGTGTGATCTAGGATTTGTGCAATTTAGTTTTATTTGTTTGTAATAATTTGAGTATCTTTTTATTTGTATGTATATACTACAATTTGTTTCTATTTATCTTTGTTACTTCTTTTTGTCTTTTGAGTCTTATTTTTGTATATATTTTTATAGTGTTAAATGTTCTGATTATTTATTTGTGTTGTTCCAAATGTCTGAATAAAAATGACAGTTAATGCAGAATGGTGCTTTTGTTGGGGGGGGGGGGTGAAGGGGGCCATACGAACTAGAACCGCCACTGAACATTATACAGGTGGACCTTGTGCTGGGGACAATATAAAGCCACTCTAAATGTGCAGCTTTGTCACACAACACAATGCCACAGATGTCTCAAGTTTTGAGGGAGCGGGCAATTGGCATGCTGACTGAAGGAATGTCCAACAGAGCTGTTGACACAGAATTTTATGTTAATTTCCTCTACCACTTTAAAATAATTTGGCAGTACGTCCAACCAACCTCAACTGCAGACCACGTGTAACCGCGCCAGCCCAGGACCTTCACATCCGGCTTCCTAACCTGCGGGATCGTTTGAGGGAGGGGGGAGGCTGCTGAAGAGTATTTCTGTCTATAATGATGCTCTTTTGTGGGGAAAAAACTCATTCTGATTGGCTGGGAGACTTGTTCCCCAGTTCCTGTGCCCCTGCCCAGTCATGTGAAATCCATAGATTAGGGCCTAATAAGTATAAGGCAAAGGTTTGAAGACAGCCGACGGGTCACTGCTTAAGTATCTAATTCCCTCACCGAGTTTCATCAAGGGACAAGGGTATACAGCTAGGGCTCTGCAGGCATCTGTTCTCTGTGATAACAGTAGAACAAGGGTAACTGTGATAGCAAGACACACACACACACACACACAGAGAGAGAGAGTCATTACGGAATGAGTCACAGATTTAGGGGGTTATTTGTTCCGGAAGGAATGACAAGGTACTATCAGAAGGGAGGTCTGTCACTCCCAAGATGGCAGGGTAGAGGAAACTGGAAAGGCCATTACAGGGTGGTTGTTACACATCATACCCCGCATGGCAATCCACCAAACCTGTCCCCGGTGTGGGCACATTCCCTTTTCTATAGTATCGTTTGAGTGTTGTGACTGTAGTGTCTCTGAGGCCTCCCTCTCTCTCTCTCTGTCCACAGAGGTAAGCTGGGTGCGCTGCGTCTTAAGGTGCGTCTGGTGGAAGACCGTATCCTGCCCTCCATGTACTACCAGCCTCTCATTGACCTGCTGGTGGAGTCTGTCATCTCTCCTGCTGAGGTCAGCATCACACTACTGTCACAAACACAACACATTGTTATTAACTCATTCTACAGGATATTTTTCAGTGGAGGCTCTTCAGAGGAGGAAGGGTGTACCATCCACCTCAGTGAATTTCATACAAATAAAATTGTTAAAACATTGAAAAACGACTAAATATATTCACATCACCAAATAATGTATTAAACACACTGTTTTGCAATGAAGGTTTACAGTAGCCTCAACAGCCATCTGTAGGGTAGCACCATGGTGTAGCTGGAGGACAGCTAGCTTCCGTCCTCCTCTGTGTACATTGACTTCAATACAAAACCTAGGAGGCTTATGGTTCTCAACCCCTTCCATAGACTTACACAGTAATTATGACAACTTCCAGAGGATGTTCTCCAACCTTTCAGAGCTCTTGCAGCATGAACTGACATGTTGTCCACACAATCAAAGCATCAGAGAATTCATCTAGTACTGAAAGCATAAGCTACAGCCAGCTAGCACTGCAGTGCATAAAATGTGGTGAGGAGTTGACAATAGTTTTGAACAAATTAATTTCTTCAAAAATAAAGGAGCAGTTTCACTTACTTAGCTAGCAAATGCAGCTAGCTAGTTTAGCCCACTCATACACCCTGCTCAAATAGAGGGATGTTAGCTAGCTGGCTATGGCTATCCAACACAATACTGGAACTCTTCCAAGTCAAGGTAAGCTTTTGGTTTTACTAATTTATTGCCGCCGGTGTAACTGCTAAATTTCTAACTGACTATACACTATAGTTACTGCATGATTGTAGCAGGTTTACTAACGTCTTAGTTTTATTAGCTATGTTGACTATGACGTTACTTTAGCTAATATGGTGACAACGATGTAGGCTGTGTGTAGAAGTTATGATATGGTTTGGCTTGGAAAGGCACAAAGTCAGCTTTCTCTCATATATGAACACCTGGCTAATAGACCCTGACTATCTCCAACCTATGACCCCTCCCAGGTGGAGGACAGCAGCCCTCTGACCATGCTGGAGGAGGTGACCACGGTTGAGAGCCGGCAGGACGTGGCCATGACCCTGGTCAAGATCTACCTCGGCCAGGGCCTGGTGGTGCCCTTTCTGGACTACCTCAGCACCCGTGAGGTCAACCACACTTGTAAGAGACACTGGCTGGCTTGGGAATTTAACATTGGATAGGAAAGTCATATTTGTGAGCTTTTTTTGAATGCTCTTGTAAAAAACATGGTTATATGACCACTGAATCTCTTGGATGTATGGAAACAAATCCCTGTGAAGCTGTGAACAACCAGGGAGTGTGTAGGTTAAGGTAGTGTACAGTGTGGGAAGGAGCTTTGAGTGTACAGTACAAGTCAAAAGTTTACACGCACCTACTCATTCAAGGGTTTTTCTTTATTTGTACTATTTTCTACATTGTATAATAACAGTGTAGACATCAAAACTATGAAATAACATATATGGAATCATGTAGTAACCCATTTTTTTTAATTTACAAATCAAAATACATTTTATATTTGAGATTCTTCAAAGTAGCCACCCTTTGCCTTGATGATAGCTTTACACACTTTTGGCATGCTCTCAAACAGCTTCACCTGGAATGCTTTTCCAACAGTCTTGAAGGAGTTCCCACATATGCTGAGCACTTGTTGGCTGCTTTTCCTTCACTCTGCGGTCCAACTCATCCCAAACCAGCTCAATTGGGTTGAGGTCAGGTGATTGTGGAGGCCAGGTCATCTGATGCAGCACTCCATCACTCTCCTTCTTGGTCAAATAGCCCTTGCACAGCCTGGAGGTGTGTTGGGTCATTGTCATGTTGAAAAACAAATGATAGTTCCATTAAGCGCAAACCAGATGGGATGCTGTGGTAGCCATGCAGGTTAAGTGTGCCTTGAATTCTAAATAAATCACAGACAGTGTCACCAACAAAACATCTCCACACCATCACATCTCCTCCATGCTTCATGGTGGGAACCACACATGCGGAAGTCATCCGTTCACCTACTCTGCATTTCACAATGACACGGCGGTTGGAACCAAAAATCAAAAATTTGGACTCATTAATCAAAGGACAGATTTCCACCGGTCTAATGTCCATTGCTCGAGTTTTTTGGCCCAAGTAAGTCTCTTCTTATTATTGGTGTCTGTTAGTAGTGGTTTCTTTGCAGCAATTCAACCATGAAGGCCTGATTCACGCAGTCTCCTCTGAACAATTGATGTTGAGAGGTGTCTGTAACTTGAACTCTGTGAAGCATTTATTTGGGCTGCAATCTGAGGTGCAGTTAACTCTAATGAACTTGTCCTCTGCAGCAGAGGTAATTCTGGGTCTTCCTTTCCTGTGGTGTTCCTCATGAGATCCAGTTTCATCATAGCGCTTGATGGTTTTTGCAACTGCACTTGAAGAAACTTTTTTCAGATTAATTTTAAAGTACTGATGGACTGTGGTTTCTCTTTCCTTATTTGAGCTGTTCTTGCTGTAATATGGACTTGGTCTTTTACCAAATAGGGCTATCTTCTGTATACCACCCCTACCTTGTCACAACACAACTGATTGGCTCAAATGCATTGAGAAGGAAAGAAGTTCCACAAATGTACTTTTAACAAGGCACACCTGTTAATTGAAATTCATTCCAGTTGACTACCTCATGAAGCTGGTTGAGAGAATGCCAAGTGTGTGCAACGCTGTCATCAAGGCAAAGGGTGGCTACTTTGAAGAATCTCAAATATAAAATATATTTTGTTTTGTTTAACACTTTTTTTGGTTACTACATGATTCCATATGTGTTATTTCATCATTTTGATGTCTTCACTATTATTCTACAATGTAGAAAATAGTAAAAAATAAAGAAAAACCCTTGAATGAGTAGGTGTTTCAACTTTTGACTGGTACTGTATGTGTGCTAGGCAGATTGAATAAGAGCCCAGCTGCTCACCTGCTCTTATTCCTGCGTATCCCACAGAGGCTCTAAGCGTTGTTGGTATTTATCTCTGATTTGACGCTCTTTCTCTAATCGTAGCAGCAGCCACGGTCGGGCTGTGTGGGCGGGCGGTGCATGCCTGCCAGCACTATATTTATCAGTCCTCCGACAATTATCCACCCTTAAGTCGTTTCACAAGTTCTGCGTGTTCATTAATTATATTTCTGTCTCCACCCGCGTCCCCAGGCTAAGTCATAAGGAGTTTTGTTGTGCTCTGCGTGTTTTCTTCTCTTTCTGTTAGTGTGGCTTGCGATAACAAACAAAGTGCCCAAGTTTCCATAGCAACTCCACACGATCTGAAAGGGAGATCAAAATAGATGTTGGGGAGCAGCAAGACATTAAAGCAGGGCACAAGGACAAATGAGAAAAAAACTACCTTAGAAGTTGTGTGGTGGACCCAAACTTCTAAATATCCTTAATGTCATGAAAGTGCAGGCAGCTCCTCCCTATCTCCTCTCACAAATGACCTTTAGGTATACAACTAAAACACTTTGTCTGGCAACAGGTCATATCCCCATGACTACATCAATGTTCCTCCCTCCAAGGATAAAGGTAACTGTGTAGCAAAGAGGGCCAAAGACAGTCATCTTTGAATACTGAAATTAGAGTAGCGCTAGTATTTGGGTGACCCTCGTAGACCAAGATCAATATCTGGTTCATGACTCCTCTTAGCCCCATACACAGTGGTTTAGAAATATGATGTCCTTGAAGTGTATAGCCTGTCCTATGTTATAAAGATATGTTACATTTTCATGTATCCTTCTGACAGCGGATCCAAACACCTTGTTCCGGTCCAACTCTCTAGCTTCTAAAGCCATGGAGCAGTTCATGAAGGTGAGTGGAACTCCAGTATATTCTCATCATGTTGTCTAGGCATGCTCAATCCAACATGTTAGCTGGATTCACTCTTGGCAGTCACACTATGCTCACACCTGTCCCACAGTATATACATGCCAAAGACTTAAATCTAAGAACCACTATTATTCTGAAAAGCTGGTGTTAGCCGGATAAATATAAAATAGCATTGAATGTATGCTTTGTAAATGTGAGGTATTGTGCACTGGCAGGCTGTGGGGATGCTGTACCTTCATGAGGTCCTGAAGCCCATCATTAACCGCATCTTTGAGGAGAAGAAGTACATTGAGCTGGACCCGTGTAAAATTGACCTGAACAGAACCAGGTAAAGAGGAATACTGGTGTAGAAATACAGATGTAAAAAATGGTTTATGAGATGTAATAGTTTCCTGGATAACAGCACATAACATCTTCACAGTTGACTAGAGACGACAACATCAAGATATGAAAAAGGAATGTAAAAATGGGGGAAGGTTGTTGCCTAGCAACCAGCGAGAACCCCCTAAGATAGGCCCAGTCGGTATTAGATAGAACATCGCGACCCTGCCCGCCTGTGGTGAAAAAAAAACCTGTGGTTACCTAGGTTACCCCATTGGCTCACAGCAAAACCTTGATCTTTTTCAAATGCAATTTTCTTGTTGCCTGCTTGTTTTTATCAATTACAAAACTATATTTAAGAAAAGTACAACATGTGTAAAGATTACTTTCAACATTGCCTGCTCCCTAGCATTCTCACTACTTAGAAAAATGTAATATTGTAGGGCTTCTCTCATGCCCCTTTTCATGACGATGGTAGCAGCCACTTGAGTGAGTGAGTGCTAGCTAGCGAATCGAACATTAAGCTAGCCAAGACCAACAACACAAACAAACGAACTATACAGCTCCAAGTAGTAAATTGAGTTACAAATGGACTGTACTAAACAAGTTAAATGTCTTCCTGTGATGAAATGTTTTACGTTTAGCCTTCTTGGACACTGCATCCCCACATATCCCACTCTTCCACACTGAACAGCCTGAAGCCAGAGGGTTCCTCTCGCAGGCTCTATTTCCCTACGTGGGAACATTACGAATCGTAGGTTAGGATTTTTGACCTGGCTGCGTGTACATTGAACGACACAGCAGCTTTTCAGCATGTTTTGTTATTTCTGTATAACAAAAATCGACGACGAAGTTGCCTCTTTTACAATGGGGGTCAATAGGAAAGAATGTTGGTTTTCCCCAATTTGTGGGCATGGTCGAGGGGAATTCCTTATTATTATGTGAATAGCGCCTGGGACTATGCCCATCTCTAATACTCACCCATCTCCAGTATATATCATCCCTACAGCCCAGACCAGACCTGATATTTACACAGACTGATCCTAAATATCCTCAGACTTAACCTGCTATGTACTGTAACATTATGCTATCTGTCCACATTTGTGCTCATGTCTCCACAGACATCACAACACTGAGGCATCTATTGATTCATGGAATGTCTTGATGTTGTATTGATTTGCACTGTGCACAGACTTCCTAATTAGTGACAATGCTTTTTGTACAAAGCAAAGATCACAGTAATGATCCGACAGACCCTTGCGTTTCAGACCATTATTGATTTGGCAGTAGACATTTCATTTCAATGTAACACTGACCCCTCTCTTTCTCTCTGGAGGCGTATCTCATTTAAAGGTGCGGCGTCTGAGGCTGAGGTGAGGGAGAGCAGTGTGGAGATGCTGCAGGGCTATCTGTCCAGCATCGTAGAGTCCATCGTTGGGTCAGTTGCACAGTGCCCTCCCGTCATGAGGGTGGCCTTTAAACAGCTGCACAAGAGAGTGGAGGAGCAGTTCCCTGAGCGAGAGAACGAGGTCAGTCTCACCAATAGGTCAATGGTCAAATGCACCTACCAAGGTCACTGAGATGAAGGTGTGTTTTCAATGCTGGATAGAGAATAGACACTGGGATGGTGTCAGTGTTTTTCTTTATTCATATCTCCTGTACTCTTTCCCTACTCACCTTCTCCTCACAGGATGTGAAGTATCTGGCCATCAGTGGATTCTTCTTTCTGCGTTTCTTTGCCCCTGCTATCCTCACACCCAAGCTATTCCACTTGAGGGACCAGCATGCAGATACACGCACCAGCAGGACACTGTTACTGCTGGCCAAGGTACTGTGCCCTTGCACGCACACACACACACACAAACACACATGCCTGCACACACATTCTCAACCAGTGCCACACAGTAAAACCAGCCTGATCACTAGAAATAGACTTCGATTTCTGACATCTGAGAACGTCGATATACACAGAAAAAGAAAAACGATTGGTCAACGCTGGGCGCGAACTTGTGATGCTTGGACCACTGCGCCACTGCAATTCACAATACTCGAGCAAGCCATGACAAAAGTTGATAATACTTGATGGTTACAGCGAGTCGTTTTTTCTTTTTTTCTTTTAAGCCTTCCCCAAACCATTCCCATAACCTTAACCCCTCAGAATTATTGCTTTAACTGTCAACAATTGAATTGATTCTGTTTTAATCCTGTAACCCCGCTGAATTAACCCTGTAACCATGCAGAATTAATGTGTCAAAATAGAAGTTCATCCATAATACGTTGAATTTCGAAGGAAAAATGTGAGATCATGTTGGTAAAACAGTTGTAGAGGATAGAGTTGCTGTCCGTGGTGCTGAAGTCCTGTTGCTATGGGTCCTCTACAGAACATTTTCTATTTTTACCTCTGTGTGCGGCCAGGCTGTGGTTCAAAGCAGAGCTTCGGAGAGGGGTGGAGAGGGGCTTCTTCTGCTCCCTTGGCCAGGTGTGTGTGTGTGTGTGTGTGTGTGTGTGTGTGTGTGTGTGTGTGTGTGTGTGTGTGTGTGTGTGTGTGTGAGAGAGAGAGATACTCTGTTACTAAAAGCACGAGTAGCACCTGATCATACTGTGCTTTTCATTTAATACCAGGTTTGATAATGATACTTCTTGTCCATTTGATTGATGGTTATAGTTACATGAGATAGTGATGGGTGAACATGGCTGTGTCTCTGTGTGCTCCAGGCAGTGCAGAGTGTGGGGAATCTGGGCTTGCAGCTGGGCCATGGCAAGGAGCTGTGGATGGAGCCCCTGCATCCCATCATCCTTTGCAGCGTGGCCTCTGTTAAAGACTTCCTGGACAAGCTCATCGACATAGACCAAGATAGTGGTAAGAAGCACCAGCAAGACTGTTTATTCAGTAATGCATATGGTCAGGAGTTTTTTTGTCACTACGTCACCTGACTAGGGGAAACTCTGGACCCTAGTAGTAATGCATCAGTAGCGTGATGAAGAGCAAGCAGGTTACCGTAGAGATAAGGTAGAGCCACTGGAGGGGAACATCAGAACTTGGCTGGGCTCCTGTCCTGGCAGACTAACCCACCAGGTGCCGGTGTGGCAAGGCTGTTTATTACTGATATCAATAGTAAGAATAGACCCACTGGTGAAATATTAATGGGCAGCTGGGAGCTGATACTGGGGTAACAAGGGAGCGGGGTGGGCTGGGCGTTGGACTGTGCAGCCCTCGCCACCCTACACACCACACAGATTAGATAGCATGCCCCTTTTTTCCGTGGTTACGTGTCAGCGACTCTGTTGTTGTGATCTGTCTTATCCCTCTGAAATATCACGTTCCAATCTCCATGTGTCTTCTCAGCCACTGGGCTCTCCCTCAAAGGCCACTTTGACATTTAATACACACTGGACAACGGCTCATAATAATGGCTGGAACGGAGCAAATGGAATGGCATCAAATACCTGGAAACCATGTGTTTGATGTAATTGATACCATTCCGCTCCAGTCATTACCACGAGCATGTTCTCCCCAATTAAGGTGCCACCAACCTCCTGTGGTGCTGTACTGTAATTCAACAATATGTATAACAATACTGCTGCAGCTCCACCTTGTGTCCACATTGATAAAAGTATAATTTTGGTTTGCGTGCTCCCCCATATCAGCTGTCTTATTTCTCTCTCTTCCTTTCTCCCATCCTACCTCATCCTCCTTCCACTTATTGTCACTGTTTCTCCTACTCCCTCTCTCCACCCCACCATCCTCTATCTCTCTGCAGTGTCTGAGGTGCCCCAGAGGGCTGTGTTCTTGCCCTCAGTGACAGTGAAGGAGGGTTATCTCCAGAAGCACAAGGCCGAGGGCCCCCAGCTCCTGTCCCGCTTTGCCTTCAAGAAGCGATACTTCTGGCTGAGCAGTGAGACCCTGTCGTACGCCAAGACTCTGGACCCCTGGCAGGTTTGATCCCAACATACACTCTGTACAGAAACCTATTCATGACCAGCTTTGATAACAGCTCTAATGGTAATTCCTCCACTCTGTTACGTCAGAGAAAGCCGGACAAGAAAACTTTAAGGATCAAAGTCCTCTGAAAGTGACTCATTCATTATAACAAGGTAACAATGTTTCCTCTGGTGATGAATTGGCTCCTGTACCCTTCAAAGAGTGTTTGATCGTCATTCTGCCTCATAAAAAAACATTTAAATCATCCCTCTGCCTTATTTATTTGTGTTTGGCTCTGTATGAGAACATCGTTAGTGGGGAGGCCATTGTCATGTGATGCCCAGCCTTTTGATAATGAACTTCTCTCATTTGCTTAGCCAGCACAGGACAAGAGTGGGGATGAGAGAGAAAGAGAGAGAGAAAGAGAGAGAGAAAGCGAGAGAGAAAGAGAGAGAGAAAAAGAGAAAAAGAGAGAGAGAGGAGGGGGTAGGAGGAAGAAGGGGGACAAAGAGAGAGGGGGGGGGGCGGGGAGAAACAGAGATAGATAGAAAGTGAGAGAGATGTGGGGAAGAGAGTCAGGCCAGTAAAATGCTGTTCTCTTTGAGCGGGCTCCTTCCTTTGTGTGGCTCGAATAAAGGCTAGGTTAATTGAAGGCTGTGGATATTCATAACAACATTGCAAATCAGACTGTGGACAATATCCCCTCTCCGCCTCGCCGCTCCCACCGTGCTCTAGCCTGAGTGAGGCAGGCTCCCCATGGAAGCAGCTGATTTACACATTAAAGCAGCCGTTCTGACGGGTTTCTTCCGTCCTGCTCTCTCACTTTCTCCGCTTTTTTCCTTCTCTCCACCACTCTTTTCTCTTCTCAGTCCTCTTTCTTTGCTAAATGGTTGCACATCTTGAATTGCATAATAATAAAACATAGGGGAATGATAAAAGCGGATACATACTGTACAGACACTTGAAGCCGGGCCTTTACTCTCCCGAGGAGAAGCTGATACACATAAAATGAATCATTTAGCTATTTGCCTGTATTTATAAGATTACCTACAGAGTAATACAGGAGTGCCACATGGACCTGTGTTTGGATGCTCATACTGTGTTATGTGTGTATCCTGCAGGTGCGTTCCTCCATCCCCATCCAGTGTGTGTGTGTCGTTGAGAGAGTGGATGAGAATGCCTTCCAACAGCAGCATGTGATGCAGGTCGTCACCCAGGACAACGATGGACAGACCCACACCATCTATATCCAGTGCAAGGTACTGACAGACCCCCAGTCACTGACCACACTATTACAATTGACCCTGGACTGGGTTGACTATGTGGTACTATCTTTGCATCACTGTGATGTTTGAGTGCAGCCTCCCCACTACAAAATGGTGGGCGTTATCAGAGACAGTATAAAAGGTAGAGTCTGTCTGTCTGTCTGTCTGTCTGCAGAATGTGAATGAGTTGAACCAGTGGCTGTCAGCCATCAGGAAGGCCAGTATCTACAACGAGCGCATGCTGCCCTCCTTCCACCCAGGGGCATACCGCAGTGGGAAGTGGACATGCTGCCTACAGGCCAACCGCGCTAGTAATTATAACATTGACCATAATGGAAGCTTTGTTCAAGTGCCACACACTTAACATGTTAGTGCTTTTTTAACTCTTCATAATGATCTTTTTACCTGCCGTTTATGTGCACTGCTCTTACACCAGCCCATAGCTGGTTGCTCCCTCAGATTAAGTAACTCACAGACAGGAAGGAATATGAATACACTGTATGGCCCCTCTCTCTTGTTCAGCTTTAGGTTGCAGTCGCACTCACTCTGCAGTGACTCTGGGCGACTGGAGTGACCCACTGGATCCAGACGCAGAGACTCAGACCATCTACAAACAGCTTCTTCAGGGAAGAGACAAACTCAGGTCAGTGGCATACACTTTGATATTAGGACATTTAGAGGCTATGATAAACCTCCTCCAACAGACAGTGTGCAGGATAATTTCCTTGTCACAAGGAGTCTACATTGCAACACTAGGACTACTCTCTACTCATATTCATTAGAAATAGCCTGTAACCCAGGAACACATAAATGTGGATTGATATGCTCAGCCTCTCTCACACTTGGTCACTACCATGGCAAGGAAATACCATGGTACTGGTGCAAATACTGTGGTATTTTCCTGCCACGGTAGTGACCAAAAAACATAATAGTACCATGGTATTTTTTTCATTGTACTACCCTTGCAGGAAAATACTGTGGTATTTACACCAGTACCATGGTATTTTCCTGCTAGTTGTTTCCAAAAAAACATGATAGTACCATGGTATTGAAATGTAAAAGTACCATGGTAGTACGATGAAAACAATAACATGGTTTTGTACTAGCAGCATGTAGTGAAACATGAAAGCATGGTAGTTGTTTACAATGTATTATCATGATGGTCTGTGTCCCACCATTTTTCGGGTAAAGTGACATTGACTTCTTGCTCTGCAATGGCAAAGTGTAGGCCTAGTGTACCCTCTTAAATCCCTTTAGCTCATAGTGAAAAACCACAACACACATTTTTTTATTTTATTTAACCTTTATTTAACTAGGCAAGTTAATTAAGAACAAGTTCTTATTTACAATGACGACCTACACCGGCCGAACCCGGACAACGCTGTGCCAATTGTGCGCCGCCCTATGGGACTCTCAATCACGGCCGGATGTGATACAGCCTGGATGATACAGACACATGGTCTAGTAGTGTAGTGTACCCTCTTAAAACCTGGGACCTGGATAGGGTATTGTGAGAAGAATGGAGTCTGACACCTTGAAGATAAGGTTTAAAATAATTAGCTAGTTTATCTGGCGCTCTTCAATACAGTTTTCAGTTGTCTCTCTCTCATTCAACTGACTCATTCAACTACTCTAAATACAATTGCCAACATACTAAAAAACTATTTGTAAAAAGGTATAGATTATCATCTTACTTCATAAATACATATTCATCATGTCATTCTCAACATACCACTAACAACAGCAAGTTACAATGTTTGTTGGAATCCTCTGTCGCCATGACTACGACAGGCTAGCTTGACTGGCGCTAATGTTAGCCGATGTCAGCTTCTATGCTAAAGGTCTTTTATGGATGAATTAAACTCCAGTTAACTTGGTCTTTCATATCCTGTGCTTTATGACTTGCTCACCGTGAAGATAAGGTTTCAAATACTTTATCTGGTGCTTCTCTCTTTAGTTTTCAATTGTCTCTCTCATGAAACTGACTCGCTGACTATGGGACAGCAGATAGTGTAGCGGTTAAGAGCGTTGGGCCAGTAACCAAAAGGTTTCTGGTTTGAATCTCAAAGCAGACTAGGTGAAAAATTGGTCGATGTGCCCTTGAGCAAGGTATTGCTCTTGTAAGTCGCTCTGGATAAGAGCGTCTGCAAAAATGTCAAATGTAAGCAGGCTAGAGACAATGTAGAGTGAGAGCGTTTATTTACTTAATGCATTATACTCCCATTTTACCATGGTAACGCACAATTAATAAAGATGGTGCAATATGATTTTTGGAACTATTTATCATAATTGTGCGTTACCACGGTTCATGTATAATACAGGTTAAAACCATGGTATTTCTATGATCCACATCTATACCATGGTATTATTTAGGTGCTTGGCAGTACAATGGTAGTACCATCATAATTCAAGGCTAAAACCATGGTAAATTTCTATGATTCAGACTATACTATGGTATAAGGGAAAGTACCATAGTAGTACCATGGTATCAATGAAAGTAAGGTCAGCCTCTCTCACGACTCTCAGCCTCTCTCACAAACTCTGTTACACACTATCTAAACATTGATTAACATGTTGATCAGTGTGTTAATGCGAGTGTGCCATGCTGTGCACTGTGCTGTGTTGCGCCGTGCCCTGTGCTGTGTGGTTACAGGAAGCAGTATTTGGAGGCTGAGACGACCCCAGAGGAAGAGAAGAGACTGAACTCTGGGCTGCTGTCTGGTGAGACTCTGTCAAAACAGTGCCTTTTTAATATGCAGTTTAAATAGTTGCAACACCTTAGCCCTCAGAGATTGGTTCACCAGACCCTTGTACTATAATTTAATACAAAATTTAAAGCATTCTCCTGCTTTAAATCTAACTCTCCCCCAGATGGAGCAGACAGTAGCGGGCAGCTCCTGAAGCACAGGCAGGCTGCAGTGGCTCGGCTGCTGGGGGTGGTTCTGGATCTGGAGCAGGCCCATGCCACCTTCCAGCAGAGGGAAAGAGAGGAGGGAGGCAGCCTCATCCTGACCCCATAGACGGGGCCTTCCCAGCAGCATGAGCCCGGGCCTGAGGGGGAGAGCAGCTTCCTGCATCAGGCACATCTGTGTAGGGAAGCTAAGTGATCGCAGAAGGAAGGCAGCGTCTCCCTTCTCCCTGTCATATTGTCTGTTACATGTGATATCAAGAGGAACTTTCTTCTCATCCAGATCACTTCTTCAAAAGACAGAATGTAGAGGATGCCAAGCCCACTCTGCTACGTTCTTTTCCATGGACGTTTGACATCATACACAGGTTTTCAGCAATCTAGTGACATAACTGATTGCTACATGCCTCGCATGCAGATTGACTGCCACATATTAACTTCTGCTACTCTTACAAAGCTTGGGCTCTTGTCGATTGAGCAGGACACAAACTGTTATATGGATCAGAGCTGAAGGAGGGGTTGGACATAGTGTGTCATTCGGTGGTACTGCGTTATTGCATGGCTATAATGTAATGCATGCCCTGCATCCAGCGTTTGTGAAATGTGAAGAAAATGCTTTTATATTCAATATTATCATACCTTGAAGGAGGACGATTATGCAATCTACTCTAGTTTTAGCTGAATTTACCTGAATGTATGCTATTTTGATATTGCTTTTATTGATGTTTTTTACTCTCTAATTGTATATATTTCAATTGAGAACCGCCACAATGTAGCAGTGAGATTTGGTGTTCATATCCCTGAGGACATTGCGCTGTGAGATGCCTAAGCAAATGTTATTAATACAACGGCACACGCGCCATAATTGCCGGAACAGTCACGTGTTTGCTATTAGGATATTGTTTTCACTGTTGCCATGGACACCTGAGATGAATATTTAGTGAAGCTTGTGTTTGGTACTGTTGCTCTGTGCATGTATGTGGAGTAACTCAAACACAAAGCTGTGGCTTTGATATAATACATATTTGACATATACAGTATAGGGTTCACAGTTGATTAGTTAATTGGTTAACGTGTCTTTGTAGCTGTACTACTGACAATCTTATCCAGTCCATCCAGTGGTGTGTGTTTGCGCTTCTTCTCAGGTGTTTGTATTTTAAGACAGCTGATTTTGAGTGAAGTGTCATACAGTAACTGCAGTGGTCGAAAGTAAAAAAGTCGTCAAATATATAAATAGTAAAATAAAGTACAGATACCTCAAAAAAACAAATTAAGAAGCACTTTAATAATCTGTTTTTGAGGTATCTGTACTTTACTTTACTATTTATATTTTTGACGACTTTTACTTTCACTTCACTACATTTCTTAAGAAAATAATGTACTTTTTACTCCATACATTTTCTTTGACACCCAAAAAAGTACTCGTTACATTTTGAATGCTTAGCAGGACAGGAAAATAGTCAAATTCACGCACTTATCAGCCGGACATCCCTAGTCATCCCTAGTGCCTCTGATCTGGCGGACTCACTAAACTCACATGCTTGATTTGTAAATGATGTCTGAGTGTTGGGAGTGTGCCCCTGGCTTTCTGAACAATTTAAAAAACAAGAAAATGGAGCCATCTGGTTTGCTTAATATAAGGAATTAGAAATTATTAATACATTTACTTTTGATACTTAAGTATATTTTAAACCAAATACTTTTTGACTTTTACTCAAGTAGAATTTTACTGGGTGACCTTTACTTTTACTTGAGTCATTTTCTATGAAGGTATCTTTACCTTTACTCAAATATGACAGTTGGGTACTTTTTCCACCACTGAGTAGCTGTCATGCGTTTAATGAAAATTGGACATATTATGTAGATAATTTCTGTTCTACTTCAGTTGGGCTCTCTGTGGAGAGCTTATGATGTTGACTCAACAGTATGACCATATCCTGTCTTAGCCATTTCAGCATTGATGTACACTACATGACATTTCATATGCTGTACCTTATATTTTGTATACATTTAGGTTTTTCCTCCACAGTTTTGACCAAATTCAGGTTGCTTGTTTCGAGCTAAGCTCAGAGAGATGATGAGTCAGACTCCAAGTGTGTGAGTTGAGTTGCGTGGAATGGTATGTGCCATTTGAAATGTTTTTCTGTGGAGATCTTTCAGATGTCAAACTGTGTGTTGTCTTTATTTTGGTAGTAGTTTATTAGTAACAAGGAAGAGTATTTTATTTCGATCAGACTTGTCGATCAAGAGAGAAAAGCCAAACTTATTGGAATGTTACAATTTCACTGTTATCAAATTATCTTTAACTGTTATCCAGATAGATTTTTGACCTATTATTGTAATCTGTTTTGTAAATTGTATTCTCTACATTCCAAATTGTATTTACTATGGCTTGCCATCTTTGGAAGCTTATTTTAGACCACTGTTGTATTCCACAAAAATTCACCAAGCATGCCCTCAATTTCAAATCTGGACAAATATTGATTGTTGCTCGTTGACTTGGTATTTGCTGAAAGAGAGCTGCAATTTTGAAAATGAGCTTCATTTTTAGTGCTTACACAAAGTTACTGCATGTACAAAGTGGGTGGTTACAGATGAGTGGTAACATCCGCTAAATTACTGTGAACTGTATTGGAAATATTCAGTAAAATGGAATGTTACCACTTCTACTGTTTAGTTTGAATCTGTGTTTATGCACACAATGGACAACCTTTTCAACTTATAATCAGTCAAGTGTTTTTTGTAACAGGTGTTGGAGGGTCTGGGGACACCTCCTCCAGCTCTTTCAGTAGGTCCCAATTCCCACTAGAGTTAACTGCAGCCCCTGCTTGTGTGGTCACAAAGGATCCGTCCTGTGTTACTTATCAAGATAAGGGAGTTACTTCAGTGTATTTACTGAATCCCAATTCAGGTCATATCACACAACCCACCACAGTGATACTTTTCCCAGCTGATTCTTACTCCAAGCTCTGTGAACACAGACATAAATCTCCCAGGATTTAGACCAGGTAAATCATGTGAAATATGAGTCCTTGAAAGTGGCCCGTGAAGTACAAAGTCAGTTTCCCTTCATATTAGATTAATATTTAAGAATATGAGTAAAATGTGTTCGCAGCATCCCCTTCCTAACCTTATTAAAATGCTAATGAGAGGCACCTGCTATGGGGCAGCAGAGACTCCCTCGTTAACACCCTCATTACATTAGTGACGGAGGTGAGTGATGAGATGAGGGGGGCTCGGCTGGGACAGGGGAGTCTGCGATGTCAGCCCCGGGCCACGACAGACGCTCTAAGCGGCTGTGTCACGGCTATGCTTGTGAAAGGTGCGATGAGCCCCATGACAGACACCACAGGCTGTCCGCATGACCAGCAGGGAGACCTCCCATGACAACCCCACAAGCTGTTCCTCCAGACCTGGAAGGGAGGGGGAAGGATTGGGGTATTTGCTTTAGTATGCGCCACAGTGCCTGCAGACCCAGCCTCCATTTCTTTCACACAGCACCAACATTGAGCAGCCAGTGACAGAAAATGGCCATAATGCAACATTTACTGCCGGTGAAAACTGTTACCGCTACACTCCACAGCTCGAGCGAAGCTCGTTTATATCTGCATAACGAGGTGCAGGGCAGCCAGGAGGAGAGGGGAACGAAAAAGCTAAAGGAAGAGGAGAACTTGGTGGCAACGAAAGACAGTAAAGAACGAGAGAAGGTCAAACAAACTACCCTGTTGAGGGCACATTTATTTTTCACATGAAACACACAAACATGCAACAAAATCATCACAATCCAGTAAAGACGGATAGATTAAGAAGCCCTTTAATGTTTTATGTCTCTAATCTTGCCTTTATTTCTATTTCATTTGATTATACATTTCAAATCTCAATTTCTCTTTGTGTGTTGTGTTTTCTTTTTTAAATCGCAATATGTAGTATGTTGCTTCTGATGAGAAATGAAATGTGAATGTTGAACCATAGCCACATGGCTCTCTGACATTTCGTCAGTAAAAAATGGGCACTTAAAATGCAGACGATTACCTCATACATATGGTTACCTTTTCTGTGCAACCTGAAGAGTGAGCGGAGCAGCAAAGCGCTAGCTCATTCTCATCTCTCTCCATCAAACCCTCTTTAGAGGTAAAAACAGACAAGCAGTGGAGTATGGAGCAGTCCACCATGCCACTCCACAGGACACAGCTGGATGACATCTCTAATGACTCAACTGTCACATACAAAATATTTTCTTTGTCAGCAGACTTGCTTAGGTCTTGAGTAACATGCACTTCTATGGTCTATTTTTTTGTCTCAACCCCCAAACGTCTACTGTTTCAATATTTTTGGAACTTAAACCAAACATTTTCACACACACATGCACATACGCTCACACACGCAGACCCTCTATCTCACACCTACACAGATTCCCACCAAATTGTTGCAGGCCTATCTGTGTAGACATGAGCACAGTATGCTGTGGAGATTATCAATATGATTGTGAGATAAACTCCCAATGAGAAAGTATCCCTGTTAATGTGTCCTTAAAGTCAGCTTTACTCCATTTCCCACACCTAATTAATATATGCTATGGAAAATCGTATGGAATGTATATTAATTACTAATAGTAATATAACAACGTTACACAGTATGAATGCTCAATTGAAGATATTCAATCTTTTAAAAAATACATCAAAAATATGTGTTCTCCTATATGGAGCATTTGAGCAATAGCCTTGGATAGCAAATGGACACACGTTACAAAATGTTTAACATCCATTCTCCTGTCCCCAAAACCTCCTGATACCTTCTGCTACACATGACATGAGGTACAAATTGCTCGCATATATAATTGCATAAACTCTATTCCTCTGTCCAAAACCAGACAATAAAATGTATGCTCACATTAAAATTTCCCGGTGTACGGACTCCACTGAAAGCATACTGACCTTATGTACACACCTGAAAAGCTGAGGAGGCCTAGACCATGAAATTACAGTTACATACTTAAGCATTTGGAGACTGGAAATGTAAGTCTAGAAATATTAACTGATACAGTACATCAGTTAAAATACAATGACATGGAAAATAGGGTTGGCCAAGCAAAAACGTTTTATCTGTACAACTTAATGAGTCTCACTTTAAATGGGAAATTCCCTGATAAGACTGGAAGCATTTCTTTCCTGTTTTTCCCCATTTAAGAGAGTGACAAAAAGCATAAAGGTATCAAAACTTGCACAAGGATAAAGAAGAAATTAACAGGCAAAATGACTTGTTTTTCACTCACCAGTTTGGGGTACTGACAGTATCCTCCTCTTGGTTCTATTAGGTTATACATGGTAAATGACACAATTAGAATTCTCATTCTATGGTCAATGAACCATCTGGGGGATAGGGTCGACTACATGCTGCTAAACTCCCCCCAACCAATAATAAAGAGGGACTGCTGTACTTACTGAATCCCTCAGCGACTCCAATACAGAATCTACATTGACGACAGCAGCAAATTCTAAGACTACTGATAAGATGCTCATAACATGGCAGACATATTTCAACAGTCCCTGACATACTGGCAAATCACATATGCCAGATTTGACATACAATGCTTTCGGAAAGTATTCAGACCCCTTGACTTTTTCCACATTCTGTTACGTTACAGCCTTATTCTAAAATGGATCAAAGAAAGAAAAATCCTCAGCATCCCATAATGACAAAGTGAAAACAGGTTTTTGGAAATTTTTGACAAAAAAAAAAAATATATATATATATATTTAAACACCTTATTTACATAACTATTCAGAACCTTTGCTATGAGACTCAAAATTGAGCTCAGGTGCATCCTGTTTCCATTGATCATCCTTGAGATGTTTCTACAACTTGATTGGAGTCCACCTGTGGTAAATTCAATTGATTGGACATGATTTAGAAAGGCACACACCTGTCTATATAAGGTCCCACAGTTGTTAGTGCATGTCAGAGCAAAAACCAAGCCATGAAGTCGAAGTAATTGTCCGTAGAGCTCCAAGACAGGATTGTGTCGAGACACAGATCTGGGGAAGGGTACCAAAACATTTCTGCAGCATTGAAGGTCCCCAAGAACACAGTGGCCACCTTCCAACAGGACAACAACCCTAAGCACACAGCCAAGACAACGCAGGAGTGGCTTCGGGACAAATCTCTGAATGTCCTTGAGTGGCCCAGCCAGAGCCCGGACTTGAACCCGATCAAACATCTCTGGAGGGACCTGAAAATAGCCTAGCAGCAATGCACCCCCCCCCCCCCCCCCCCCCCCATCCAACCTGACAGAGGTTGAGAGGATCTGTAGAGAAGAATGTGAGAAACTCCCCAAATACAGTTGTGCCACGTTTGTAGCATCATACCCAAGAAGACTTGGTGCAATAATCGCTGCCAAAGGTGATTCAACAAAGTACTGAGTAAAGGGTCTGAATACTTATGTAAATGTGATATTTCCTTTCTCTTTATTTTTAATGAATTAGCAAAAACTGTTTTTGCTTTGTCATTATGGGGTATTGTGTTAAGAGAAAGGAAGGAAATGTTTGTTTTCATCAATTTTGGAAGAAGGCTGTAATGTAACAAAATGTGGAAAAAGTCAAGGGGTCCGAATACTTTCCGCAGGCACTGTATTCATTTTAATATGTGCCTATGTGTATAGTGATGTGGGCGGGTAAATGTGAGTGTATATTTTCATATATAGAAGAGTATAAAAATAAATTAAACTTACACCATATGACTCAAATTGAGCATACATGTACATTTAAAGGTAGATCACATCTGCAAATGTATAGATATATATATACGTATATTTTTGAAGCAATACAAGACAAGTTTATAAACATAAACATAAAAAACAGCTGAATTTGTAGCCAATACATTTAAAGACATCTTCCTAAAATGAAAGGATTAATGAAAGAAAACTGCTGCCTCAAAGTGCTACGGAAGACTATGATTCAGTCCAAGATATTCAAAAGCATTTAAAGGATCAAAACCCGTGACGTGGGTGGGACACCATAAAACCTCAACACGAATCTCTTCTAGATTATACCAACATCCCCACTCTTTCAAATTGGTCAGATCCAACTGGAGGAGAGAATTATTCAGCTTAAAGGTTAACTGTTATTTTTGGAAAATAACTCAAATCTTCAAGAACTCTTTAGCTTATGGGCAAATAATCTGTGGGAAGGGAGAGAGGAGGGAGCAAAGGGAGTGGAAATTCCCAGTGCGACATCCGCTTCACATACTGTACTATATAGAACAACTTTCTGAGTGATCCTACTGTAGAATGAGCTCCTCTAGCTGCTGAGGGAAGGGGAAACGCAGCAGCGGCCCGTACATCAGTATCAGACCTAAGAGCCTTCAGAGGAATCAGACCGTATGGGGTAGGTGTTGTCTGCAGCAGAGGCTTATCATGCAGCCAGCCCATCGGGAGGAACACCAGAGGCTCGTATATCACAGGCTCTGTGTGTGTGTGTGTGTGTGTGTGTGTGTGTGTGTGTGTGTGTGTGTGTGTGTGTGTGTGTGTGTGTGTGTGTGTGTGTGTGTGTGTGTGTGTGTGTGTGTGTGTGTGGGCCGCTCTGCCTACTCTACTCTATGATGGATCAGAGGAGAGAGTCATTATTTGAAGAGGACATCGCTCTCTGCGAAGCATGTTCTGCTCCTCTGTTCAAGGACTGAGGCGTTCCAGATTGCTCCATGGAAATGTGAAAGTCATTTCCGATTGAGCCGACATATATGGAGTTTACCATGAATGCAGTCTCTGCTAACGCGGGAACATTGTCTTTAAATTTCAATCACGCTGTAGTGCTGAACTACCGCAATACGGATGAAATAAAGCCCTTAGAAAGCCAGAGAGTGTATTAACGCCACAGCACACACACACTAACACACATTCAAACACACACGCAAGTAGGCAAGCACATGTGATGCGAGCGTGATAGATCATTCCAATGCCTGGGCCTCCTCTAAGACAGGCTTATTCACAGAGGTCAACGTCACCAGTGTTTCAACAAAACTAATGAGGTTAACCTTGGAGTGGCGCGAGGCTTGCTCGACTGCCTTAGATCTTAGCTTACAGAAGCATACATTTTTTGAACAATCATCTAACTGATCGGTAAGATGCTTGTGTATGGATCTATATCAGGTTAACTTCAAAAGACCTCCTCAGGTTGGCACCCCTGTTAGAATATACATTTACTGTGAGACAGCTGAATCTTCAGATCAACTGACTGTCTCTCTGTCAGAAGGTGCATGTGAACCTTCAACAAACTCAAAGGCCAGTGGCGCCAAGCCTTTGTGAAACGGCCCTGTGTAGCCAATCAGAGATGCCCTCTCTCCTTCCTGAGAATCACATCACCGTCACTGTCCACTCAGATCTACAGACAGTTTTGTTGCAGAAAATCACCAGGCTAAAACTAAGCAAAAGGCCTCACTTTCAAAAGACTCTCACTATCAACCTCATCAGCATATCACAACAAGCTGAACTGTGTAGATTTGGTGTGAATTGGACTGGGAAAGCAATCACGCTTTTACAATTCTGCATATAAAAATTATCCTGAAGATTTCCACACAAATACCAACTACAACTTGAGAAATCACTTCCCTACTCATTAAAAAATACACGTCTGATAAAACTAGAACAAACCGGGACAGACATTTAAAGCCTTCAGAGCCCTAGCCAACTGTCTTTGCAAAAATTCCAGGTGTGCAGTCAACATTAAAATGCAATATCAAATTCTGGGCCACATGGTTTGGTGGTGAGTATAAACAGACATCTCTTTCAATGCTACGATGTCACAGTCTTAAATCTTCTTCAGTACAAAAGAGGAAGTTCAAAATCCAGTCTCAGAGGAATCAATGAACAGTTGATGTGCATCAATGTATAAACCCCACAACCGCCAATACACATTGAGATCAGTTTTCATTCAAATCCTGTCTTTACGTTCCTTTACCCTATCAGGTTGAAATTTTGCCCAAAATACACATGCTCAATGCATTGACAAAGAGACAGTAGTCAGAAAAGTTTTACAGTTATGTTTAGGTAAATGCAAACACAATCGTGATGTTATCATGTCATTTGCTATATTTCCTCCGCTCTCAGGGCCACATACAGAATCTGAGGGTCTTTAGGTCTGTTTTGGGTGTGGGAGTAAAATATAGTTATCTTGGCTGCATGTTGCCTCTTCATGCAGAGGCCCACTCTATGTCAGAGAGGAGCATTGTATGGGTGGTGGTCCTCGGTGGCCTCTCTACCCCCCTCAGTCCTTCAGGTTGTCCTCTACGACCCCCTGGGCTGACAGCTCTGTCAGGACGTTGTCCAGGTAGTTGGGGTCTGGGTAGCCGTGCCCTGTCAGATTGGAGCCAAACTCTGTCTTGTGGTGGATCTCGTTCCACACCACCGTGTCTGACTCGCCCGTGGTGCTGGACGTGTCGATGGTGAAGATGAGGCGGCGGTCCCACGCCATGATCAGGAGCTTCAGGACCTGGGGACAGACAGACAGAGGATGAGAGTCTTGTAGGGAACAGCAGCAGCTCACAGTGCAGTCACCATCTCTGCATAATGTATTTTGGAAAAAATGTCCTTCCCATTTCCACACAGACAGTGCTGTAAGTCTTACCTTCCTGCCCTGATCATTGTCTGGGAGGTAGCAGTGCCGTGGGAAGCCTCTAGCGCTGAACTTCTTCCCTGGGTTGGGATGCTCTGTGGCCTGGTGCAAAGGACAAAAACAAAAACAAACCCTCTCTTTCTCTTAACATTCAGTCAGAGGGAAATGTCAAACGTGCCCCTGGGATGAACTTTTATACTATACATACTAGTTTATTTGACTCTATCAAATCATTCATTTTGGGGGGCACTGCCAAAACCTTTTTACTTGTCATTAAGAAACATGTTTTTTTATACCAGTTATACCAGCAAACAAGTAACTGCCATGCTCTGTGATGCAGGTGATATGTGTTGACATGACACACCATAGTCATTGTACTCCACTCTACTTCATAATGCACTGTATCATTACTATTTCATTACTTTCTTCCACAGAGTACAGCTGTCAGTGAAGATGTGTTTCAAGGGGGAAGTGAGGAGGGTCAGTGGTGTGGTGGGACACTGTGAGTGGGCTGTGGTGTGTTGGGGCACTGTGAGTGGGCTGTGGTGTGTTGGGGCACTGTGAGTGGGCTGTGGTGTGTTGGGGCACTGTGAGTGAGCTGTGGTGTGTTGGGGCACTGTGAGTGGGCTGTGGTGTGTTGGGGCACTGTGAGTGGGCTGTGGTGTGATGGGGCACTGTGAGTGGGCTGTGGTGTGTTGGGGCACTGTGAGTGGGCTGTGGTGTGATGGGGCACTTTGAGTGGGCTGTGGTGTGTTGGGGCACTGTGAGTGGGCTGTGGTGTGATGGGGCACTGTGAGTGGGCTGTGGTGTGTTGGGGCACTGTGAGTGGGCTGTGGTGTGTTGGGGCACTGTGAGTGGGCTGTGGTGTGTTGGGACACTGTGAGTGGGGTGTGGTGTGTTAGGGCACTGTGAGTGGGCTGTGGTGTTGTGAGTGGGCTATGGTGTGTTGGGGCACTGTGAGTGGGCTGTGGTGTGTTGGGGCACTGTGAGTGGGCTGTGGTGTTGTGAGTGGGCTGTGGTGTGTTGGGGCACTGTGAGTGGGCTGTGGTGTGTTGGGGCACTGTGAGTGGGCTGTGGTGTGTTGGGGCACTGTGAGTGGGCTGTGGTGTGTTGGGGCACTGTGAGTGGGCTGTGGTGTGTTGGGGCACTGTGAGTGGGCTGGGTGTGTTGGGGCACTGTGAGTGGGCTGTGGTGTGTTGGGGCACTGTGAGTGGGCTGTGGTGTGTTGGGGCACTGTGAGTGGGCTGTGGTGTGTTGGGGCACTGTGAGTGGGCTGGGTGTGTTGGGGCACTGTGAGTGGGCTGTGGTGTGTTGGGGCACTGTGAGTGGGCTGTGGTGTGTTGGGGCACTGTGAGTGGGCTGTGGTGTGTTGGGGCACTGTGAGTGGGCTGTGGTGTGTTGGGGCACTGTGAGTGGGCTGTGGTGTGTTGGGGCACTGTGAGTGGGCTGTGGTGTGATGGGGCACTGTGAGTGGGCTGTGGTGTGATGGGGCACTGTGAGTGGGCTGTGGTGTGATGGGGCACTGTGAGTGGGCTGTGGTGTGATGGGGCACTGTGAGTGGGCTGTGGTGTGTTGGGGCACTGTGAGTGGGCTGTGGTGTGATGGGGCACTGTGAGTGGGCTGGGTGTGTTGTGCTGCTGCAGTGTGGAGGGCAGAGGACAGACAGACATAGTCTTCCTCCACCCTCCCCAGGGAGGCTAAGCCTGCTCTTCTGAAAATAAAGGTCATTGACTCTACTAAAGCTCCGCTCTGCAGTCAAGATGAAATATGCAGCCATCTTCCCTCCTCTCGACCGCCCCCGCCCACTGCAAAGAGAGGAGGTGAATCATTCTCTCTCTCTTTACAAGGATGCAGTCACGCGGCTTTGGGACACTTCAACCCCCTCAGCAACACTAAGCACGTAGTCAAATACCCTCTGAAGCATCCTCATGTCAGACACAGCAGTCTTATACCAACGTAGATGGAAGAGAATAGACCTAGGAAGGAGAACCAGTGGCTGAGTGGACGTGGGAGTGTGGCGGATATATGGGTGGCACGTCGTGAGTTGTGCTTACCTGTATGCCAGCAGGAATGTCATAGACGATGCGGATGGTCTTGGCCTCCAGGTAGCCGGGCAGGCAGTGGGGGATGACATGGTAGTCCATCTTCCCAGGGGGCTGTGTGCCTGTCTTCTCCCCATAGATAGCCTTACAGGTGGGGCACTGCAGACTGCCATCCTGGACAGGGTCACATTAAATGTTCAATATTCAAACTAATCTAATCAAACAAATGGAATCTAATCTAGAGTGACTTCATGGACCTAGAACCACCTTCTGTACTAAATTGACTTTTAATAAAACAAGTAATTGCCATGTTGTTTCATGGTTATGCATTAAAATGAGTGTTTGTCAGAGTAAGGCCTGCTTCTGAATTAGTTTGATCTCAATCTAGTCTAATCTAATCTCATCGAATGATATCAAAGTATAACACCACATCAAATGGGATGTGTAATTTCACCCGCTATTATACAATATCATATTACGATATGGTATCATTGATACCATAACAAGCGCTGGCGCGAATGCCCTTTCTCACCTTGTTGCCATTGTTGTACATGGCCACCAGGCACAGCAGATGGTAAATGTGCCCACACTTGCCAAGCCTGCCCACCATTTCTGGCTTTATGCCCTTGTGCTGCAGGACACCCTCGTAGCCTGATGACATCACCAGCCTTTCCATGCAGATGGTGCAGTCCTGGGAAGGGAGAGTGAGTGGGCACCAGTTACTGTATCTGACTGCAGGGTTGGGATGCATAGCAATGATACACTGTACAGTATATTGATTTCAAACCGTATTAAAGTGTGTCACCTAGGACTCTCCTTACCTCATCAGGGGCTACCTTCACTTTCTCCGTGTATCTCCGCACCACATCCTCTGGGTTTTTCCCTAGCAATAAAACACAACATTGAAAGCATATGGTTAAAAGGAAAACATGACTAGATCTGCATAAGGAGAAGTGAATCCTGTCTATTTGACTACTAAGTAAACCTAGTGACCGGTCTGGTTCTTAAGTACCATAGCCCTACTTGATTATGATGAGACAGACCAGTCCAATAAGAGAGTATGATTAATACTGGGTGTGATGTTGAAGAGGAGGTCACCTTCAAAGTGACACAGAACAATGAGCCATCACCCACACACTAAACTAATCCCAGTGTGAAACCAAGCTAGTATGGCTGACCGAGCTCACCCACAGCTTACACCTCTAACACGCTTACAGGCGGGCACTCTTCCCCCAACACTTTTGTTTGCTCATTTGGGGAACAGAGAGAGGGAGAGAGAGAAAGGGGGAAGGGAGGAAGAGAAGGAAAGAGACAGAGAAGCGAGAGAGATGAGAAAACGCGATGGAGAGAGATAGATAGATATAGAGGGAGAGATATAGAGAGAGAGATATAGAGAGAGATAGAGAGAAATATAGAGGGAGAGATACAGCGAGAGAGATATAGAGAGAGAGATATAGAGAGAGATAGAGAGAAATATAGAGGGAGAGATACAGCGAGAGAGATAGAAAAGGAGATATAGAGATAGAGATACAGGGAGAGATACAGAGAGAGAGATATAGAGAGAGAGATAGAGAGAGAGAGATATAGAGGGAGAGATATAGAGATATATATATATAGAGAGAGATATAGAGGGAGAGATATAGAGAGAGAGATATAGAGAGAGAGATATATAGAGAGATATAGAGGGAGAGATATAGAGGGAGAGATATATAGAGAGAGAGATATAGAGAGAGAGATATAGAGGGAAAGATATATAGAGAGAGATATATATATATAAAGAGAGAGATATAGAGGGAGAGATATAGAGAGAGAGATATAGAGGGAGAGATATAGAGAGAGTGATATAGAGAGAGATATATAGAGAGAGCGATATAGAGGGAGAGATATAGAGGGAGAGATATAGAGAGAGAGATATAGAGAGAGCGATATAGAGGGAGAGATATAGAGGGAGAGATATAGCGAGAGCAATAGAGGGAGAGATATGGAGAAGGACTGCATTATGTATTTTCCGGCATTGCCTTTTTGATGGTTTCATTTGCTAGATCAAAGGCCTCTCTGGCCTCCTTTACAGCGGCAGCCGGAACAGGATATCCCTAAATCTCTTTCCCTCTCTGCCTCGCTCCATGGGGGCTATGCTGCATCAATGCAGGCACAATTGGCTGCAACCCATCTATCAATCCGTGGTGTCTTCCCGTCCCAATGCCTCCGCCTGGGTCTGCAGCCCGGGGACGGAGGGGAGAGATGGCGGAGGCATCTGGGTGGAACAGAGTGATGCAGGGCTGAAAAACCCACAGCATGCACTGACCAATTAGGACAGGCAGTCCCCCGGGGACGCCTATGGTTTCCACGGCATCAAATTGACATTGGCCTGGCGCCATTTTAGCTAAAGCGACCACATCTCACCCCTGGATCGTCATCAACCCATCTCACTACAATAGTTTCATCTTAATTATGCTTGTGGAAATAGCTCTGTTAATTTCAATGTGGTGGGAAGCCAATGAAATGTGGTGAATGTGACCGTGAGCCCTCCCTTCCCCTTCGCCAGGGTCATCGGGAGTGCATTGTTCAATCTGCTGAGAGGGTCATTAGCTACCTGCTTCTACATCTGCATTGCTTGCTGTTTGGGGGTTTTAGGCTGGGTTTCTGTATAAGCACTTTGTGACATCTGCTGATGTAAAAAGGGCTTTATAAATACATTTGATTGATTGACCTGCCCTCCATCGAGGACCTGCACGACTCCAGGACAAGGAATCGTGCAGGAAAGATCATCGCAGACCCCACCCACCTCGGACACCCCACCCACCTCGGACACCCCACCCACCTCGGACACCCCACCCACCTCGGACACCCCACCCACCTCGGACACCCCACCCACCTCGGACACCCCATCCTTCAAAGAATCCCCTCTGGCAAATGGTTCAAGTCAATCATGACCAAAACCAGCTGCCTCCTGAACAGTTTCTTATCCTCAGGCTCATAGGGATTAAGACTTTGCATTGAGCCGAGCACTGCACCTTGCCTTCAATGAGGTGAAATAATAATAACTGCACTATACTGCATTTGCACTATGTACACCTCTCCATATATAGATATATCCCCTCTGTAAATTGTATGTCATCACTGTTTATGTCACCCTATTTATACTGTTTATGTCACCCTATTTATACTGTATATCCTGTATGTTGACTTTGTGTCTGTATCTGTTTGTACATTGTCTATTGCTGGCAGCACCTAGTCACTAAGTCAAATACCAGGTATGTTTAAATCTTCTTAGCGAATAAAGATATTCTGATTATCCAGAGGAGAGATTTACTTTACATCTTAATGTCTCAATAGAATTCCTCCCATACTCCATGACAGCCCCTCCCCTCCAGTGTCCATGGGAACCCTCCCTGTCATACATACAGATGTAGGATCTTAACTTGAGGCAGTTTTCTACAGCAGGAAAATAATCCTCCAGCAACAGGAATGTGAATAGATTTTAATTAATGGGCATTTTTTGTAGGGGTTGATACATTTTTCTTAAGGAAGAATCAATTCTGAAATTTCAAAGTGGAAATTACAAACTTCAGAAGCCTTTTTAAACCTCAAATACACTACAATTTGCATAACATGAAAGTTCTCCTGCAACAGGGTGATCAAAGTAAGATCCTACACCTGTACTTACCTTTCCTGAGGTGCTTCTTCTTGGTCTTGCGGCGGATGCCATTGACCCCGGGCACAGGCTTCATGTCACTCTTGTTTATGGGCGGCGGGTGCAGGATGGGTTTAGGGGCCCGGGTCAGACACACAGGCAGGCCAGCAGCACACATCAGGATACCTGTCATACCTGGCACACACACACACACACACACACACACACACACACACACACACACACACACACACACACACACACACACACACACACACACACACACACACACACACACACACACACACACACACACACACACACACACACACACACACACACACACACATACAGGAAAGAAAAGAGCCATGTTGGTTTAGTATTATGACTAAGAATGGAATGCGAAAACTAAAGCGCTCGTGTAGATGCAGCCTACGGGAATAAAAAATAAAATGTATTGCAAAAGAGAAGAAAAATAGAACCATTACCTGCAATTGCTGGGTGAACTGGTCCAGAGCCAGTCAAGTTCTTAACAGGGAGGGCCGGGACCCTGCAGAGAGAAAAACGTCCAATATGAAATCATCCGGTTTTCAGAAAACTAAACATAATGACACTACAGTTCACTGTTATAAAGTACTGTACTTTCTCAGTCAGAATGGCCACACTTACACAGATGTAGAATATGATGCCATAGTGCGAAAGAGTCCATGGTCACGTCACGTGTCCTAGCTAGCAACTACACCACAAACACAGACAAGACAGCCTGACTCATCAACAGTCACTGCTGTCCCAGAGCATGATTCAGAATGACACTTAGAGAGCACACATACACACACGCACACGCACACACGCACGCACACACACACACACACACACACACACACACACACACACACACACACACACACACACACACACACACACACACACACACACACACACACACACACACACACACACACACACACACACACACACACACACACACAGAGGACAACCACTGTTGTTTACTCGCAAAGACATCTAAAATAGGAGTGATAGAGAGCTGTGCACAAAGCATGTGGGTCGAGATGAGTGTGAGTGTGTGTTGGTAAGTCCCTTTTAAGAAACCACGGCCTCAGCTTCAGTCTGGTAATGGAGTGCCCTTCCACACAGGGCAGACCAGATTGCAGGGAAAGGTCACCTGTCAGAGCTAGGGTTAGAGCTTTAGGGTTAGAGACCGCAGGCTGAGCTTCTTTTGCTGCTGCTTCTGCTACTCTATGTGCAGAGAAAAGAACAACTGATCTGCGGTGATGGAGAGGACCAAATAGAAGAAAGGGAAGCCATTTTGATGTCAACACAACCAAAACAGGTTAGCGCTTACGCAATGATCGCAATGAAAAAAGAGCAGCTTTGATGATTGAATTATTATCCTGTATTAACTTACACAGTATTTCAGTACATGCAAGAAGCACGTCACTGAATTAGAGTAGAATAATAAAACTGTCTCACTTTCCCAAAGGTATTATGTAACGTTAATACCATTGATCTAAGAGATCCCTTCCCCCAATAGCAGCTCAGACTAGATGTGCTCCACACGAACCAGCCCCTCCCACCGGCCTCTCTCTCTCCATCTCTGTCTCTCTCCTCCATGTGCAGGCAGTGTCCAGGACCCTTAGCCCAGTATCTCTTCAGCACCTCCCTCACAAATCCCTAACAAAAGGCTGCTTTGATGTGAGCAGACCCTGTGTTCCTGTGCCAGGGGAGCCCTTCAATGAGCTCTACAGAATTAACAAAGGCCCACGTGTCCTGGACACTCTGGGTCTGATCTGCCTTATCTCCACTCATTCTCAGGGGAACTAGTGTAGCGATATGCAGGCTAGGCTACATAGAGGAGTAGAGATATGAAGCTGTGGCCAGGACAAGGTCAGCTAGCTGGGTAATGGCCTATACTATAGCATGATGCATGTCAGACAGCTGTGTGCATGTGTGGTCCATTTATGCTCAGGAAGGCCGAAAAAACGTATGTATTGTGTTGGAGAAAGGCCAAGAGCTAATAAGAGTATTGTGCTGGCATGTCTGCAGTGCGTGCTGTATACAGCGCCTCAAACTGGCAAATCAGCTCAAGCAGACAATCAGGCATTTTCAAAGAAAACAAATTAGGCATTGCCCACGGGGAGAATTCCTCCCTATATTTAAACATGCACTTACAGTATCTCAAATCAAGAGTGTCTGCCTCTTGAAACACATGTATAATTCAGGAATTTCATGGAGAGTGTTTGTGATTAAACAATACATTTTCACCAGGAGAGAGCAACATATAAAAGAGCCCTTGGCACTGTCACACACACATGTACACACACATGCATACACACACGCTAGTGCACCTTGAGACAGTGTAAGTGTAACAGCATTTGTAAGCATAATGTTTTAACATCATGAGATCATTCAACCATATAAACTCTTGTTGCACAAAAACACACAACAGCATTTCTTGCCACATTTAATTTCTAAATATGGGAAGCTAGTAACTCCAACTTTAAGCTTTTAATTAACAAGACCCTCAAGTTATTCTTAGTAACACCTGGTCCACACTTGCAAACATCAAAAAAGTTTGAACTTTTTCTACGTCTTAAAATCCGCATCAGCCAAATAAAATAGAAAAATGTGATAGAATATTTCTTGTTATCTGCTCCCATGGGATAACCTGGCACAGTTAGCCCTATGATAACACAACCAACTGGCCATGATTATTCCCATAAGAAATTCTTCATCAGCTAACCAAAGATCTTAGACTTTATATCCACCAACCGGTGGCCTCCCGAGTGGCGCAGCAGTCTAAGTCACTGCATCGCAGTGCTACATCGCACATTGCACTACAGACCCGAGTTCAACCCTGAGCTGTATCACAACTGGCCATGGTCGGGAGTCCCATACGGCAGTGAACAATTGGCCCAGTGTCATCCGTGTTATGGGAGGGTTTGGCTGGGGGAGCTTTACAAGTCGTTGTAAAATAAGAATTTGTTCTTAACTGACTTGCCTAGCTAAGTAAAATCTTAAAATAGGTCAACTTGGACACCAGAGGGATATTTTCAACCAAAGAATTCTAGGTTTACTATTGTTCCGCTTGCTCTGTAACAAGTTTAGTATAACAAGTTTAGTGTGACAAATGAATGACGCATCCTTGACTAGGCTACTAGCTACTAACGTTAGTCAAAATTCAAAAAAGCATGTTTTTGCATACAGTTGAAGTATGAAGTTTACATACACTTAGGTTGGTGTCATTAAAACTCGTTTTTCAACCACACCACAAATTTCTTGTTAACAAACTATAGTTTTGGCAAGTTGGTTAGGACATCTACTTTGTGCATGACACAAGTCATTTCCCCAACAATTGTTTACAGACAGATTATTTCACTTATAATTCACTGTATCACAATTCCAGTGGGTCAGAAGTTTACAACACTAAGTTGACTGTGCCATTAAACAGCTTGGAAAATTACAGAAAATTGTCATGGCTTTAGAAGCTTCTGATAGGCTAATTGACATCATTTGTGGAAGAGTACCTGTTGATGTATTTCAAGGCCTACCTTCAAACTCAGTGCCTCTTTGCTTGACATCATGGGAAAATCAAAAGAAATCATCCGAGACCGCAGAAAAAAAAATTGTAGACCCCCACAAGTCTGGTTCATCCTTGGGAGCAATTTCCAAACACCTGAAGGTACCACGTTCATCTGTACAAACAATAGTATGCAAGTATAAACACCATAGGACCACGCAGCCGTCATACCGTCCTAGAGATGAACGTACTTCGGTGAGAAAAGTGCAAAACAATTCCACAGTAAGAACATCATAATAACGGTTAAATATGGTGGTGGTAATGTGATGGTCTGGGGATGCTTTGCTGCCTCAGGACCTGGACAATTTGCCATCATTGAAGGAATCATTAATTCTGTTATGTATCACAGAATTCTACAGGAGAATGTTAAGCCATCCGTCTGTGAGCTGAAGCTGAAGCACAGCTGGGTCATGCAGCAAGACAATGATCCAAAACACACAATCAAGTCTACATCAGAATGGCTGAAAAGCAACAAATGCAAAATTTTGGAATGGCCTAATTAAAGTCCAGACCTAAACCCGATTGAGATGTTTTGACAGGACCTGAAACAAGGAGTTCATGCTTGAAAACACACAAATGTCGCTGAGTTAAGGCAGTTCTGCATGGAAGAGTGGGCCAAAATTCCTCCACAGTGATGTTAGAGACTTATCAACAACCACATGAAACGTTTGCTTGCAGTCATTGCAGTTAAAGGTGGCACAACCAATTATTGAAGGTAAGGGGGCAATTACTTTTTCACAAAGGGGAATTGAGTGTTGCACAAAAATGAAATAAGTGTCACATTTTTGTGTTATTTGTTCACTCAAGATCCTTTTTTTAATATTAAGTTTTGGTTGAAGTACTGACAACATTCAGGGTGTAATCTGTAAGCGTATGCAGGGTTATAGTATCCCTCTTCTGCTCTGCTCTTTATCATTGACCTGTTTCAGGGAAGGGACCGTCTCTGGGGCCAGTGACCTGGTCCTTCCTGCAGCTGGGGCTAGGGCTGGGATTCATGCGATGGGCCACTGCTGACCTACATCCCCCCTCTGCTCCTCTCCCTGTGTGGGCAGGGACATGGTCACGAGTCCACAGCTGGATGCCATGCTGCACACATAAAAGCCTCGCAGTCACTCCTAAGATCTACTGATCATTTAGCTGATCATTTTGCTTCCATCTATTATTAAAACTGGGGTTCAGATTTTAATCAGGAGGTAGTACCTTACAAATGTACAGTACAGTAAAACAATACCACAGGAGTGTTCTGGTATTTCACTTTCAAGTAAATTCCATGAGTGAGTACAGACCCAGTAACCTCTTTTTCTCTTTCACTCCATAAACCCTTATCACTCTCTTCATCCTCTGTTCCCTTATCACAGTCCTGTCTACCCTTCCTCTCCTCCATCCCTCTCTTCTCCTCTATTCCTTCTCCTCCCCTCTCTCCCAGACTGACTCTCCAGCCTGACTTGAGCAGGAATTAATTAGGCTGAGAGCAATGTGATTTCCTCCGGATACAGAGACCAAATTAGGCCCAGTTACAGAAGTGCTGACGGAGCCCTTATATCTCATCGTCTGTTTATCATGCACCAGGAAGACAGGGAGGAGGAGAGGAGAAAACTCAAAAAGTGCTTAATCGCATATTGATGTGGTGGAGGACTGGGAGAGGAAGGCAGACCCTGCCCCCGGTTATGCCCAGGGGAAGAGAACAACATCAGTAATGCACTTTACAAAGCACTCTCAAAACAGACAAATAAGCAATAATGACACAGAGCATCTCTTACATAGCATCGGTTTGGTCTGGATGGTCCTTTGTGATTTATTCAGTTGTTTCTCCTTCAATTCTACCTAATGGAGACAGGGCTGAGACAGGGCTAGGGGGTCTAGTGCAGAGCAGAGAAGGGCAGGCTACACACACGGCTGTGTAATCCCTGCCTTGTCCACTGGCTTCCACTCTTTAGAGAGCTAGCTCTGCTCTCCAGTCTAAACAGAGGACAACATTTGTAATAATCACTTAACACAAGGAGACATGAGTGCCAAAACAAACCCTACTCACTCAGCCAAGGGCAGAGAGAACTGCTGGGCAATTGCATAGTAAAGTACTATTCACAGCCTCATTATCAAACACCTAGTAGTGCAAGTAGAAAGGATCTCTCTTACCATGTATCCCCTTCATCCATCTTTAGCACATACACAGATCATTTCCTGTCCGAGAGCACAAAACCTTAGATTGTGTTTCTCTGTGCTCTCTAATGCGGAAGTGAATTGAGGAAGTTGAGATGAGGAAGTGGCTTTCTGATGTTGAAATTACAAAAGAAATCACCTGCAAACGGCCTCTCTGTCCTTTACTATAACTGTAAAACTCCCTGAGAAACTCAATGTCCAGATATATGGCAAGTTTTGAGTTGAACATTGTGGTATGATCACAGAGGAAACATTCATAAGAGGAGTGCTCTGTACACTCCAGATAGGCAGAGAATCAAAGGCCTTGTTGGAACACAAACATCTATTAAATTCCACTTTCTTCCTCCTTTGGATGAATGTGTTCGTAGTTCTGAGGTTGTTTTTACTGATACACCTTCTGACATTTATGATTCAGGTACAGAAGATCAAAAGTAAAGGCCAGTTGGAAAGTGAATAGCAGATGAAAACCGTGGAAACCCAATATGAAAAGCAAATGTGATATGCCTAGCCAGACCAGTAGGTGATGCTCTTTACTAGCCTGAAGACAAGCACAAAATTATTCCGCTGCAAATCTGAATCTGTAATGTAGGTGACACCATGTGCTCTTTTTAAAGGATGGGCCCCTATCTCTTGAAGACCCTAGGATCCATGTGTAAAGGGGTGGTCAGCCAGCCACTGGGATGACAACCCAACTTGGGATGGGGGAGAGGTTTTAGCAGGTGGAATATTAGAGGACAATTAGAGGTTTACTTAGTCACAGCTGCAGTATGCTTAACAGTGCAAATATCATGGTACAGCTATATAAACATTCAATTATCATGGTACTTCTTAATGGTAAGTTTTCAAACATATATTATGGTAAGTATAATCGAAACTTGTATCTCATTATGGTAGATGGTGAAATAAGTACAGCTAGTTATAAATGTAATGGTTTAACAGATAATAAGAAAATACGATCAGTCCTCAAAAGACGATCAGTCCTCAACTGGCAGCTTCATTAAATAGTACGCGCAAAACACCAGTCTCAACGTCAACAGTGAAGAGACGACTTCGGGATGCTGGCCTTCTAGGCAGAGTTGGAAAGAAAAAGCCATATCTCCGACTGGTCAATAAAAAGAAAAGAATGAGATGGGCTAAAGAACACAGCCACTGGACAGAGGAACTCTGCCTAGAAGGCCAGCATCTCGGAGTCGTCTCTTCACTGTTGACGTTGATACTGGTGTTTTGCGGGTACTGTTTAATGAAGCTGCCAGTTGAGGACTTGTGAGGCATCTGTTTCTCAAACTAAACACTCTAATGTACTTGTCCTCTTTTTCAGTTGTGCACCGGGGCCTCCCACTCCTATTTCTATTCTGGTTAGAGCCAGTTTGTGCTGTTCTGTGAAGGGAGTAGTACACAGCGTTGTATGAGATCTTCAGTTTCTTGTCAATTTCTCGCATGGAATAGTCTTCATTTCTCAGAACAAGAATAGACTGACGAGTTTCATAAGAAAATTATTTGTTACAGGCCATTTTGAGCCTGTAATTGAACCCACATATGCTGATGCTCCAGATACTCAACTAGTCTGAAGAAGGCCAGTTATATTGCTTCTTTAATCAGAACAACAGTTTTCAGCTGTGCTAACATAATTGCAAAAGGGTTTTCTAATGATCAATTAGCCTTTTAAAATGATAAACTTGGATTAGCTAACACAATGTGCCATTGGAACACAGGAATGATGGTTGCTGATAATGGGCCTCTGTACGCATATGTAGATATTCCATACAAAATCTGCCGTTTCCAGCAACAATAGTCATTTACAACATTAGCAATGTCTACACTGTATTTCTGACCAATTTGATGTTATTTTTAAAAAAATGTGATTTTCTTTCAAAAATAAGGGAATTTCTAAGTGACGCCAAACTTTTGAACAGTATCATCACCCCTTTAGACAAAGTTTTATGGGAAAGGGACTGGGGGGACAAAATATATTTCTCCCGTAGGCAAAGAAACTTGAAAGGGGTGACAATATTAATTAACAATCATTTTGAACCCAGTGTGCAAACTGTTCGATTGGACCATAAACAGATTTGGCTCATTAATCTATATGGTCCAAATGATCCACACTTCTTTGAAAATATATATAATAATTTATCGAGCTTACAGGCAATAGATGACTCAATTAGTTTTGCAGAGATCAGATGAACGGATGATCTCGCATGCAGAGATCTTCTTTGCAGCAATTTGACCACGAAGGCCTGATTCACACAGTCTCCTCTGAACAGTTGATGTTGAGAGGTGTCTGTTACTTGAACTCTGTTAAGCATTTATTTGGGCTGCAATTTCTGAGGCTGGAAACTCTAATGAACGTATCTTATGCAGCAGAGGCAACTATGGGTCTTCCTTTCCTGTGGCGGTCCTCATGAGAGCCAGTTTCATCATAGCGCTTGATGGTTTTTGTGAATGCAATTGAAGAAACTTTCAAAGTCCTTCAAATTTTCCTGATTGACTGACCTTCATTTCTTAAAGTAATGATGGACTGTCGTTTCTCTTTGCTTATTTGAGCTGTTCTTGCTATAATATGGACTTGGTCTTTTACCAAATAGGGCTCTCTTCTGTATACCAACCCTACCTTGTCACAACACAACTGATTGGCTCAAACTCATTAAGAAGGAAAGAAATTCCACAAATGTACTTTTAACAAGGCACGCCTGTTAATTGAAATGCATTCCAGGTGACTACCTCATGAAGCTGGTTGAGAGAATGCCAAAAGTGTGCAAAGCTGTCATCAAGGCAAAGGGTGGCTACTTTGAAGAATCTCAAATATAAAATATATTTTGATTTGTTTGGGTACTATGATTCCAAATTTGTTATTTCAAAGTTGTAATGTCTTCACTATTATTCTACAATGTAGAAAATAGTCAAACTAAAGAAAAACCCTTGAATGTATAGGTGTTCAAACTTTTGACTGGTAATGTATATATAAACACAAATTCTTCCGCTGCTCTGTCGTTCGCTACATACTTTAGTCTGAGACTGCCACCATGGAAGTTGTTTGTGGTGACGAGGCGCACGAGGGTCATTGTAAAAAACAAAGTCATCACTGATTGGATCGTCCCTAACCAATCAGAATATCAAGCCACTGACGACTTTTTAAACTGTTGCTTTACCTGCCTGTGTTCTGGCTAGGGCCAAACCCATCGGTTTCTGGACCAATCAGACCAACCCGAATGCGTTCATTGCAGAGAAGAAACTAACATCCTTGTGCATGGCGTAGCGTTTGGCCGGAGCAAGGAGTCTGGGTAGCCAGGCAAGCTCTACTCCACCTCTGATAATCATGACTACATTACAACAACCATGTTCAGACTAAGCCGGAAATTATCCAGGCGTAAACTAGCTCATTAAACTAACTCCTACCTCCCTCCGAGGCCTCCAACTGCTTTTAAATGCTAGTAAAACTAAGTGCATGCTCTTCAACCGATTGCTGCCTGCACCCTTCTGTCCGACTAGCATCACTACTCCGGACGGTTCTGACTTAGAATATGTGGACAACTACCAATACCTAGGTGTCTGGTTAGACTGTAAACTCTCCTTCCAGACTCAAATTAAGCATCTCCAAACCACAATCTAAAATCAGCTTCCTATTTCGCAAAACAAAATCTCCTTCACTCATGCTGCCAAATATACCCTCGTAAAACGGACTATCCTGCTGATCCTTGACTTTGGCGATGTCATTTACAAAATATCCTCCAACACTCTACTCAGCAAACTGGATGTAGTCTATCACAGCGCCATCCGTTTAGTCACCAAAGCCCCATATACTACCCACCACTGCGACCTGTATGCTCTCGTTGGCTGGCCCTCAATACATATTCATCGTCAAACCCACTGGCTCCAGGTCATCAATAAGTCTATGCTAGGTAAAGCCCCGCCTTACCTCAGCTCACTGGTCACCATAGCAACAACCACCCATACGTAGCATGCGCTCCAGCAGGTATATTTCACTGGTCACCCCCAAAGCCAACACTTACTTTGGCCGCCATTCCTTCCAGTTCTCTGCTGCCAATGACTGGAACGAATTGCAAAAATCACTGAAGCTGGAGTCTTATATCTCCCTCTCTAACTTAATAAAGCATCAGGTGTTAGAGCAGCTTACCGATCACTGTACCTGTACACAGCCAATCTGTAAATAGTACACCCGACTACCTCATCCCCATATTGTTACTTATCCTCTTGCTCTTTTGCACCCCAGTATCTCTACTTGCATATCATCATCTGCACATCTATCACTCCAGTGTTAATGCTAAATTGTAATTATTTCGCCTCCATGGCATATTTATTGCCTTACCTTCCTACTCTTCTACATTTGCACACACTGTAAATGTCACGTTCCTGACCTGTTTTCTCTTGTTTTGTATGTGTTTATTGGTCAGGGCGTGAGCTGGGTGGGCATTTCTATGTGTTGTGTTTCTATGTTGGGTTAAAGGGTTGCCTGGTATGGCTCTCAATTAGAGGCAGGTGTTTGGCATTTCCTCTGATTGAGAGTCATATTAAGGTAGGTTGTTCTCACTGTTTGTTTGTGGGTGATTGTCGCTGTGTCTATGTCGATGTTCTATGTTGCATGTATGCACTAGTTCATTCTTAGCTTCACGTTCGTCTGTTTGTTATTTTGTTAGTTTGTTTAAGTGGTTTCGTTTTGTGTTTGTTCTCTTCTTAATAAAAGAAGATGTTCTTTTCACGCGCTGCGCCTTGGTCCTCACTCTCTACCTTTGACGATCGTGACAGTAAATTGATTTTTCTATTGTGTTATTGACTGTACGTTTGTTTATGTGTAACTCTGTGTTGTTGTTTTTGTCGCGCTGCTTTGCTTTATCTTGGCCAGGTCGCAGTTGTAAATGAGAACTTGTTCTCAACTGGCCTACCTGGTTAAATAAAGGTGAAATAAATAAATACAAATTATAAACACCTACATGTTCTCACAAGGTTATTATTTAAACTGCAGTCTTTGTCACTGGTGACAGCTTACAATGTGTATAGATGTGTAATATAGCACCTGCCTACTACCAGCATGTGTGAAATTCATACAGTGCTGCAGGAGGGAACATGTTATTTGAACATTTACTATGGAGAGAATTACTGCAAGATCAGATAAGAAGCATGTTTTCTTGTCAGCTATTTTACACCATCAACCCTGAGTGGGTTTCAAAATAAGCACAGAGAACAGAAAGACGCAGTGAGTTTATGAGGTAGTTATAGGGTGTATAAAACAAGTGAGATTTGGGTGTGGGTGTATGAGAAAAAAAACTTGAAATGTTTCTATTCTGCGTGGGTTTCTGTGTTATCTGTCTGCAATGCACTGGTGGGAATATGTGAGGGTGTTCACGTGCCTGTGTCCTCCTGTGTGTGTAGTTGTTAACCACACTCATCCTGTGTGTGTAGAGCCACACGCCTGGGAAATGTTGTTCTCCACCTCAACCCTTTCTCTTTCTCACTCTGTCTCGCTCCATTTTTTCTCTCAGTCGTCTCCCACAGCCTCTCACAGCTCCCTCCCGCCCACTGCGCAGAGAGGTGAGAAACGAGCACTCCATCCACTCCAGCCCTCTGATTTGATAGGACCCTTAAAAATCACTACAGGGGTTCTCAGCTGTCTCACACACTCACACACACACACACACACACACACACACACACACACACACACACACACACACACACACACACACACACACACACACACACACACACACACACACACACACACACACACACACACACAATAATAATACACTATTGCCTGTTTCACATGTTCAGGTTTCCAGCCTCCACCTGTCCACTCAGTCATGTGCTGCCATGAACTGCCAACATCGCACATTCCCTTACACAGAACTAGGCCTTGTGAAGTCTGCCTGAAGGACAGTATCATTTCAATACATACTGTCTAACTGTGTCTCTCCCCATAAGCTGTGAAAGGGAAATGGAATGAAATGAGATCACCAGAGGGTTCATTTTAGTAAAGAAAACAGGATAGGAACAGCGGTATTGGTTACAGTTCTAGACACTACTTTCCTTTAGTTCCCTTCACTAAATTGCTCTCGGGTCGGATCGCTCTGCTCAAGCTCCCATTTTTCCTTGATCCATTATTCACCTCTCCCCAGTGTATCTCTGCCTCCATGGCAAATGGGTTTCCAAAGCTACATGGGAGCACAGCTTTACACACGCACACACACAGGCATACACTTCCACAAGAACACACCTTCACACACACAAACAACAGAACACACATACCGTGTTCAGCATAGAATATAATGACACATAGCTTACTGTGTGGTAAAAAAATACTGGGTAAAATTAGAGGCATTGAGCAGAAAACAGCTATTTGGAGTCTATTGAGGCAAGTGTAAGCTTGATATCCAGGACAACCATGCTAAGATTCAAATGTAGAGCAGAACAGTTCCCCACACTCCCCAGTGCAGAGAGATGAGTAGAGAGAAGAGATGAAACAGGAGAAAGAGCAGAGGAGAGGAGAGGAGAGGAGAGGAGAGGAGAGGAGAGGAGAGGAGAGGAGAGGAGAGGAGAGGAGAGGAGAGGAGAGGCAGCTGAGGCAGTAGAGCTGTCAATGCACCCAGGACCTGGAGCTTCCACTGCAGAGCCATTGATCACCCAGTTAACAAGAAGTGCAGTAAATCAGCAGACACACAACATAGAGATAGAAAAGAGAGACAAAGAGAGACAAAGAGAGAGAGGGCGAAAGAGAGAAAGAGAACGAGATCGAGAGAGAGAAAAAAAAGGGTGAGAGAGAGAGAAAGAAAGAGAGCGAGATAGAGAGAAAGAGACAAAGAGACATAATGTGATGCAACACAACACAATGCACCAGACACATACGCTGTATGCAGTATGTCAGCAGAGGTATTCTAAAACTGTATGGCACATTAGACAGGTAGACAGACAGAGCGAGGTGGTGTTCAAATTGCTTTCATCTATTTTCATCTCATTGAAAAAGCAATCTATAGACTAACTGAATGTGCTTTTGTTATGTCCCTACTGCTAGTGTGTTATTCTAATGTTCATAGTGAAAGAGATGTGGTTTTGGTGGAATGTAATCAAAATGAATACTGGTTACCCTGGTGGGATGGCTCCTCTAGCAGTGCCCATGGAAATGCGCTGGGTTCCCGGCCGGTTCAGGTTGTTCTGCCCGTTGATGATGACATGGTGGCCGTGGGAGTGTGCATGGGTGTGGGAGTGGCCATGTGCAAGCGGAAGGGACGGCAGTGCCGGGGAACAAGGGAAGTTGGAACTAGACAGGGGCGACTGCACCTGTTCAGCTTTTGCTTGGCCACTTCCTGCACTTATGTTGTTATGCTGTATGTTGTTGCTCCCGGCACCGGAGGTTGGGGACCAGAGTGTGGTTCCGGCGAAAGTGTTACTCTGCCGTACCACATTAAGCGTGCCTGTGGCCCCTGGAGCTCCTGCGGCCCCTCCGTACAGCTTACGGCGCTGAGAGGCCAGGATGGCGTTGGAGGCGGCCCGCGTGCTGTTGACTAGAATGCACTGCTGGCAGGAGCAGGGTTGGCCGGAGCTGGCGCCCACAGGCCACGACTGGGACTTGGGGATGGAGCCCATGATGAGAGGGTAGGCCAGGTCCATGCGTCGGCGCAGGCGGCGTTTCCTCTGGCTCTGCCGGTTGGTCTGGACCATACTGTTGAAGTCAATGAGGTAGCAGAAACCCAGAGAGGTCAGGTCCAGCCAGGGATGCTGCTTCTCATAGGCGTTCTGGATGGTCACACAGATCTCCATGTCGTAGGGCGTCCAGGAGCCGCTGTCGTTCTCCCACTCCCACACCACACCCTTCCCTGGGGCTGACGACGGCTCATAGAAGTTCCTGTGGACCGGCCTCATAGTGCCTGGAGGGAGAGAGCGAGAGGATAGGAGGTCAGAGGAAAGAACTACTGTACGTATCCATCATAGATGATTCACTTACCAAGATCTCAAACCACTTTTTGTTTAAATAATCATGAATTTAAATGTATAACTCATTGAATAAATTGGCCAAGCATGCTTCAAAATCAAAAAGTAACCCAGATTCTAATATGTGAAAATGACAGTCATAATTTTCTATTTGTCTCTGTGTTGAGGAAGAAGAAGGGGAGGGGGAGACAGAGGTGTAACCCTGCCCTCCTGCTGATGGCCTCACAGCCCCCACCTCCAATATAACACAATTACTGTGGTCACATGGGAAATCAGGACACCTCTCCCCATCCATCTCCTGCCTGCTACGCAGCACACCAGCAAGGGTATCCAGGCTCTACGGCTAGGACCACCACCACCACCCTTCCCCCATTTAATTTAACGGCTAAATGCACACTAACTTGCAGTGGAACACCAGGGTGATAATGGAAGGAAGGACGTGTGCGTGGTGGGGGGAAAGGCTGGCGTAAAAGGCTGTGGCCCCCCAGCCATACAGCACAGCATCACTGGCACCAGAGAATAAAACGCATCAGCAGAATCAGCAGCACTGACCTTGAATCTCTGCCGCAAACTGTGCTAAAGGACTTGGCTTGGCAGCTCATTTCATTTGGAAGGCTGCTGAGAACCTCTGCACACAGACACACAGCCAGCTGCCTCTGTCACTCACCTCCCCAGCCAGTCAGTCATCCATTCCTTCACTCATTCTCCTTGCCTCAGTGGTCTATTGATTGACTTTCAATTTCCTCCACACACACACTCTCTTCACTCTCTCCCTCATGCATTACTTCCCATGCCTGATGTTAGGATAAAACTCACCAATTCACACTCACTCACTCATAGCTACCACTGTTTCATCCATTCAATGAGCTCACTCACTGTATCACTTATTCACTGTTTCACTCCTGACTACCAATTACTCATCCAGCATGTTGATTTACAGTAGTATACCCAGAGCCTCAGGTGGGGATAGAGGATGAGATGGAGTGAACAGCTCTTCTACAGAGTAGGCTTTTATCACTTAGTGTTCTCTCCTGTGGGATACATTAACATGCAACAGACAAACATTCTCTCTTTCTCCCTGTTAGGCAGTGTGTGTGTGTGTGTGTGTGTGTGTGTGTGTGTGTGTGTGTGTGTGTGTGTGTGTGTGTGTGTGTGTGTGTGTGTGTGTGTGTGTGTGTGTGTGTGTGTGTGTGTGTGTGTGTGTGTGTGTGTGTGTGTGTGTGTGTGTGCGTGCGTGTGTGTGTGTGTTGGTGTGTGTGTTCTCACGTCTCAGACCCAATCAATGGATGTGCAGCAGCACCACACTCTCTTGTTAAACGCTGAGTTAACTAACACTAGCCTTATAAATATTTGATGATGTGGAGACTTTTTATCTGCTGGGCATCAATTTAGCTTCACCAAGGAAATATAAACATAGGGCCCTATAAAAATCTGTTTTGTTTTTCAAGGTTTCCTTTCCCCTGTTTTTTCAGGTTTCCACCCTAAAAAAAATCACACTTTAAAAAAATAAATAGAAAAACAACACATTTGGATGTTCTAAGTCCACAACAATGTTTAAACCACATCAGGAGACCACTTTTGAGGTCTGGGATATTTTGTTATTTTATTTACATTGTTGGGTGTAGTAACCCTTTAATTCCAGTGTGGTTTTTAGCGAGTGTTTTTGTAGCGCACATGTGTTGGTAGAGTTTGCTAAACAAATACCAACTGGATTGACGCAAATAATCATGATATAATTCTGCCAGGTAGGCATAGGCTACATTGTAGCTAGTTAACATTTAACTGAGAAGGTTTTCGGTAAAGCCTTTCCATCTACCAGAAGACTTTTCGTTAGCCTCATCGCTAACTGCTACACAAAATGGTAGTTGTGCGCACCGCACATACACAGGTGGGGGATTCTCGTTCCCTCTTCAGAACGTCGCAGGAAATACGAATCACTGATGCATTCTGTTCATGTCTTATGATAAACTTTGGCAAATTAATTCATTTTCAATACATTTAGTTGATTTCCTTACTAAGTTCAATTCATTTTTTTATTTAGTTGAATTCCGTTTTAATGTCTGGACTCTGTCCGCATTCTGTATACCAGATTTTATAGGGCCCTATAAACATTATCTTCCTTTAAGAGCCAATTAGGCTTTCATAGGCCCTAATGGAAGCTAATGGTGAGAACATACACAAAATTGCTAAAATATATTCTATAAACGGTGACATGCCCAAATGGAGGTTTGATTGGAAATCATGTTACCTGGTTATTACAGCTAATTACTCCAACAGGATATGATGTAGGGCCATGACATTCCCATGAGGGGTAATCCCTCACCAGGGGCCAATTTGTGAATACATTACCCCTCCTATTCCAGATCATAAATCATATACCTCACATATAAACCCCAGGATATTATCAAGGCGAGACCCAGATAAAGACACAGGAGGCAGATGGTTGGAGTCTTACAATATTTAATAATCCAAAGAGGTAGGCAAGAGAATGGTCGTGGACAGGCAAAGGGTCAAAACCAGATCAGAGTGGCAGACAGGCTCGTGGTCAAGGCAGGCAGAATGGTCAGGCAGGCAGGTACAGAGTCCAGAAACATGCAAGGGTCAAAACCGGGAGGACTAGAAAAAGGAGAATAGCAAAAAGGAGTAGGGGAAAAACATGCTGGTTGACTTGACTAAACATACAAGACAAACTGGCACAGAGAGACAGGAAACACAGGGATAAATACACTGGGGAAAATAAGTGACACCTGGAGGGGGTGGAGACAATCACAGGAACAGGTGAAACAGATCAGGGCGTGACAGATATAACCTGTCAAAGGAAGAAACATAGGAACGTCGAACAGACAAGAGCTAACCATCTAGCTGAGGGACTGTATCTGCTCTACTGTGCGCATTTCTATGCTGTGGTAGTGACTCGGGTTAGATAGGGCCTCAAGGAGAGAGTGAAGGTCAGAACAGTGCTGTAATCACATGGAACCATAACAGGAAGCTCCACTCACATACAGCATGAACAACCTTGCAGCACCTTATATGGCTGTCGGTCTCATGCAGTAATTTACTGTTGTATATATAATGGCTCCAGCCCAAATACTGAGGCTGAGTTGTTGATGCTCTCCGTGCGACCCAGCCGACCCTCTATGCTCTTCCTGACAGGAAACGGCGAGAGAGAGTGGTCACTTCCTGTCTGACCCTATGTGCCTTTGGCACCGGTCTCTCCCTTCCCTCCTAAGTCTCTCCTCCCCTCTCCCCCGTCCCATCCTCCTCCTCATGACATCCTCCAGATGTCCTTGCCCAACAAAACAGCGGTCCCATTGGGTGAGGAGACATGGCTGTGTCATGTATAACTGTGTCAAGCCTCACTGTGGGACTCTAACCCTAGCTCACACACGGAAAGGTGAGTTCAGGGTGAATTAAACTATTAAGACTCTTGTGGCTTCCTGAAGATCTGTTCATTCCCTGACAGAGTCTATCATTCCATCACTCTCTTTAATAGGATTGTTTTGGTCTTCAGCTGAAGACAGGTCTGTCTGACTCGCTCCTCACAGGTCTGTCTGACTCGCTCCTCACAGGTCTGTCTGACTCGCACCTCACAGGTCTGTCTGACTCTCTCTTCCACTCTCATCTCCCGCTGATGCCAGCCCTCCCTTTCCACTCCTGGCTAGTCACCAACTCTCTGACAAATGTTTCACATTTTCCACCCTGTCACTCATTGGCTACCATCCTGATCTTAGACAACACTCTTGTTGTCCACATTACCCAGAACTCATGCTCTCGCTAGTGCTGCATTAGTCAGGCTGATGATAAGCCCTGTATGCCTCTAGATACAGGCCCATTATGTATCCTAATAATTGACAAGCTTCTCCAATTCCCCCTGGGCCACCCTGAGCTTATTAAAAATAGCTCCATGAGTTCCTGTAACTACAGAGGGAGAGAGGCCAGTAACAGCTACACTGTGAGGCTGCCGAATGCTAGCTAGCTGAGTAGCACTTAATAGGAAGAGGCTAATCATTTTTTTATTACAGAAGTAGGATCTTAATTTGAGGCGGTTTGCTACAGCAGGAAAATAATCTTGCAGCAACAGGAAATGTGAATTATTATGTGGATTATAATTAATGGACAATTTTGTAGGGGTTGCTAGATTTTCATAATGGAAAATCAAGTCAAAAATGTCTAAGTGGAAATTACAAACGTCAGAAGTCTTTTAAACCTTAAATACTGTACACGATAAGTTCTCCTGCAGCAGTGTAATCAAATTAAGATCCTACATCTGTACAGCAGCCAAACTGACTGGCCAGTGGCGAACACTGTGGTGCTGGGTCAGGTGCACTCTTTTGCTCACTTATATATCATAACATAAGATTCATTATAGCTATACCTTTCCTAAATCAGGGTTTGACATATACAAGCTTTTCTATTTTACTGCTGTGGGATATATTGCCATTTGGTACAGTTCATCGACCTAATTTCTAACTAAATGTTTATTGGGCTGTACATCAGCTTGCACTTAAATGGATTTATTATCCTGGACACATTCTCTATGCGAATATTGTATATCAGTGAAAGAACAATAAATATTCCATTATGTGCTGCTACGGTATACAGGCAATAACGTAATTGAGGTATGTTTGATGTTTTCCCTAAACCCCACTAGCACAGCTTGAATGGAAATATCCCTTTCATCTCCTGAAAAAAGGCCTTCACAAACAATTAACCTGATACAGTTATGAGAGAACACACAGAACTAGGAGGGTGTCGATGACATAAAAATGCGTCCTCGTTGTGAGATAAAACATCTAGGTCAAACAGATCTGTGGTGAAGTGGTGAAAATACAATCTCTAAGTACGTACCCATTAAGATTAGGACCCCTGAAACATATGGATGACATGCATACAGCATCAGCAAGCATGTTCACAAAGTAATAAAACATACATCATAGGTACTGTGAGATACTGTACTAGCGTTATACCAGCATGCCACAAACTCGTCTGAGATCAGAGAGCTAGGTAATGAGGATGACAGTGTGGTATCAGTAGCTGGCTTGAGAATGATACTGGCTACAACATACTACTCCTTACCATAACTATCCCACCCAAGCTCCCTCAAACTTAATTATCCAGATCACTTTAACAAAGCAAATTTCTATACTGCTGAGCCACTGTACAGTTTTGACATAATAATGCAGAGCTATAATGGACCCGTGGTGCTGGGAAGCAACCTAGAATCCCTACAGCAGCAGCCTCCTCTCTCCAGCCGACGTGATGGATTAACAAAGGACGAAAAGGTACAGGTGGTTGGGAGGAGAGGAAGAGGCTGGCGGGGGAGGGTTGGTGATATGCATAGAGCTTCTCTGCTAGAGTGGAATGAAATGAGGATGTCTCACTTTCTCTTACCCAGGCAAGCTTACAATGTGAATACTGCAGCAGAGCAGAGTAGCCCCCGATGACTCAGTCCTCCTAAGACAGGCTGCCAAACAAGACAAGCTGGGGGGGAGTAGCAGAGCCCCCCCATCTCTACCCCCTGCCTTGGGGAGCTGGCCAGTTACAATGCACTTGTGCAGAGTTTGCAGTTATGGTGGTAACAAAGACGGACCAAAAAAATTGAGTTAGGCTTGAGGTACCTGCCAGATATTGCACTGCAGCAATGCAACAGACCCTGAAACAACACTCCAGACTGTGTGTGTGTGTGTGTGTCGTGACTGTCCTGTGTCAAGGTGCTTCAGCTCTGTCAAGTGTACTCTCTTTCTACTTTTCTGCCACCCCTTTGAGTGTGTCACAAGTTGTCACTTCCACTTCACACAGCCACACAGAGAAAGCCCCTCATCAGGCAGCTGGTCTAGCAGGAGCCTGCATCTTTAGTATGTCACTGGGATGGGACACAGAGCCCCACAAAGCCCCGGGCCTGGGGCGTCACAAAGACTCTCCATAAGACACTGTCCAGACCTGCCACAGAGGATACGGCAAGCAGCCTTCTTGTTAGCAGAGCAAGTGGATGGTGGCAGTACTGTACTGTGTTAAGGCGGTGGTGGTAATACTGTTCTGTGTTAAGGCGGGTGGTAGGAGGTGGATGGTGGCAGTACTGTACTGTGTTAAGGCGGGTGGTAGGAGGAGGTGGGTGGTGGAGGTACTATACTGTGTTACGGTGGGTGGTGGCAATACTGTTCTGTGTTAAGGCGGGTGGTAGGAGGTGGATGGTGGCAGTACTGTACCGTGTTATGGTGGGTGGTGGGAGGTGGGTGGTAGCTGTACTGTACCGTGTTAAGGTGGGTGGTGGGAGGTGGGTGGTAGCTGTACTGTACCGTGTTAAGGTGGGTGGTGGCTGTACTGTACCGTGTTAAGGCGGGTGGTAGGAGGAGGTGGGTGGTGGCTGTACTGTACTGTGTTAAGGTGGATGGTGGGAGGTGAGTGGTAGCTGTACTGTACCGTGTTAAGGTGGGTGGTAGCTGTACTGTACTTTGTTAAGGTGGGTGGTGGCTGTACTGTACTTTGTTAAGGTGGGTGGTAGCTGTACTGTACCGTGTTAAGGTGGGTGGTAGGAGGAGGTGGGTGGTGGGTGGTGGCTGTACTGTACCGTGTTAAGGTGGGTGGTGGGAGGTGGGTGGTAGCTGTACTGTACCGTGTTAAGGTGGGTGGTAGCTGTACTGTACCGTGTTAAAGTGGGTGGTAGGAGGAGGTGGGTGGTGGAGGTACTGTACTAAGGTGGATGGTAGGGGGAGGTGGGTGGTGGCAGTACTGTACTGTGTTAAGGCGGGTGGTGGGAGGTGGCAGGTGGGGAAGTGAGTGCATGTGTCTGTCTGAGCCATCTGGAGACACAGTGGATTGCTGGAGCTCAGAGGCCTCTCCTCTCTATCTCTGACAGGTGACCTTATATGTGAGAAGACCACAGGAGGCTGCTGAGGGTAGGATGGATTATGATTATGCCTGGAATGAGGTGAATGGAGTGGAAACCATGTGTTTGATACCATTCCTTTACTCCATTCCAGCCATTACTATGAGCCAGTCCTCCCCAGTTAAGGTGCCACCAACCACCTGTGGAGCAGACAGCCTCTCACTCCACTTACTACAAGAGAGAGTGACAAGCACACGCAACCCCTCCACCACACCCCTGCCTGCTCCAAGCAGTATTTATCTATGTGACAGGATGATATTTCATGTCAGCCATCAGCCAGTTAACAAGCGTGTAAGGCAGTTAAAATGGTTCGCTAACTCAGCAGAAAGCCAATTGAGAGGCATACTAGTCTTTGGGGCCATTGAGGGATGTTTGCACAGGTCCTTCTCGACCTCAAGAAGAGCTGTACTGGCTACATAGAAACGCAAATAAAACACAAACTAATGGTTATGAGTCATTGGATATGACAATGCAATCCTTCTGACCCTAGACACTCATAGCTGGATTTAATCAAGCCCCAGTGAGGTGATTCAATTGCTATGTACTGCATATCAAATAATACAACTCATGGAGTATCATTCTCACAATCCACTCTTGGCAAATATAGAAGAGGAACAGATATACAGTGGCAAGGAAAAGTATGTAAACCCTTTGGAATTACCTGGATTTCTGCATGAATTGGTCATCAAATTTGATCTGAAGTCCCAACCATAGACAAACATAGTCTGCTTAAACTAATAACACACAAATGATTGTATTTTTCTTGTCTATCATTTAGAACCCCTAGGCTAACGACTTCTCCAAAAGCTCATTGGAATCAGGAGTCCGCTAACCTGGAGTCCAATCGATGAGACGGGATTGGAGATGTTGGTTAGTGCTGCCTTGCTCTATAAAAAAAACACTCCCAAAATTTGAGTTTGCTATTCACAAGACGCATTTCCTGATGTGAAGTATCTCTAAAAGCCTTGAAGTTCATCAGTCCACGGTAAGATAAATGGAGAAAGTTCAGCACTGTTGCTACTCTCCCTAGGAGTGACCGTCCTGCAAAGATGACTGCAAGAGCACAGCGCAGAATGCTCAATGAGGTTAAGAAGAATCCTAGAGTGTCAGCAAAAGTGTCAGCTAAAGAACATGATAACATATCTGTTGACGAGTCTACGATACGTAAAACACAAAACAAGAATGATGCTCATAGGAGGACACCACGGAAGAAGCCACTGCTGTCCAAAAAAACATAGCTGCACATCTGAAGTTTGCAAAAGTGCACCTGGATGTTCCACAGCGCTACTGGCAAAATATTCTGTGGACAGATGAAACTACAGTTGAGTTGTTTTTCGGAAGGAACACACAACACCATGTGTGCAGAAAAAAAGCCACAGCACTCCAAAATCAAAACCTCATCCCAACTGTAAAGTATGGTGGAGGGAGCATCATGGTTTGGGGCTGTTTTGCTGCCTCAGGGCCTGGACAGCTTGCTATCATCAATAGAAAAATTAATTCCCAAGTTTATCAAGACCTTTTGCAGGAGAATGTTAGGCCATCTGTCCGCCAATTGAAGCTCAACAGAAGTTGGGTGATGCAACAGGACAACGACCCAAAACACAGAAGTAAATCAACAACAGAATGGCTTCAACAGAAGAAAATACATATTCTGGAGTGGCCCAGTCAGAGTCCTGACCTCAATCCGATTGAGATGCTGTGGCATGACCTCAAGAAAGCAGTTCACACCAGACATCCCAAGAATATTGCTGAACTGAAACAGTTTTGTAAAGAGGAATGGTCCAAAATTCCTCCTGACCGTTGTGCAGGTTTGATCCGCAACTACAGAAAACGTTTAGTTGAGGTTATTGCTGCCAAAGGAGGGTCAACCAGTTATTAAATCCAAGGGTTCACATACTTTTCCCAACCTGCACTGTGAATGTTTACACAAAGACATGAACGTATAATTGTTTGTGTGTTATTAGTTTAAGCAGACTTTGTCTATTGTTGTGACCTAAATGAAGATTAGATCAAATCTATGACCAATATATGCAGAAATCCAGGTATTTCCAAAGGGTTCACATACTTTTTATTGCCACTGTAGCTGGTGTGGATATGGTGTCCTTTAGCCTCCTGTAGGATGATGATGCCTTGGTTGAGTAGACAGGCTAGTATCCCCTGTGCTGCTGAGACAGGGGTTTTTAAATCCTCTGGTCTACCCAGCCAGCTGCCAGACAGGCTGAGTGTCTGGCCTTATCTGTGAAGACTCTACATAAAAGCAAGGTGTCACTTTGATTCCCTGTCTGTGCTGGTCAGCTTTGATCAGCTCTAACACGTCCAGGTAGTCAGATGTGGTGTGATGCAGCAGGTCAGCAGGCAGGCCACACTGTTCACTCTGCAGACAGATAGAGACAGAGTCGCACCGATTTACTGCTGGAACAACATGGCTGAAGAGAAAGATTCTAATGTGCTCTTCTATGAACTTTGCAACCTACATCAACTGGACATGTCTTGACACTGCAGCCTGTTACAAACACATTGATGTTGTTGTCTTTAAAAAAAAGACGAATGTTTAAATGATTCCATCTTGTTCCGATCTGGTGAATGTTACAATTATTCCACGTTGTTCCAATCTGATTGACTAATGAGTAAATTAGACTATTTTGATACAAAAAAGGTATCTGTCCTGAATGAACTGTCTCTTCTGAGCCAGCAGGGTGTTTAGAGAAACAGGACAAGCTCAACCAGGTCTCCTGAGAATGGGAGAATGTGCTTGTTGAGGCCAAAAGTCATATTCAGGCTCTAAATCAGGATCATGTCTTCTCTAGGAAGGTGTAGGAGGTTTAAGAGACTTCACCCCGCTTTAGCCAGAAGTCCAGAGGGCTTCGTCAAAGGGTAAAGCAGCGTAACAGTGTTACCTAGAGATGGGGTCAGAGCTTTTGGAGAAACTCATTTCATAAATCCAAAACCGCCCAACAAGCAGCTCAGCACTTTTTTCAAAGTCAGCCTTTCTCTCTCGGGTGGGTCAGCCTAGTGGTACAGTGTGGAGCGTGAGGACTGAAAACCAACTGAAATATTATGAAATATCAATGGCTGGTGCTATAGGAGATTCCCGAGTATGGGATAACTGTCTTCTGTATGTTATAGCCTTTAGCCTACACTTGTAACGGCAGCCTTCCTCCTCTTCACGAGAAGAGAAGGTGAAGCAAGGATCGGACCAACACGCAGCGTAGCCAGTGCTCAACATGTTTAATTACGACGAATAAATGTGAACACTTACAAAACAAAATAACAAATGTGGCAAACCGATACAGCCCTATCTGGTGCAGAGAAAACACAGAGACAGGAAACAACCACCCACAATCCCCAACACAAAACAAGCCACCTATATATGATTCCCAATCAGAGACAACACAAAACATCTGCCTCTGATTGAGAACCATATTAGGCCAAACATAGAAACGTACAAACAAGACACACAACATAGAATGCCCACCCAGCTCACGTCCTGACCAACACTAAAACAAGCAAAACACATAAGAACTATGGTCAGAAAGTGACAACACTGGTGTGAAGTGTAAGTATTGTATTTTCAGTACAGTACCGTAAATGTATCATTACATATAGCTAGTATACTCTGAATAGCTGGGGAGGATGCTTATCATTTCTAAAATAAAGTAACTGTTCCATATATAATATATATAATTCTGAGGGGAAAAGGTTTCTAGGTCATTCTTATGCAGATAATTTGTTCTAGAAGCTATATTGATTTATACTGAGCATTAAAAACATTAAGACCACCTGCTCTTTCCATGACATAGACTGACCAGGTGAAAGCTACAGTATGATATCTTATTAAATCCACTTCAAATCAGTGTAGATGAAGGGGAGGAGACAGGTTAAAGAAGGATGTTTAAGCCTTGAGACAGTTGAGACATTGATTGTGTATGTGTGCCATTCAGAGGGTGAATGGGCAAGACAAAATATTTAAGTGCCTTTGAACGGGGCATGGTAGTAGGTGCCGGGCACACCGGTTTGTGTCAAGAACCTCAACGCTACTGGGTTTTTCACACTCAACAGTTTCCCGTGTGTATCAAGAATGGTCCACCACCCAAAGGACATCCAGCTAACTTGACACAACTGTGGGGAGCATTGGAGTCAACATTGGCCAGCATCTCTGTGGAATGCTTTCGACACTTTGTAGAATGTGGGGGGTGCGACTCAACATTAGGAAGGTGATCCTACTGTTTGGTATACTCAGTGTATATTACATGAGATGCAAGACAAAGTCCCCAAGGGAATACAATGAAGTAGAACTAAAGTATGTGTATGCATTTGCTCAAATTATTTAAATAATTGTATTATTCATCATATGGAAATGAACATGGTAATGTTCCATCTAACAGATTGAGCTGCAATGTGTGATCTTTGCTTTGCTTCAGATCTATCGTCTGTTCAGGCGTCCATATTAACTGGGAAACCATCTGCAGTGAAAACCCACACACATTTCAACCAGAGACAATACATCTCTCTGCTGTGACTCCCACTCCCTTTCACATTGACTAATGTCTCACAGACTGATAGCCAGTGTGAGGGACAGACAGGTCCCTTGGCTATTTCTGTGCCTGAAGACAATTCACCTTGAGCCAATGGTAACAAACCCCCTGAGAGTGTGTTTGCTGTCATTATTAATGAGACATCTGGAAAGTGAAGCCGCTCGGTGCTGCATTCAGGATCGACAGCCCAGTGCTCCATGTGCCATGAACACCTGGCCAATATTATTCACCTCACAGGCTGCGGCAGGATGTTTCTCCTGCTGGCCAGTCATAGGACTTGGAGTGAAACCAAGAACGGCGATTTAGAAGCACTTACAGGTGAAAGAGAGAAATACCGAGAAGAAGGAGAGAAAATGAGAGAGGAGAGATTCACATTGATATTCTGCAGAGTGGCCATTCTGAAAACATCAAAATAAATTATTGTAGTTCCATGGGTGGGTGGCAGGGAGGGAGGGAGGAGTCAGTGTGTGTGTGGGGAGTGTGAACCCCGAGTTGTCTGCCAGCCGTGTATTGTACCTCCCCTGGCTTGTCGCAGTCATCCCCACTCTCATTTTCATTAGTACCTGGAACTGACAGCCTTTGAGAGTTTGAGTAAATGATTCACACACCAAAAACTTGGCGACAGACAGACTGCACAAGGCAGACCTTCAAGTCTCTGGGGCTCGGACAGAAAGTATACAGAAATAACACCAACAAACACTCCTACACCAATCCTTCATTTCAAAGTGCCAAACAATTAATTATGTTTGTCTTTACCCACATGAAAAAATACTACAGTATGCTGTAGAATATTATACTACACACATTAGTATCCCTCGATTATGAGTAGTGCTGAATGTTGTAGTATACTGTAGAATACTACAGTATTACCCTTTAAAAAGACTGTAGTAAATACTACTGTAGTGTTAGCAAAAACACTACAGTCCGCAAAAAACACTTAGCTATAGTAAATACTACAGTATTTGATTTACATATACCCTGCCCATTTCCCTCCCCTATGTTGCAATTTGTGACACCCATAAGTGAGAAACCTACATGCCAAGTATAAACCATATTGTGTTCTCTACAGGTTATAGAAAAGAGCAGAAGCGCTAAACCATCTGTTCAGACCCCAGTCCTACCTACCTACCTACCTACCTACCTACCTACCTACCGTTTATAAAAAATATATATTTTAGTATCTCCAGTAGGTTTTCTGAAGGATAAAGCCTCCACTTCTACATCAAAGATAATAAAACAAAAACACTACAGTAAATACTACAGTATACTACAATCCGCAAAAACACTACATTAATTACTATAGTATATTCTGTAGCCATTCTAGAAGATGGCGCCGGAGATAATGGCTGCCGTTTCATGGGCTCTTAAACAACTGTGCTATTTTGTTTGTTTTTTCAATTTTTTTGTAGCTTATTTTGTATATAATGTTGCTGCTGAAAATCAGAGCAGCGATTACTCACCTTGAACTGGACGAAGAATTTCTCTTTAATGAGTCGGACGAGAGGGATTTACTCCAGACACCCGAACAGGCCCTCATCCCTGTCATTCGCAGGAGAAAAGACGGAAAAAATATTGCGGAAAGAGATCGGGGTGCCTTGTGAGAAACCGCTGACGAGTGGCTAATATTACCTTGCCATCCTTATTACTGGACAACGTACAATCACTGGAAAATAAATTGGATGAACTACAAGCACGTATATCCTACCAACGGGACATTAAAAACTGTAACATCTTGTGTTTCACCGAGTTGTGGCTGAACGACGCCATGAATAACATACAGCTGGCGGGTTATACACTGTATCGGCAGCATAGAAGAGCAGCCTCTGGTAAGACAAGGGGTGGCGATCTATGTATATTTGTAAACAACAGCTGGTGCACGATATCTAAGGAAGTCTCGAGGTTTTGCTCGCCTGAGGTAAAGTATCTCATGATAAGCTGTAGATCACCCTATCTACCTAGAGATTTCATCTGTATTTTTCGTAGTTGTCTACATACCACCACAGACCGATGCTGGCACTAAGACCGCACTCAATGAGCTGTATACCGCTATAAGCAAACAGGAAAACGCTCATCCAGAGGCTCCTAGTGGTTGGGGACTTAAATGCAGGGAAACTTAAATCCGTTTTACCTATTTCTATCAGCATGTTAAATGTGCAACCAGAGGGAAAAAAACTCTAGACCACCTTTACTCCACACACAGAGACGCGTACAAAGCTCTCCCTCGCCGTCCCTTCGGAAAATCTGACCATAATACTATCCTCCTGATTCCTGCTGACAAACACAAATTAAAGCAGGAAGCACAAGTGACTCGGTCAATAAAAAAGTGGTCAGATGAAGCAGACTCTAAGCTACAGGACTGTTTTGCTAGCACAGACTGGAATATGTTCCGGGATTCTTCCGATGGCATTGAGGAGTGCACCACATCAGTCACTGGCTTCATCAATAAGTGCATTGATGACGTTGTCCCCACAGTGACTGTACGAACATACCTCAACCAGAAGCCATGGATTACAGGCAACATCTGCACTGAGCTAAAGGGTAGATCTGCTGCTTTCAAGGAGCGGGACTCTAACCCGGAAGCATATAAGAAATCATGCTATGCCCTCCGAACCATCAAACAGGCAAAGCATCAATACAGGACTAAGATCGAATCGTACTACACCGGCTCCGACGCTGTCGGGTGTATCAGGGCTTGCAAACTATTATAGACTACAAAGGGAAGCACAGCTGAGAGCTGCCCAGTGACACGAGCCTACCAGACGACCTAAACTACTTCGATGCTCGCTTCGAGGCAAGTAACACTGAAACATGCATGAGAGCACCAGCTGTTCAGAACGACATTGTGATCACGCTCTCCGCAGCCAATGTGAATAAGACCTTTAAACAGGTCAACATTCACAAAGCCGCAGGGCGCAGATGGATTACCAGGATGTGTAATCCGAGCATGAGCTGACCAAATGGCAAGTGTCTTCACTGACATTTTCAACCTCTCCCTGTTTGAGTCTGTAATACCAACATGTTTCAAGCAGACCGCCAAAGTGCCTGTGCCAAAGATCACTAAGGTAACCTGCCTAAATGACTACCGACCCGTAGCACTCACGTCTGTAGCCATGAAGTCCTTTGAAAGGCTGGTCATGGGTCACATCAACACCATGATCCCAAAAACCCTAGATCCACTCGAATTTGCATACCGCCCAAACAAATCCACAGATGATGCAATCTATATTGCACTCCACACTGCCCTATCACACCTGGACAAAATGAACACCTACAGTTGAAGTCGGAAGTATACATACACCTTAGCCAAATACATTAAAACTCAGTTTTTCACAATTCCTGACATTTGATCCTAGTAAACATTTCCTGTCTTAGGTCAGTTAGGATCACCACTTTATTTTAAGAATGTGAAGGGTCAGAATAATAGTAGAGAGAATTATTTATTTCAGCTTTTATTTCTTTCATCACATTCCCAGTTGGTCAGAAGTATACATACACTCAATTAGTATTTGGTAGCATTGCCTTTAAATTGTTTAACTTGGGTCAAACGTTTTGGGTAGCCTTACACAAGCTTCCCACAATAAGTTGGGTGAATTTTGGCCCATTCCTCCTGACAGAGCTGGTGTAACTGAGTCAGCTTTGTAGGCCTCCTTGCTCGCACACGCTTTTTCAGTCCTGCCCACAAATGTTCTATAGGATTGAGGTCAGGGCTTTGTGATGGCCACTCCAATACCTTGACTTTATTGTCCTTAAGCCATTTTGCCACAAATTTGGAAGTATGCTTGGAGTCATTGTCAATTTGGAAGACCCATTCGCGACCAAGCTTTAACTTCCTGACTGATGTCTTGAGATGTTGCTTCAATATATCCACATAATTTTCTTCCCTCATGATGCCATCTATTTTGTGAAGTGCACCAGTCCCTCCTGCAGAAAAGTACCCTCGCAACATGATGCTGCCAACCCCGTACTTCACGGTTGGGATGGTGATCTTCGGCTTGCAAGCGTCCCCCTTTTTCCTCCAAACATAACGATGGTCATTATGGCCAAACAGTTCTATTTTTGTTTCATCAGACTGGAGGACATTTCTACAAAAAGTATGATCTTTGTCCCCATGTGCAGTTGCAAAACGTAGTCTGGCTTTTTTATGGCGGTTTTGGAGCACTGGCTTCTTCCTTGCCTTTTAGGTTATGATGATATAGGACTCGTTTTTACTGTGGATATAGATACTTTTGTACCTGTTTCCTCCAGTATCTTCACAAGGTCCTTTGCTGTTGTTCTGGGATTGATTTGCACCTTTCGTAACAAGGTACGTTCATCTCTAGGAGACAGAACGTGTCTCCTTCCTGTGCGGTCCCATGGTGTTTATACTTGCGTATTATTGTTTGTACAGATGAACGTGGTACCTTCAGGCATTTGGAAATTGCTCCCAAGGATGAAACAGACTTGTGAAGGTCTACACATTTTTTTCTGAGGTCTTGGCTGATTTCTTTTGATTTTCCTATGATGTCAAGCAAAGAGGCACTGAGTTTGAAGGTAGGCCTTGAAATACATCCACAGGTACACCTCCTATTGACTCAAATGATGTCAATTAGCCTATCAGAAGCATTCTAAAGCCATGACATCATTTTCTGGAATTTTCCAAGCTGTTTACAGGCACAGTCAACTTAGTGTTGTAAACTTCTGACCAACTGGAATTGTGATACAGTGAATTATAAGTGAAATAATCTGTCTGTAAACAATTGTTGGAAAAATGTATTGTGTCATGTACAAAGTAAATACCCTAACCGACTTGCCAAAACTATAGTTTGTTAACAAGAAATTTGTGGAGTGGTTGATAAACGAGTTTTAATGACTCCAACATAAGTGTATGTAAACTTCTGACTTCAACTGTATGTGAGAATGCTCTTCATTGACTACAGTTCAGCGTTCAACACCATAGTGCCCTCAAAGCACATCACTAAGCTAAGGACCCTGGGACTAAACACCTCCCTCTGCAGCTGGATCCTGGACCTCCTGACAGATCGCCCCCAGGTGGTAAGGGTAGGTAACAACACATCCACCACGCTGATCCTTAACACGGGGGCCCCTCAGGGATGCATGCTCAGTCCCCTGTACTCACTCATGACTGCAACACCATCATTAAGTTCTTATGGCTGCAGGGGCAGTATTGAGTAGCTTGGATAAAAGGTGCACAGAGGTGCCCATAGTAAACTGCCTGCTCCTCTGTCCCAGTTGCTAATATATGCATATTATTATTCGGATAGAAAACACTCTGAAGTTTCTAAAACTGTTTGAATGATGTCTGTGAGTATAACAGAACTCATATGGCCGGCACAAACCTGAGAAAAAATCCAAACAGGAAGTGGGAATTCTGAGGCTGGTCGATTTTCAACCAAGATCCTATTGAATTCACAGCGAGATATGGATGAGTTTGCACTTCCTACGGCTTCCACTAGATGTCAACAGTCTGTAGAACCTTGTCTGATGCCTCTACTGTGAAGGGGGGCTGAATGAGAGGGGAATTAGTCAGGTCTGCCATGACCTGACCATGCTCTGACCATGCGCGTTCACATGAGAGGGAGCATGGAGGGAGCACGCTCATCTGAAGTCAATGTAATTCTCCGGTTGGAACGTTATTCAAGATTTATGTTAAAAACATTCTAAAGATTGATTCAATACATCGTTTGACATGTTTCTACTGACTGTTACGGAACTTTTGGACATTTCGTCAGCTTTAAGTGAACGCGCTTCCTGACTTTGGATTTGTTTACCAAACACGCTAACAAAAATAGCTATTTGGACATAAATGATGGACATTACCGAACAAAATTAACATTTCTTGTGGAAGTGGGAGTCCTGGGAGTGCATTCCGACGAAGATCAGCAAAGGTAAGTGAAGATTTATTATGCTTTGTATGAGTTTTGTTGACTGCACAATTTGGCGGGTAACTGTATGGCTTTCTTTAGGCTGAACGCTGTTTTCAGATTATTGAATATTGTGTTTTGTCGTAAAGCTTTTTGAAATCTGACAGCGGTTGCATTAAGAACAAGTGTATCTTTAATTCTATGTAAAACATGTATATTTCATCAAAGTTTATGATGAGTATTTATGTTATTTGACGTGGCTCTCTGCAATTTCTCTGAATATTTTGGAGGCATTTCTGAACATGGCGCCAATGTAAACTGAGGTTTTTGGATATGAATATTAACTTTATCGAACAAAACATATATGTATTGTGTAACATGAAGTCCTATGAGTGTCATCTGATGAAGATCATCAAAGGTTAGTGATTCATTTTATCTCTATTTCTGCTTTTTGTGACTCCTGTCTTTGGCTGGAAAAATGACTGTGTGTGTCTGTGATTTTGCGGTGACCTAACATAATCGTTTGTGGTGCTTTCGCTGAAAAGCCTATTTGAAATCGGACACTTTGGTGAGATGAACAACAAGATTACCTTTAAAATGGTATAAGATACATGTATGTTTGAGCAATTTTAATTATGAGATTACTGTTGTTTGAATTTGGCGCCCTGCACTTTCACTGGCTGTTGTCATATCATCCCGTTAACGGGATTGCAGCCATAAGAAGTTATTAAGTTTGCCGATGACACAACAGGTAGGCTGATCACCAACAACGACGAGAAAGCATATAGGGAGGTCAGAGACCTGTCCATGTGGTGCCAGGATAACAACCTCTCCCTCAACGTGATCAAGACTAAGGAGATGATTGTGGACTACAGGAAAAAGAGGACTGAGCACGCTCCCATTCTCATCGACGGGGCTGTAGTGGAGCAGGTTGAGAGCCTCAAGATCCTTGGTGTCCACATCACTAAAAAACTAACATGGTCCAAGCACACCACGACAGTCATGAAGAGGGCACAACAAAACCTATTCCCCCTCAAGAGACTGAAAAAAAATTGGCATGGATCCTCAGATCCTCAAAAGGTTCTACAGCTGCACCATCAAGAGCATCCTGACTGGGTACATCACTTATTTACATAAGTATTCATACCCTTTGCAATGAGACTCCAAATTGAGCTCAGGTGCATCCTGTTTCCATTGATCATACTTGAGATGTTTCTACAAATTGATTGGAGTCCACCTGTGGTAAATTCAATTGATTGGACATGATTTGGAAAGGCACGCACCTGTCTATAAACGGTCCTACAGTTGACAATGCATGTCAGAGCAAAAACCAAGCCATGAAGTCAAAGGAATTGTCCGTAGAGCTCCGAGACACGATTGTGTCAAGGCCCAGATCTGGGGAAGGGTAGCAAAAAAGGTCTGCAGCATTGAAGGTCCCAAAGAACACAGTGACCTCCATCATTCTTAAATGGAAGAAGTTCGAAACCACCAAGACTCTTCATAGAGCTGGCCGCCCGTCCAAACTGAGCAAACGGGGGAGAAAGGCCTTGGTCAGGGAGTTGACCAAGAACCCGATGATCACTCTGACAGAGTTCCAGAGTGCCTCTGTGGAGATGGTAGAACCTTCTAGAAGGAGAACCATCCCTGCAGCACTCCACCAATCAGTGGAATGGCCAGATGGAAGCAACTCCTCAGTAAAAGGCACATGACAGCCTGTTTGGAGTTTGCCAAAAGGCACCTAAAGACTCTCAGACCATGAGAAACAAGATTCTCTGGTCTGATGAAACCAAGATTGAACTCTTTGACCTCAATGCCAAGCGTCACGTCTGGAGGAAACCTGGCACCATCCCTACCGTGAAGCTTTGTTGTGGCAGTATAATGCGTTAGGGATATTTTCAGCGGAAGGGACTGAGAGACTAGTCAGGATCGAGCAATGTAAAGAGAGATCCTTGATGAAAACCTGCTCCAGAGCACTCAGCACCTCAGACTGGGGTGAAGGTTCACCTTCCAAAAGGACAACAACCCTAAGCACACAGCCAAGACAACGCAGGAGTAGCTTCGGGACAAGTCTCTGAATGTCATTGAGTGGCCCAACCAGAGCCCCGACTTGAACCCGATCTAATATCTCTGGAAACCTGAAAATAGATGTGCAGCGACGCTCCCCATCCAACCTGACAGAGCTTGAGTGGATCTGCAGAGAATAATCAGAGAAACACCCCAAATACAGGTGTGCCAAGCTTGTAGCGTCATACCCAAGAAGACTCAAGGCTGAAATCACTACCAAAGGTGCTTCAACAAAGTACTGAGTAAGGGGTCTGAATACTATTGTAAATGTGATATTTCAGGTTTTTATTTTTAATACATTTGTAAAAAATTCTAAAAACCTGTTTTTGCTTTGTCATTGTGGGGTATTTTGTGTAGATTGATGAGAGGGAAAATAACAATTTAATTAATTATAGAATAAGGCTGTAATGTAACAAAATGTGGAAAAAGTCAAGGGATCTGAATACTTTCCGAATGCACTGTACATTTATTCAATCGTTAAAGCCTCAAACTAAGCTCTGCTTTCTCAGCTTTGCAGTGTAGAATGCACACAGTGTGGTGGCTGAATAGCGCGTTCTATAGATAGGGAAGATTGGAACCAAAATAAAAGGCCCGTGCTGAGATCTGTACTGTCAGTGATCAAGGGGAGCCATGTGCTCTAAGCTAGCTGTGCAAAGCTCCCTTAACCTGTTGGGGAAGGGGGCGCTGTTTAGACTATTTATGCTAATTGGGTAATTTTTGAAACGGCTTCCCACAAAATCCTTGATCGTACAATATGCATATTATTATTATTATTGGATAGAAAACAGTCTATAGTTTCTATAGGAGTTGAAATTTTGTCTCTAAGTGGAACAGAGCCCATTCTACAGCAATTTCCCTGACATGGATTCAGATTTCAGAAATGTTGGCCACTGTTCTGAAGTCAGTTAAAAGGGCACTGATATTGCTATGACTATACGGACACTTCTTACGTCTTCCCCTGGATGCCTTTACGTGATGACGATTCCAATGGGGTCGATTGCGCGTTCACAGGCCCTATAAATCAAAAAACCCTGTAGCTAGCAAGTCTTTCCTTGCTGCGTAACGCGCGTGCTGGACACCGACCCGCTCCTGTTCCAAGCGTTAGTTTAGCCTGTTATATTTCTCCGGTCATCTTTTCACTCGTTATAGGAGTTACAAACATCATAAGGTAGTTAATTTAAAGCGTTTTATAGCAATTTATATCCGTTTAGTGCGATTTGGGACATTTATTTTTGAAACGATGTGAATAGTTGGGCACGCTTTTCAGTTCATCCCGAACGCAGTTGGCATTTCCACATGGCAAGAGGACAGCTTTCCACCAAAAGACGTTTACTCCCAAGAAAGGATCCTTTGCCCAAGATACTGATGGAAGAACAGCTCAAGGTAGGACATTTTTATTATGATAAATCGTGTTTCTGTCGAAACATTTTAGTGGCTTAGGACGCCATGTTTTTTGACGTAGCTTCGCTTGGCGCAAACTGTATTGAAAAGTAAGGATAAATTAAAAAATGTAATTCCGCAATTGTATTAAGAATTAAATTGTCTATCAATCCCTGTCCACCCTATATTTTTTAGTCACGTTTATGAGTATTTATGTATAAGAGTAGATCACTGTCTAAGTGGCGCAAGGACATTTTCTGACCAACTGAGCTACATTTCACATTGTCTAACCATGATTTTGGTGGCTAAATATAAACATTTTCGATCAAACTGTATATGCATGTTGTAATGTGATGTTACAGGAGTGTCATCGGAAGAATTCTGAGAAGGTTAGTGAAAAAATTAATATCTTTTGGCGATGTTGACTTTTATCGCTCACTTTGGCTAGAATCAATGCTGGGCTGCTATGTGGTATGTGCTATGCTAATATAACGATTTATTGTGTTTTCGCTGTAAGACACTTAGAAAATCTGAAATATTGTCTGTATTCACAGGATCTGTGTCTTTCGATTCGTGTATGCTGTGTATTTTTACGAAATGTTTGATGATTAGTAAGTAGGTAAACACGTTGCTCTAAGTAGTTTTTCTATTCCATTTGTGACGGTGGGTGCAATTGTAACCTATGCCATCTACCTGAAATATGCACTTTTTTCTAACAAAACCTATCCCATACCATAAATATGTTATCAGACTGTCATCTGATGAGTTTTTTTGTTGGTTAGGGGCTATAAATATCTTAGTTTAGCCGAATTGGTGATGGCTACTGGTGTTGGTGGACAAATAAAAGATGGTGGATTATGCTAATGTGTTTTTAGGTAATAGATGTACATCTTTACATATTGTGTCTTCCCTGTAAAACATTTTAAAAATCGGACATGTTGACTGGATTCACAAGATCTGTGTCTTTCATTAGCTGTATTGGACTTTAATGTGTGAAAGTTAAATATTTAAAAAAAATATTTTTTTTGAATTTCGCGGCACTGGTTTTTCAGTGGGGGGGGGGGGGGGGTGCCGCTAGCGCCACGCTGATCCTAGACAGGTTAATACAGCTCTGCTCTGAGTCAAACAATGATCTTTCTGCACTAAAGATCCCATACCCTACTGATCAAAGACACCAGTGCTGACTTATCATTCCTCTGTCACCTTTAACATGACAAGTGCCTAACGATCGTTTTGTTCTGCTGAGCATGAGCGTGCTGGATGGCTGAAATAGAGATGTGAGGCTCTAATGGATTCATTCGAGCATCTGTTACCAGAATTATTGAAATGTTAACTTCATCAATCATGTTCTGTGACTGCACAGATCAAACACATGGTAGTTTGACAAAAAAAGATATACCTGCTGCCTTTAATTTGAGTCCATGGTGGGTTGTAGTCTCAAAGTACCTGAAACCATTTATCATGCAGGCTATACATGGGCACATACAAACCTTCCCATCAAACACCCACATGTACAGACCAGGTTCTGTATGGGTGCTCTGGAGTTTAACAAACCTGACTAACCCCACTAGCACATTGGTCCAACTCAAACATAAAAACATTAGTCCAGATCACTATTTTAGGGCACCCCAAGAGTCAACCCTGGCACTCACAGCTTAACCACCAGTTTCCCTCTGACACGCAGAAGATGGTGATAGATTAAACCAGGCAGCAGAGAGGGAGACCTTAATGGAGTTGTTTAGAGGGAAAGAGGCGGGTGGGCCTCATTCATATTCACAGCAGTGGTGAGTGAGTGAGAGTGAGCATGAGAGAGCGAGAGAGAGGGGAGGCTTGAATCTGAGTGACCTCCTAGATTGGCCCTGATAAGGGAAGCACTGGCGGAGAGCAGCTTTAAAAGGTTTGGCTCTATATTTATTTCATACATTTTATTTAACCTTTATTTAACTAGCCAGTTAAGAACAAATTCTTATTTACAATGACGGCCATCCCCGGACAAACCCTAACCCGGAAGACCCTGGGCCAATTGTGCGCCGCCCCACAGGCGACGAAAGAGACAGATATCCACCTCAGAAGTTAAACGTGGTGACTCATCAGATTAGAGGTTGAGAGGAGTGAAAGATGCCCTGGGTGTCTAACTGTGCTTCTGCATGTGCCAGGCTGCCAAGCCAGAGCAGCTGCTACCATTTCCAGTGCCCAGCGCCCAGTCCACTTACCTCAATCACTTGGGTAGGATGTGGCCATATCTCAAACTGTCTCCTCCTTACAGGACCACATTCAGAACTACAAACACTACAGCCCCAAGGTCCGGGAATAAAGGGGGCCATAGGGTCACTTTCACGAAGGAGCTGCAGGAGGGTCTGGTCTGGACACTGAGCTACAAGTGTTGTAGTAAGCTACTACCTCTCCAAGCTGCTGGAGAGTGGAACAGTACCCCAGAGCTACATGTCCCCATTCCAGAAAAGGAACCATGACGTGGTGATGGAGATCAGGAGGCTAGGACAGTTGTTTAATTCTGAAAGAATCAGTCTTCATAAACTGTCTTTCTGTTCCATATACAGAAATGCTGTATAGCCGCCTCAAGTTAGAATGTGATCCTGTACATTTGATTAGAGCTTGCAGTAGTTTGGCATTGATGTGATATAAACAAAGACAATGGCAAAATAATAAACTAACGTTCTGAAGGACCAGATGAGGTGGAAAGCTGACTTCTATCCAGAGTGAACAGGGGAGGGTGGAACTGGAAAAAAGAGAGAAACATGGAAAGAGAAAGTAAAAGAGAAATCACACCTGCCCCGTGTTTCTGTCTGGTTTTTGTCTTTGTGCTCCCCTCTTTCATGGCTGTCACTGAGTGTACAAAACATTACGAACACCTTCCTACTATTGAGTTGCACCCCCTTTTGCCCTCAGAACAACCTCAATTCATCAGGGCATTGACTATACAAGGTGTCAAAAGCATTCCACAGGGATGCTGGCCCATGTTGACTTCAATGCTTTCCACAGTTGTGTCAAGTTGGCTGGATGTGCTTTGGGTGGTGGATCATTCTTGATACACACGGGAAACTGTTGAGCGTGAAAACCCAGCAGAGTTGCAGTTCTTGACACCCTCAAACCGGTGCACCTGGCACCTACTGCCATAACCCGTTCAAAGGGATTTAAATCTTTTGTCTTGCCCATTCACCCTCTGAATGGCACACATACACAATCCATGTCTCAATTATTGTCTCAAGGCTTAAAAATCCTAACCTGTCCCCCCCCCCTTCATCTACACCGATTGAAGAGGATTTAACAAGTGACATTAATAAGGTATCATAGCTTTCACCTGGATTCACTTGGTCAGTCTATGTCATGGAAAGAGCAGGTGTTCCTTATGTTTTGTACGCTCATTGTACATCTGGGGAACACTCCCACCTCTCTCTCTCTCTGTCCCTTTTCTCTCAGGATCTCAGTCCTCAGCTCCTCTCTGCACCTTTCTCATGGGCTTTTGCTTTGTACGCTAAAATAAAAATGGTTTCCCATAACTAAAACTTCTCTCAAATACGGGAGTACAAGTGCTTTTATGAGTTCACTTGGGAGCTTTTGATTCATTTATGTCATCTATTCTTCTCAGCTTTGGATGTAATGACTGTAAACCATGACACCAGTGTTCATTAGATGATAGGAATATTCTTTCTCTCTCTCACTCAACAATCGTAACACTGACGTGGTCTTATCTAACAATGTTTCGAACATCTGTTGTAGCTCAACATAACCCCATTGTGTCACTCAACAACATTCCTGCCTTGACAGGGAGGGCATCACACACTCACTTCCATATTGCTGACACACACACACAAACACGCACCACCCCTCCTACCGCATCCACGGTTTACATAAACAAGCTCTCCCTTTCCTCCTTCCTTTCAGGTACACAATAAAACTGTACTGTATTATTGTGTACATGATTTACATATATTGTGTGTTATTTCCAATAATACAGAAATTCAGAGAGACGGCATTATTAATAAGTATGAATGACAAGAATAGGCAGTCCTATACAGGAAATGACAAGAATAGGCAGTCCTATACAGGAAATGACAAGAATAGGCAGTCCTATCCAGGAAAAGGCAAGAATAGGTAGGCCTATACAGGAAATCACAAGAATAGGTAGGCCTATACAGGAAATCACAAGAATAGGTAGGCCTAAACAGGAAATAACAATAAAAGGTAGGTTATACAGGAAATGTCAAGAATAGGTAGGCTTATACAGGAAATGACAATAAAAGGTAGGCCTATACAGGAAATCACAAGAATAGGTAGGCCTAAACAGGAAATCACAAGAATAGGTAGGCCTAAACAGGAAATGTCAAGAATAGGTAGGCTTATACAGGAAATGACAATAAAAGGTAGGCCTATACAGGAAATAAAAATAATAGGTAGGCTTTTACAGGAAATTAGAAATAGTCCACAGTCCTCCTAATTGAATGGTCCGATATCTCCTTAGATCCAGCCAGGTCTCCTTCAGTTCAGGACAGAAGGGTGATGGAGTTAGCCCTACAAAAGTTAGCCCTACTTTACTTTACTCTGCTCTGCTCATCCTTCCTGTTCACATGTGGGTCAATAATGTTTTGATTTCAAATGGTGACGGCTTAGGGCCAAGTCATACCCGACCTGTAGCACGTAGCAGGAATCCTTCTCAGAACTTCCCCCCCACACACTGCAAGCTAGTAAAGAAACCACACACTGCCCTCCCCCAACACACCTGCAGTACACACACTCAGCAAGATGCCGTCAACAGCAATAGAACCAAGACTGCAGCTACTGCCGGTTGTCATCTGCACATGAAAATGGAAAGTGATAGCTTTAGTTTTCTATCTTTTTCCACCACAAGCCACCAAACTGTTTTGAATTAGTCATCGAGGATTGCAAGCACAGAGAAAGCAGGTCAGAGGAGAACAGGTTCTCACGCCTGCAATACCAAAACAAATAAGGAGGAGAAACAATGCACGTCACTGGCCATAGCAACGGAACAAAGCCGCTCTGATAGAGTTTATCTCTGTAGTCAGTCACACACACTAGAATGTCAGACCACCAACCCACACTGTAGCCTAATGTAAATCTCAATTAGTAGAAAAGAAATTCATCACCTAAGAGCTACAGTGTTTGTGAAGAATACCCACAAAAAACCCACAAATTCTGAAAAACTCCAAGCATTGAAGAATTATGCAAGAATGGGCTGCCATCAGTCAGGATGTGGCCCAGAAGTTAATTGACAGCATGCCAGGGCAGATTGCAGAAGTCTTGAAAAAGAAGGGTCAACACTGCAAATATTGACTCTTTGCATCAACTTCATGTAATTGTCAATAAAGGCCTTTGACACTTATGAAATGCTTGTAATTATACTTCAGTATTCCATAATAACATCTGACAAAAATATCTAAAGACACTGAAGCAGCAAACTTTGTGGAAATTAATATTTGTGTCTGTCTCAAAACTTTTGGCCACGACTGTATATAAGAATGATACAATGTCTTTAAAGTCATAGCATAACATAACGTAGTCACAAGTTCTACATTTTGATTAGTCATAAGCTGCTGTGGAGTTTCAAGCGTGTTGAATTTCATGTAAAAATTACATCTCATGGAATGAAATTACAAACAACAGTTTGTGTGTGCCTAATGTCATGATCTGCATATATAACAGTCATGTAGTGTTACATGACTGTGTGTGATGCATAGGTGTTTATTACGATGGCTTTCCATCATCAGGAGAATGAGAGGTAAACAGTGGTGAGGCAGCATTGAACCCTATCACTGGCCAGTGGCAGGGAGAGTGTTGGGGTACAATAGAGATGGCTGATAAGCCCCTGTGTTGTGCTATGGGAGTAGGTGGAGTGAAAGGGGATCAGTCCAGAGCAGTGTTTAGAGCTTCAAACACCCCTCTGGGGAGGGGAATGGATCGATCCACTTTGGATATGAGCCAACCCATTCCCAGCACCAGCCAGAGATCCTTCCACAAACTAGGCAGTCCTGTAAGCCTGTGCACACGCAATCCATTTTTTTACACTTCACCATAGACTGGTATCTTCTCTTCACAAGCCAGTGCTGAGCTGAGCACTGTGTAAACCCTGTGTTTAGAATGGCAATAGCATGCAGATGTGCTGGGCAGGCTGATAGAGATAAGGGCCCTGCTGCGCAGGCTGTGGTGGGTGCTGCTGCCGTCATCCTCCACTGATTACAGGGAGAGGAGTTCAAATAGAGCTGCTGCTCTCTCATTCTGGTAGTATGGGCTTGGTGCGTGTAGGTCTATGGTCTGGATCCCACCCATAGGCGGGCCGGTTTTGCCCAAAGCCACAGGAGACTGTCCAGATCCCGGAGAGCGTGTAGAGGAGACACACACCATCCAACTGACAGAGCACTCCATCACTCACACTCCTGCTAGGACACCATGGACACACAAGCGTAACACAACGCTGCTCAGGGCCGGATTACCAAACGGACACGCAGAGCATGTGCCCCGGGGCCCCCGAGGCACGTGCTCTTCCTTGAGACATATCAAAAACACTACTCAACTATCAAGAAGGAGACACTCGCTTTGGTACTGGCTCTTCAGTACTTCGAGTTTTATGTAACGGTCTCTACCCCTATGGTGGTCTATACCGATCACAACTCTCTTTTCCTGCAAAAGACGAGCTCCACGAACAGCCGACTCCTTCGCTGGAGTCTCACATCACAAGATTTACCCCTTGAAAACAGATATGTCCATGGTAAGGACAACTCGGTTACTGATCGTCTTTCAAGGGTGTGTTTAGGCCGTGTGTAGCCCTGGCACACATTTTGTTTTGACTGCAATTTTACCGTATTGGAGTTTAGTTTATTTTGGTTTAGCTCATTCCAAGTGGGTGAGCGTTATAGAAAACGTCAGAGCTTTAGGCTGCTATAAATAAAGAAAAATAAGTTTAAAAAAGAAAAAGAACTGTATATACACTACAGTTTTAGACCACCTACTCATTTAAGGGTTTTTCTTTATTTCTACTATTTTCTACATTGTAGAATAATAGTCAAGACATCAAAACTATGAAAGAACAGACATGGAATCATGTAGTTACCAAAAAAGTGTTAAACAAATCAAAATATTTTTATATTTGAGATTCTTCAAAGTAGCCACCCTTTGCCTTGATGACAGCTTTGCATACTCTTGGCATTGTCTCAACTAGCTTCACCTGGAATACTTTTCCAACAGTCTTGAAGGAGTTCCCACATATGCTGAGCACTTGTTGGCTGCTTTTCCTTCACCCTGCGGTCCAACTCATCCCAACCCATCTCAATTTGGTTCAGGTCAGGTGATTGTGGAGGCCAGGTCATCTGATGCAGCACTCCATCACTCTCTTTCTTGGTAAAATAGCCCTTATAGAGCCTGGAGGTGTGTTGGGTCATTGTCCTGTTGAAAAACAAATGAGAGTCCCACTAAGGGCAAACAAGATGGGATGGCGTATCGCTGCAGAATGCTGTGGTAGCCATGCTGGTTAAGTGTGCCTTGAATTCTAAATAAATCACAGACAGGGTCACCAGCAAAGCATCCCCACACCATAACACCTCGTCCTCCATGCTTTACGGTGGGAAATACACATGCAGAGATCATCCATTCACCCACACCGTGTCTCACAAAGACACGGCGGTTGGAACCAAAAATCTCAAATTTGGACTCCAGACCAATGGACAATTTCCACCAGTTTAATGTCCATTGCTCGTGTTTCTTGGCCCAAACAAGTTTCTTATTATTATTTCTGTACTTTAGTAGTGGTCTCTTTGTAGCAATTCAACCATGAAGGCCTAATTCACACAGTCTCTTCTGAACAGTTGATGTTGAGATGTGTCTGTTACTTGAACTCTGTGAAGCATTTATTTGGGCTGCAATTTCTGAGGCTGGTAACTCTAATGAACTTATCCTCTGCAGCAGAGGTAACTCTGGGTCTTCCATTCCTGTGGCGGTCCTCATGAGAGCCAGTTGCATCATAGCGCTTCATGGTTTCTTCGACTGCACTTGAAAAAACGTTCAAAGTTTTTTAAATGTTCCGTATTGACTGACTTTCATGTCTTAAAGTAATGATGGACTGTTGTTTCTCTTTGCTTTTTGAGCTGTTCTTGCCATAATATGGACTTGGTCTTTTACCAAATAGGGCTATCATCTGTATACCCCCCTACCTTGTCACAACACAACTGATTGGCTCAAACACATTAAGAAGGAAATAAATTCCAGAAATGTACTTTTAACAAGGCACACCTGTTAATTGAAATGCATTCCAGGTGACTACCTCATGAAGCTGGTTGAGAGAATGCCAAGAGTGTGCAAAGCTGTCATCAAGGCAAAGGGTGGCTACTTAGAAGAATCTCAAATCTCAAATATATTTTGATTTGTTTAACACTTTTTTGGTTATTACATGATTCCATACATGTTATTTATTAGTTTTAAAGTCTTCACTATTATTCTTCAATGTAGAGAATAGTAGAAATAAATAAAAACCCTTGAATGAGTAGGTGTTCTAAAACTTTTGACCGGTAGTCTATATATACAGTATATATATATATATATATATATATATATATATATATATATATATATATATATATATATATATATATATATAAAGTGGTTGTTTTGTCTTGTATGAAATACCGCCAGTGTTAATTGGTTTATTTTGGAGAAAGTGGCGCATTTAAGTTGATCATGGTGTGATATGGAAGTAATTTTCTGTCGCTTGTGAGCAAACTTGTCCAACAAAAATATGGAATATATTTGTTGTCTTAATGGGGAAGCTGTTACAGGCTTTGGTTTTTCCATTTATATTTTGAGGTTGGACGTTGGCACGTGGGGCGCAATGATTTACAATAAAACGATCCTTTATCTGCTCACCCCTGTCTTTATTTTGCTCCACTTTTTGGTTTGGTGTGAGTTTTTCTTTTGTTTGCCTCTTCTTGGGTAAATTTTGTGGGCGCTCATGGTGGGTGTCTTTTAGGTCTCAGTACTTGTTGCTAGTCAACTTTCTCTCAGCCTCACAGCAAAATGTGTAGAATAGCAGGAAATTTGCTTTAAAACTGCATCATTTTAGGTCGGTGCCCCGGGGCCCCGAATGCAGTAGTCCGACCCTTGTCCCTGCTGTTTTCAGCCTCGAGCTCCATCCACAGCTGCAGTAGACAGCAGCACCACTGGTATATTAACCATGGTCTTCCACCAGAGGAACAATCTGAGGCCCTGCAGCAGGCTAGTTGATTGTGGTTTTGCGCTTGTCCTTCACACTGCAAACATCCACTGTGAACAAATGTATTGAAAGCCAAAACAAAGAGCCGAGGCCACGGTTTCCCATTCCAGCGTTCATTTAAATGGTGGTTGTGCATCAATATCACATAGCCTCTCACCAGGGCCCTATATGAAGACAGCCACAGCTGCAGGAGCCTATCACAGTTTTTAGAAGGTGGAGGAGGGGGGTCAGGGGTGGGTGTCCAGGATGCTGTCCGTCAGCACCTGTTGTGACAGTTTTATCCCAGCTGAGGGGGAAGGTAACACGGAGAACGGCACAATGAGGAGCGATAAACGTCAGGCACAGGCCCAGCGCCATGGTAATGGCTGACAAACGGTTGGCTGGCTCCTCTCTCTCTCTCTCAGCCACCCAGTCTGAGACACATGTGCAGCTCTATCTATCAAAGGACACGACGACAAGGACAGCAAAAATCACCCACAGCACTTTCTTAGGCATTTAGGCAAGTGTGACAGGCAGCCATGCTAAGATACTGCCTCGTCACATTCACACCAGCTAACATGATTTCACCGTGGCTATCAATAGAAGACCATTGACTTTGAATCCAACAATTCATTTCACTTCAAAGTAACATTTGTTTTGTTGTGCCAATCCTCATAAGCTACACAGTATATAGGATAGCAAGAATGTTTTGCTCATGCTGAGTGAATTGATATTCTATGAAAAAAAGAAATGCACCAGCTAGTAAAACTCAATGAGATATCCTCCCCTTTCTCTCTCTGACACGGTGTCATATTCTATGCCCTGTTAATATAGAAGTCTGGCCATTGGGACATAGAAGGTTCATCAATTAATGAATCACTATGATACATTAATTGTTCAGGTGAATGAGCCTGCGAGGCTAATTGAGGTGTCAAAGGATTCTCTATAGGTCAGACGGAACAGCTTCTGAGAACTCACCCACACGCATGCATCCTCTCCCGCAACACACTGTGGCAGCATTTACATCTAAAACTCAGACAGGAACGCTTTGATAACCTTAGGCAAAAACACTCTCATATCTGAGAAGCAAACGTGTCCAAGAAACAGAAGCAACACAGGCAGGCAAATTAACACCTTAGTGGGATACATGTGTAAGTTCAATGACCAAACAACCTATAGGGGGATCAGAAGCCTAGTATGTTTCTGTTGATTCTTGCTGGGATTGTGACCTTTGGCCCCAAGTTTTCTGAGCCAAATAATAATAATAATATAGAACAGTCTCTATTCGTTGGGGCATTGACTCTACAAGGTGTCGAAAGAGTTCCACAGGGATGCTGGCCCATATTGACTCCAATGCTTCCCACAGCTGTACCAAGTTGGCTGGATGTCCTTTGGGTGGTGGACCATTCTTGATACACATGGGAAACTGGTGTGCATGAAAAACCCAGCGGCGTTGCAGTTCTTGACACAGTTCTACCACACCCCATTCAAAGGCACTTACATTTTTTCTTGCACATTCATCATTTGAATGGCCCACATACACAATCCATGTCTCAATTGTCTCAAGGCTTAAAAATCCTTATTTAACCTGTCTCCTCCCCTTCATCTACACTGATTGAAGTTGATTTAACAAGTGACATCAATAAGGGATTCACCTGGTCAGTATATGTCATGGAAAGTGCAGGTGTTCATAATGTTTTGTACACTCAGTGTATGTGATCGTATACAAATGAAAGCAATGTTTAAATGATCATGTTTTAGTCAAATATTATATCTGTTTGGGTTTCTTGCGGTCAATTTGCTGTCTACAAATGATTTGTAATTATGTTCTGGCCCCTTGACCATCCACTCAAGAAAATAAATCGGCCTGCGGCTGAAACTAGTTGATGATCACTGATCTATAGGATATCTCTATACTGTATTTCTAAGAGTATCTCTATTTACTAGATGAGTCAATGCCGCTTTCCAATCATGAATGATTGATAGGTTTGTACCTCAGAGTGGCAGCACTGTGAGTACTGGTAAGAGGCAAGAAGATGAAGCATGAAAATACAACATCAAAACCAAACGTGAAAACTAATTATCTTTCACATTGTTATTTTCTGACAGAAAATATCATTTTTCTGTTTAATGGCGCTGGAGAGAGTGAGGATTACAGCAGTCGATCACTTGAAATGCTTGGCTGCCTCATTCACGGTGACCTTTGGCAAGGTCATGACATTAAAGCAGAAAGATGAGGTAATGATTAATGTGGTTATTAAACTTCTTTTTCATCTGATGAGCATTAATGGTCCTCGGAGTGCTTCATCTTCTGTTGTAGCAACAATACCCACCTCAACCTGTGGTTCAGATAGGTCCCAGTACATTTGGATCTCTCGCCTGACTTCCCCAAGGAGTTAAATTCAATTTGTTGTACGCAGTGGCAACCTGTAATTTTTTTGAGCCCCACAATATTTTTCTTTGATGACAAAATTTTCCAACGAAGGACAACAAGGTGAGTCCGAAAATGTATTTTATGCTGCTGCATAAATGATGTAATATGCCAGGGAGATATGGTCAGCCATATCAGCTACAGTATGTCTTTTTAAAAGGCAGTAAACGAGGCTGAATGAACTGTTTCACTGCCGGACAAGGCTCTGCTGATAGCCAGATGTAGCAGTGGTAAGGATTCCCTCCATGGTGCTGAAAAGAAAGCTCTGCTGTTGGGACAGCTTTATGTAGGCCCTAACAGTTTGTGAGCACCGTTTGGCCCCGTTATAATGCAGTTAATGTATTGTTTAGTGTTGTGTAGTGACTTTGCTGGCATGCATCTAAAACATTTTGGGGGGGAGTTTGCCCCACCAAGATGCTAATATCGCCAATGGTTGTACGGCAAATACAGAAATAGATGCACATCCTTCAAGGGTGGTTTCCATATTAACTTGTTGAGCTAGGTTGCAAAGAAAATGTACACCATAATGGAGGGGTCTATTGGCTAAGAATGAACATCTGAATAATATGTACAGCATGCTGTGGCATGAACTGCACTTTTTAAATTGTTCATCTATTCTACCATTGAAGTTCATAATGGGGAAATACAGTTACTGTATATAAGTGTCTGTGACCCCACAGGCATCACATGGTAATGATGATGAACGACAGGTGTTTTGACTGGTTCTTACCTGTGTCCTGTCTAAACTGGTGCATGGACTGCAGGTCGATGATGTAAGAGGCCAGTTGGGCATCCACCTGTCCAAGGACCACAGTCCCCCGCACGTCCCCCTTCAGTACGTTCTCTATGTGGTGGCACGTTGCCGCACTGTAGGGCCGCCAGCGCCCATGTTCGTTCAGCCACTCCCACACCACCACCCGGGCCAGGTTCTGAGGAGGGTACCCCAGCCCGTTGACCGACACCAGCACCCCAGAGCCTGGGCGTGCCATTGTTCCACTATGGCAACCGTGGTTCAGCTGCTGCTACTACGGTACAAGAAGACAACTGCTACCCAGCAGGCCACCAGAGATGCCCAAGCATTTGTTCTTCTTTTTTAAAACAACAATTACAACTTTAATGTCAGCAATCACTCTGATAGTCCTTGGTCAAATGGTGGTGTTTCCAGGGCACAGGTCCAGTGGAGTCATCTGGTTCACTTAGAAGAAACTCACTGTCATCCTGAAGGTGTTTTTTTCACTGCAGTTTCTTTAACCAGCCTCTTTTTGAAATGCCAAAAGCAGCTAAGCTCCCTCCTCTTATGGCTTGATGTGTTTGAAGTGGCAGATGATGTTGATGTTGATGAGCTTTGCAGAAGTATACAACCGGAGCAGTCTCAGAAAACCCAAGCAGATGAACATGGGATATACACTCTAAATCAGACAGGAGACAGGAAAGAATGTGACATAAAAACAGATAGAGAATGCACATTGGTAGGATTTGTCCTGAGCTGACTTAGAAACGAAATCTCACCATGTCTTAACTAAAAGGAAAAATGCCAACAAAAACATTATGATTTAAATAGATTCAAAAGATACCATCAATACTTCACAGTGTTATTACTCCATAATAAGCATGCAGGTCCAGGATTCTATACTTTGCATAGTTATTTCTAGGTAGTATGGTGACACAATGTATATGTTAGCACATCAACAGCAATGTAAGGATGATTTGAGTCTTTATCTTTTCATCTTGGAATATATTTACACATCTTATTTATTCATTATTTACAATCATGTGCACGATATTCCTCAACGGTATTCTACAATAGTATCGAGGTCTCTTTTTTCGATACAGGGTTCGCATTCTTATTCAGATTTTAAGTGTTTATGTGCTGAATATAATTATAGCTTCATCCAACACATACTAGGCTACCGAGATCTTAATTATACATAAAACAAAATATATATATTAAGTATAGCTACGTCCAAGCACAATTTTGTCTGGACTCGATAAACCATTGTAATAATAATCGAGGTTTTGTTCTAATCCCGTCGAGTTTGCAATGATTGCCTATTTTGGTCGGCAGACAGACCTGTGGGTTGTGATCGAGGCGAATGTTGCCTATTGCAAATTCAAGCAAAAATAAACACAGGCGCAAATCAAATCAAAGGTTGTGATTTGTATAACGCAGGAATACTTACAAAAAGGGTATTCGATTCTTCAGGACAGTAGCGTTAGTACAGGACAGTAGCTGTAGTGTGATATGTCCTCCCTTAAAATTACAAATGAAAATATATTTCAGATGATGAATTGCCTCACAATCAAGCAGTGTCGGGTGTTATTTCCAATTATTTGCATTTTTCCGTTCTATGCATCTCAGTTTATCCGAACTCCGACAGCCTGCTATGGATAAACAATACAACGCATGCCCCAATTACAATCACCCGAACGTTTGAGGTGCGGAGCCATTATTGCTATAGGACTGGTCTGGTGGTTTCCCCCTTAGATGTATTAAATTAATTCGCTCATATACTGAACATGCAAAAGTGGTCGAAAATTACGCACAACGGTCCACGAGCACCTGTGATGCTGACCAAGAAAATCTATACTATTACCTTGGCCGCGTGCGTAATCGCGTTGCGTTGTGGAAAAATGACAGGAAGATGTTGCATCGCTGAAGTGAGAATGAGACGACGGTGAACAGTCTGTTCTAAAAACAGCAAAATATTGCTCATGTAAATTAACGAAATCAACTATATTATTTACTCATCAAATAAATAAATAAATAAATGCATGTAATAGGTCATATTCAACGCTTTGATCTGAACGCTTCCATTGAATTTTCTTAGCGTACATTCGGTAGAGCCAAACCGAGTCCGGGAGAAAAGCCTCACAGCGCTGGACTGTTGCTCCACAACTTTAAGATAAAATAGTACGCTATAGAGATAAGCCTAACCGAAAGCACCACTTTCGCGGCAGAGGATTTTTCTACACATTACTTTTGTTAGGAATTTGACTTTATCATAGCGAACTTGATGATATGTTCGCCACGTTGGTGGCAGCGGTGGGATTATCTCTGGTTTCCCATGTTTGCACCTTTAACTGCGTGCGCTCTCTCTCCATCTCTCTCTGTCCCGAATAGTGTAACGTGCTACTGTCTCTGCCAAGAGGTCTGGATCTGTAGGCCTAAATGTCAGGAGGTAGTGTACTTGCTCTGTAACCCTATGGTTACATGGTTCAAGCCCTTATCCTCAATCTCTAGGCCTTTGTTCTCTATCCTATGCTTCATTTGGTATTTTAAAATACATGTTTGGTTTTGCCAGTCTGTACTGATAGTATAGTGACATCTTGTGTCTAGATATGGAAATGTAGGCTAGAGGTAAACACTTCCACGAGTCATTAAATTGGATTGGTTCTAAGTAAATTGCATTTATTTCACTCATCAAGTATTGTAAATGAAGAGTTTCCATGTCAAAAACGGCCCACAATTTCTTCCATCCCATAAACTGTCTTTCTCCACATCTTCCAACCTTCTCTGATACAACATGGAACCCTTTTCTGCCGAAAACAATACATTGAATATGCAGTATATAGACTAGTTGGGCCAGTCCTCTTCTTCATAAATAACCTAGGGATTGAATTTGTACAGTGCAGTATTTTTATTACATATCTTGCCTCTAGAAGTCACCCATGCTGTGCTTGTCTGTTTCACACATCTATCCACCATGTTACTTGGCTCACCATTGATTGTCTGTGAAATGACGATCTCTGCTGGCTTTAGAGCAGACTTCTGGAAAGAGGGAATTCGAATGAGTGGTTACAGAGTGCAAATCTATGACTCACGGGCGCAATCTCCCACTGAAGAAACCAACGTCTTGGTTCCCTTTTGGGCGACAGTGATTTTGAAGTCACAGGCAGGGCTACATCACGAGACTTTGAGTGCAACTAATGTCTGCTACATTCACCCCCCTTTGACCTCCTCTCCCACGAAAGAAGATCCCACCGTTGGATGCCATTCACGGCCGGGATCTGAAACCGGATCTTCCACAGAAGAAACCAATGTCTTAACAGTTAGCCCAATAGGTAATTCCCTTTTGGGCCGAGGGAGACACTGATTTTGAAGTCGCATGCAGGGCTACCTCATCATTAGACCGTGACCCCGACTCATGTCAACTACACACAGGTGGGATCTGAACCCGATCTGAACCTGTCTCTTGGAAAACCAATCTCTTAACCATTAGGCTAAAATGAAATGATCTCATGGGCAGAGGGTGACACAGATTTAAAGTAGCAAGCAGGGCTGCCCATGTCTATGGCAAACCTGATGAGTGTTTGTGGAAACTACTTGTTTTCATTTAGACACAGAAAGGTGTATCCCACACATGACCAATAATAGACCAAATCTAAATGAATGGTCAAATACCTACGTTAGATTACTTGTGCTATAATAATAACAGCATGACAGTGTGAACATGTTGGTCTTCTTTTGTCCACACCCAGTGTTTCAATAGTTACAAAAAACACTGCTATTAATGACCTATTTCTCATCCTATGTCCACTGGCAGCCTGAAACGTCAAGCAGTTTCTGCTTCAGATTCTTCCAAAGTTCTGCTTCCAGGCTTCGCTGACATGGTGAAAGCCTGTGACAGAGGCTAGATTCTTCCCAACACACACATTAGTAACAAAAAAAGACTGCTTTATTATATTGTCATATACATAGTATTCAAGGACGAGTAAGTGTGATGTGAGAAGCATGACAATAAGTGATTATGCCACTTTCCGATACTTGAGATGTATTTTTCTATATTAAAAGTAAAACAAAGAAAAAAATCCATCCCATATTTACAGATATCACAGACACATAGATCAGACAGTTCTGTGTAGATGATGTCTGAGAAATGCCCATGACATGTAACCAATTCATTTGTGTGATAACTAGACAATTACCAATTCATTTGTGTGATAACTAGACAATTACCAATTCATTTGTGTGATAACTAGACAATTACCAATTCATTTGTGTGATTTGTTTCTGTTAATGTATTAACATCACAACATGAAAAACATTCAGGGAGTATTAGTTTAATAAGTTAACTTCTATAACATGTAAGTAGCTGCAGACTTCATATAGCTTGTTTATCTGTCTGGACAGTATTGCTGACCAGATGGAAGTATGGATAACTTAACTGTAGTAGTAACTATGACGATGTGTATTGGATTCACCAGGTAAGCAGGCAATAATGCAGATGTTTGGCGCAGAAGTTTATGTGCACGATGTAAGATGGAGTGAGATGAGAGACAATGCAAAAAGGACAGGATGTGTAAGTCACATGGGTTTCAAAACAAAACATTTGGCATGCTTACAGTAGTCCGTGTCTACATATTAAAAACGTTTTTTGAAGGAGGACCATGAACAAAGATACATTTTTCTTTTTTGTCTGTTTTCCATTTTACTTTCTTTTGCTCGTTGCAGAATTGCATAAAAAGCAGCTGATTATACAGTAGGTGATGCTCCTTCCCGCTCATGTTGTGTGTTAAACTGTTCTGTCCGCCCCAGATCGCTTCCTCACCACCTTGTCCCCATTGACTTGGTCCACAGCCAGCATCTCCACCTCTGGCTGAGACGGCGCTAGTGGAGGGGTGCTGTGGTGGATGCGGTGAGCCACGCCCACGTGTGCCCGGTGCTGACGGTCCCGTGCCGGGCTGTGGCGGGGGCTGGACGAGCGATCACAGGCGATGGGGGGGATGACGGCAGGCCGGTCTCGTACCATCTGTAAATCAGGCGTGTCTCGAGCTGCCTGCAGAAATGGGGTGGGGTCGGGCATGGCGTCCACCGCCTCCCATAGGACCATCCTCCTCCCATCAGAACCCAGCCGGTACAGCTCGGTTAACTCAGAGTGCAGCGGCTGAGACAGGCTCTTCTTCATGCGGCGTAGAGGGGTCTCAGGGCCAGACTGACGGTCCTTGGCTTTGGGAGGGGTGGGCTTGTAGGAGCTCACAGGGCTGACGTTGGGGCTGGCCTCAGAGGAGCTGCCTGCCAGGAGCTTTTTCTTGGTGGCGTGGAGCTGAGAGGTGAGGTAGGCGATGGTGCTGGCTCTCTGCTCCAGCTCTCCAGACAGGACAGCCAGCTTGTGGCTCTTCATCTTCAGCTCCTCCAGGTACTTCTTCTCCCTTTCCTTGATGGTGTTCTCTAGGACAGAGATCATGGCATTCTTCTGCTCCAGGTCCCTCAGCAGCTCAGTGTTCTCCTCCTCCTTCACTTTCAGCTGAGCCTCAAGCTCCTCACACTTACTGTGGAGCTCCCTGCAGCGTGCCTCACTGCTGTCTGCATACACACAAACAAATCACATTGTTAGACCTCTATATGAAGACAAAACATGCACATTCACACAACCATCAGAAATCTACACCCTGTTGCAACAAACAAAATAGTCACACATACAGTAGCCTGTTTCATTTGGATCCACAATAAAACATTGTCCATTCCTCTCAAAATATTCCATCAGGAGTACAAACAAGGCTGTTTTGCTATTTGTCTGGTAGGGCTGCCATCTGCAGTCAACATACTGTAGGCTTGTGTACAGATATAGGATCTTAATTTGATCACCCTGTTGTTGCAGGAAATTTCCTGCACAGCAGGAAATGCAAACTTGCTTGCTGTTTGGGGTTTTAGGCTGGGTTTCTGTACAGCACTTTGAGATATCAGCTGATGTAAGAAGGGCTATATAAATACATTTGATTTGATATTCAAGGTTTAAAAATGCTTCTAAAGAAAGTATTTTCCACTTAAAAATGTCAGACTTGATTTGCCTCAACTAAAAATGTCGCAAGCCCTATATTAATGTCAATTAATTATAATCCAGACAATAATTCACATTTCCTGTTACTGCAGGATTATTTTCCTGCTGTGAGAAACTGGTCAAATTAACATCCTACATATGTACATGTTAGACACAAAAAATTGTAAAATTCTTGCTTGAAAAATTGCTCTTTGCTAAGAAGCTATTTCTGGTTCTTTTTGACCATTTTAATGTAAAGGTAAATAACTGTTACCCCAAAATTATATTAAGATAAAAACTGCTGCATTGGGCCTAACACACACGGCAAATTCCAAATATAGGCTACACATACTGTGTATCCAACCCTCCACACACACACACACACACACACACACACACACACACACACACACACACACACACACACACACAACTTGCGCATAGGTACTTTAACACTAGAACCGCTGGGACTCGAGGAACCCCCCTTCAAGATAATGAGCAGCCAACCTGACTGCAACATTCTAACAGTGTAATCAATACATTTCATATATGCTATCGCAAAAATAATAATTTGGTTGTGTTTATAAAAGGTCTTAGGTAACGTTAGAATATACTAATAGCATTTTCATTCATTTATGTTGCTGTAGGCTATATGTAAAAACAAACAACACCAATATTCAAGTGTCCAACACATTTTATTCATGGAGTGCTGGAAAGTGTACGGTGGGAGTCGGGAAGGAGGTACAGGGAGTGAATAATTTCGAACATGGACAAAACAAGAAACACGAGCAGCGTACAGGAGTGACAGTTATAGGGAGGGTAATCAGGCAGGTGATTGAGTCTGATTAGGCGCTGATGCGCGTAACGATGGTGACAGGTGTGCATAATAATAAGCAGCCTGACGAACTCGAGCGCTGGAGAGGGAGTATACGTGCCTTTGTTACAACTATGAAATAGAAAGCATGTGTTAGAAAGCAGTAACAGCTTCTTTCTATAATGACAAAAAAAAATACCCCAACCACCAAGACACACGGTGAAATGATGAAAACATCAGTAACCTAAACATCATTATAAGCGCAAAGTGTGCTTGATAAATAGTGAACATCAGGACAGACGCAACAGATGTAAATAATTGTCAATTATTGTCAGCTTGTGCTTACATGGTGTACGTTGCATATGTTGTTTTTTGCTTCCGATGTAGGGCCTTCTCTCTCAGTGAGGACATTTTGTGCTGATAATCGGCCAGGCTTTTTTTGTAGCAACGCTAACGCTGCAAGTGGATCCATTCGTCTTGGTCTTCTTGCCATTGTAAATTACTCACACTGTGTACTCTAAGTAGGACAGAGTAGACGGATAAGACTGCTTGGATTCGGTGGACTGATATAGGAAACATACCATTTTGAGATTATAATTAGAATAGATCAATACAATAGAATGGCCCACCCTGTTCTTCATTCACAATTGGTGATTACATTATTTTTTTAAATGTTTTATTTATTTCACCTTTATTTAAATCAGGTAGGCCAGTTGAGAACAAGTTCTCATTTACAACTGCGACCTGGCCGAGATAAAGCAAAGCAGTGCAACAGAAACAACAACACAGAGTTACACATGGAATAAATAAACACACAGTCAATAATAAAATAGAAAAAGTCTATATACAGCGTGTGCAAATGAGGTAGGATAAGGGAGGTATTGCAATAAATAGGCCATAGTGGCGAAATAATTACAATATAGCAATTAAACCCTGGAGTGATAGATGTGCAGAAGATGAGTGTTCAAGTAGAGATACTGGGGTGCAAAGGAGCAAAATAAATAACGGTATGAGGATGAGGTAGTTGGATGGGATATTTACAGATGGGCTATGTACAGGTGCAGTGATCTGTGAGCTGCTCTGACAGCTGGTGCTTAAAGTTAGTGAGGGAGATATGAGTCTCCAGCTTCAGAGATTTTTGCAGTTCGTTCCAGTCATTGGCAGCAGAGAACTGGAAGGAAAGGCGGCCAAAGGAGGAATTGGCTTTGGGCGTGACCAGTAAAATATACCTGCTGGAGCGCGTGCTACGGGTACCCATGACCAGCTCGGGAACCAGATTGCATAGCGGAGACAGTACGGTGGGCTTTCGAAGACCTTAGAAAGTATAGATAAAGGTTTGTAGCAGTTTGGGTCTAGAGTGTGTCCCCCTTTGAAGAGAGGGATGACCGCAGCAGCTTTTCAATTTTTGGGGATCTCAGATGATACGAAAGAGAGGTTGAACAGGCTAGTAATAGGGGTTGCAACAATTTCGGCGGATAATTTTAGAAAGAGAGGATCCAGATTGTCCAGCCCGGCTGATTTGCAGGGGTCAAGATTTTGCAGCTCTTTCAGAACATCAGCTGTTTGTATTTGGGTGAAGGAGAAATGTGGGGAGGCTTGGGCAAATTGCTGTGGGGGGTGCAGGGCTGTTGACCGGGGTAGGGGTAACCAGGTGTAAAGCATCATTGAAATTCTCAATTATCGTGGATTTATTGGTGGTGACAGTGTTTCCTAGCCTGCAGTGGGCAGCTGGGAGGATGTGCTCTTATTCTCCATGAACTTTACAGTGTCCCAGAACTTTTTGTAGGATGCACATTTCTGTTTGAAAAAGATAGCCTTTGCTTTCCTAACTGCCTGTGTATATTGGTTCCTAACTTCCCTGAAAAGTTGCATATTGCAGGGGCTATTCGATGCTAATGCAGCAAGCCACAGGATGTTTTTGTGCTGGTCAAGGGCAGTCAGGTCTGGAGTGAACCAAGGGCTATATCTGTTCCTGGTTCAATTTTATTTGAATGGGGCATGCTTTTTAAGTTGTTGAGGAAAGCACTTTTAAAAGAATAATCAGGCATCCTCTACTGACGGAATGAGGTCAATATCCTTCCAGGATACCCGGGCCAGGTTGACTAGAAAAGCCTGCTCGCTGAAGTGTTTTAGGGAGCGTTTGACAGTGATGAGGGGTGGTCGTTTGACCGCAGACCCATTATGGACGCAGGCAATGAGGCAGTGATCTCTGAGATCCTGGTTGAAGACAGCAGAGGTGTATTTGGAGGGCAGGTTGGTTAGGATGATATCTATGAGGGTGCCCGTGTTTACGGATTTGGGGTTGCACCTGGTAGGTTCATTGATCATTTGTGTGAGATTGAGGGCATCAAGCTTAGATTGTAGGATGGCCGGGGTGTTAAGCATGTCCCAGTTTAGGTCACCTAACAGCACGAGCTCTGAAGATAGAAGGGGGTAATCAATTCACATATGGTGTCCAGGGCACAGCTGGGGGCAGAAGGTGGTCTATAGCAAGCGGCAACGGTGAGAGACTTGTTTCTGGAAAGGTGGATTTTTAAAAGTAGAAGCTGAAATTGTTTGGGCTCAGACCTGGATAGTGAGACAGAACTCTGCAGGCTATCTCTGCAGAAGATTGCAACTCCGCCCCATTTGGCAGTTCTATCTTGTCGGAAAATGTTATAGTTAGGGATGGACATTTTTGGTGGTCTTCCTAAGCCAGGATTCAGACATGGCTAGGACATCCGGGTTGGCAGAGTGTGCTAAAGCAGTCAATAAAACAAACTTAGGGAGGAGGCTTATAATGTTAACATGCATGAAACCAAGGCTTTTGCGGTTACAGAAGTCAACAAATGAGAGCGCCTGGGAATGGGAGTGGAGCTAGGCACTGCTATGCCTGAATTAACCTCTACATCACCAAAGGAACAGAAGAGGAGTAGGATAAGGGTACGGCTAAAGGTTATAAGAACTGGTCGTCTAGTACGTTCGGAACAGAGAGTAAAAGGAGCAGGTTTCTGGGCACAGTATAATATATTCAAGGCATAATGTACAGACAAAGGTATGGTAGGATGTGAATACAGTGGAGGTAAACCAATGCATTGAGTGATGATGAGAGAGATATTGTCTCTAGAAACATAATTTAAACCAGGTGAGGTCACCACATGTGTGGGAGGTGGAACTAAAGGGTTAGCTAAGGCGTATTGAGCAGAGGTAGAGGCTCTACAGTGAAATAATCACTAACCAAAACAGCAATAGACAAGGCATATTGACATTAGGGGGAGGCATGTGTAGCCGAGTGATCATAGGGGTCCAGTGAGTAGCTCGGCGGGCTGGAGACACGTCGATTCAGACAGCTAGCGGGCCGGGGCTAGCAAGCTAGCAGAAGGGCCTTAGAGGGACGTCGCAACGGAAGAAGTCTGTTGTGGCCCCCTCGTGCTGTTACGTCTGCAGACTAGTCGTGATGGATCAGCAGGGCTCCTTGTGGTAAAAGGGTCAAAATAGGTATAGTGACCAAAGAATTTGTCCGATGGGCCTCTTCAGCTAACAGTCCAATATGCTCTAGACAGCAAGCGGGCCGCGGCTAGCAGGCTAGCAGATGGGCATTCAGGGGACGTCGAGACGGAGGAGCCATTTGAAAAAAAAAACGATTATGTCGGTAGTCCAGTCGTGATGGAATTAGTGGGGCTCCGTGTCGGTAGTAAAGGGGTCCAGGCCAATTGGCAAAATAGGTATTGTAGCCCAAGGAGTGGCTGATGGACCTCTTTGGCTACCCGGGAGATGGGCGTAGCAAAGGCTAGCTCCAGGCTAATTGGTTCTTGCTTTGGGACAGAGATGTTAGCCAGGAGTGGCCACTCTGAATAGTAGCTAGCTAGCTGCGATGATCCAGGTGAAAAGGTTCAGAGCTTGCGGTAGGAATCCGGAGACATGGAGAAAAATGAGTACGATTTGCTCTGGTTTGAGTCGCGCTGTGCAGACTGGCAAGAGTTGTCCGGGCTAAGGTTAGCTGATGACCACTAGCAGTGGCTAGCTGACTACTAGCTAGTAGCTAGTTAGCTGGCTAGCTTCTGTTGGGGGTTCCGGTTCTAAAGTAAAGAAAATAGCAGATCCACACCACATTGGGTGAGGCGGGTTGCAGGAGAGTATGTTGAAGTTGAGGTTAAGAAAAAAAAAAATATATATATATATATATTAGAGGTCGACCGATTATGATTTTTCAACGCCGATACCGATTATTGGAGGACCAAAAAAAGCCGATACCGATTAATCGGCCGATTTTTAAAATGTATTTGTAATAATGACAATTACAACAATACTGAATGAACACTTATTTTAACTTAATATAATACATCAATAAAATCAATTTAGCCTCAAATAAATAATGAAACATGTTCAATTTGGTTTAAATAATGCAAAAACAAAGAGAAGAAAGTAAAAGTGCAATATGTACCATGTAAAAAAGCTAACGTTTAAGTTCCTTGCTCAGAACATGAGAACATATGAAAGCTGGTGGTTCCTTTTAACATGAGTCTTCAATATTCCCAGGTAAGAAGTTTTAGGTTGTAGTTAATATAGTATTTATAGGACTTTTTCTCTCTATAACATTTGTATTCCATATACCTTTGACTATTGCATGTTCTTATAGGCACTTTAGTATTGCCAGTGTAACAGTATAGCTTCCGTCCCTCTCCTCGCCCCTACCTGGGCTCGAACCAGTAACACATCGACAACAGCCACCCTCGAAGCATCAATACCATCGCGCCGCGGCCCTTGCAGATCAAGGGGAACAACTACTCCAAGTCTCAGAGCGATTGACGTCACCGATTGAAACGCTATTAGCGCGCACCACGCTAACTATCTAGGCATTTCACATCGGTTACACCAGCCTAATCTCGGGAGTTGATAGGCTTGAAGTCATAAACAGCTCAATGCTTGAAGAATTGCGAAGAGCTGCAGGCAAAACGCACGAAAGTGCTGTTTGAATGAATGCTTATGAGCATGCTGCTGCCTACCATCGCTCAGTCAGACTGCTATATCAAATATCAAATCATAGACTTAATTATAACATAATAACACACAGAAATACGAGCCTTTGGTCATTAATATGGTCGAATCCGGAAACTATCATTTCGAAAACAAAACGTTTATTCTTTCAGTGAAATACGGAACCGTTCGGTATTTTATCTAACAGGTGGCATCCATAAGTCTAAATATTCCTGTTACATTGCACAACCTTCAATGTTATGTCATAATTACGTACAATTCTGGGAAATTATTTCGCAACAAGCCAGGCGGCCCAAACTATTGCATATACCCTGACTCTGCGTGCAATGAACGCAAGAGAAGTGACACAATTTCACCTGGTTAATATTGCTTGCTAACCTGGATTTCTTTTAGCTAAATATGCAGGTTTAAAAATATATACTTCTGTGTATTGATTTTAAGAAAGGCATTGATGTTTATGGTTAGGTGGTTAGAGCGTTGGACTAGTTAACCGTAAGGTTGCAACATTGAATCCCCGAGCTGACAAGGTAAAAATCTGTCGTTCTGCCCCTGAACAAGGCAGTTAACCCACCGTTCCTAGGCCGTCATTGAAAGTAAGAATGTGTTCTTAACTGACTTGCCTAGTTAAATAAAGGTGTAAAAAAAGTATTTAAAAAAAATCGGTTCCGATTGTTATGAAAACTTGAAATCGGCCCTAATTAATCGGCCATTCCGATTAATCGGTCGACCTCTAATATATATATATATGCGAAGAAAAAATATATATACACGGGACACGACAAGACGAGGACAAAGACGTCTGACTGCTACGCCATCTTGGAATCAAGACGTCTGACTGCAACGTACGCTTCCCCTCGCTCATCAAATCACCCATCATACTTTACTTAATTTATTTATTCTGTTCTTATGTATGAAATTAGTTTGGGCATAGTTTAGGTTCAGTTAAGACAATTATCTGTGTGATTATCAACTGGGCAGAGCACCTTCAACTGTCGGGAGAAGGAGGGGAGCAGGCCCTACTGTCGGGAGAAGGAGTGGAACAGGCCCTACTGTCGGGAGAAGGAGTGGAACAGGCCCTACTGTCGGGAGAAGGAGTGTAATTTTAAAATGCATTAAATAAATAAAAAATCCTCATCAATCTACACACAATACCCCATAATGACAAATCGAAAACAGGTTTTTGGAAATGTTGGCAAAAAAACAAAAACAGAATTACCTTATTTACATAAGTATTCAGACTCTGCTATGAGACTCGAAATTGAGCTCCGGTGCATCCTGTTTCCATTGCTCATCCTTGAGATGTTTTTATTACGTTGGAGACCACCTGTGTTAAACCCAACTAATTGAGAGGCGAAAGAAACGCACACCTATTTAGGCGAGGTGCTGGCTAGCGGAGTGGAGCACTTAAAAAAATAAAGGAGAGCCACACACTAGGAGCTCAGATGCAAAAATGTTATGTCCCAACTAATTGGACATGATTTGGAAAGGCATACACCTGTCTATATAAGGTCCCACAGTTGACAGTGTATGTCAGAGCAAAAACCAAGGCATGAGGTCGAAGGAATTGTTCGTAGAGCTCCAAGATAGGATTGTGTCAAGGCAGAGATCTGGGGAAGGGTACGAATACATTTCTGCACCATTGAAGGTCCCCAAGAACACAGTGGCCTCCATCATTCTTAAATGGAAGAAGTTTTGAACAGCCAAGACTCTTCCTAGAACTGGCCGCCCGGCCAAACTGAGCAATCGGGGCAGAAGGGCCATGGTAAGGGAGGTGACCAAGAACCCGATGGTCACTCAGAGAGCTCCAGAGTTCCTCTGTGGAGACGGGAGAACCTTCCAGAAGGACAACCATCTCTGCAGCACTCCACCAATCAGGCCTTTATGGTAGAGTGGCCAGACGGAAGCCACTCCTCAGTAAAAGGCACATGACAGCCTGCTTAGAGTTTTCCAAAAGGCACCTAAAGGACTCTCAGACCATGAGAAACAAGATTCTCTGGCCTGATGAAACTAAGATTGAACTCTTTGGCCTGAATGCCAATTATCATGTTTGGAGGAAACCTGGCACCATCCCTACAGTGAAGCATGGTTGTGGAAGCATCATGCTGTGGGGATGTTTTTCAGCGGCAGGGACTATGAGACTAGTCAGGATGGAGGGAAAGATGAACGTAGCAAAATACAGCGAGATCCTTGATGAAAATCTACTCTAGCGCAATCAGGACCTCAGATTGGGGCAAATGTTCACCTTCCAATAGGACAACGACCCTAAGCACACAGCTAAGACAATGCAGGAGTGGCTTCGGGAAAGAGTCTCTGAATGTCCTTGAGTGGCCCAGCCAGAGCCTGGACTTGAACCCAATCTAATATCTCTGAAGAGACCTGAAAATAGCGGTGCAGCAACGCCCCCATCCAACCTGACAGAGCTTGAGAGGATCTACAGAGAAGAATGGGAGAAACTCCCCAAATACAGGTGTGCCAAAGAAGACTCAATCGCTGCCAAAGGTGCATCAACAAAGTACAGAGTAAAGGTTCTGAATAATTATGTCAATGTGACATTTAAGTTTTATATTTTTTATAAATTAGCAAAATATTCTAAAGACCTGCTTTCACTTTGTCATTATGGGGTATTGTCTGTAGATTGATGAGGGGGAAAAAACGATTTAATCAATTTTAGAATAAGGCTGTAACGTAACAAAATGTGGAAAAAGTCAATAGGACCGAATACATCCCGATACCCTGTATCTCGGAAATGTCAAGGATGGAAGCGGGCATGACTTTAAAAATGGCAGAGTAATACAAAAATTACATTCATGAGCAGTCCGAATGACTGCTTTAGTGCTTCTAGAGTAAGTACATCCACTGACCATGGACTGAGTCTGTCAGCTGATGTGAGTGATGGTCTACAGAGACTCATCTGCGGTGGGCAGAGAGAGAGAAGAGCTCCTGTCTCAAATTACAGATCTGGTCGATAGCAAGGTCACAGCACTGCTCTGACCTTCATCATTGCTCTTCATCCTCCCCTTACCACATCAACACAGCTCCTACCTCGCCTCACCGCACCCCATTAGCATTGATCAGACACACATTCACAAGCAGCTACTGTACAGATATAGCCTAGCTATTAGCTCTCTGTATCAGATAGATAGGCCTATATCTTACTGTAGAGCCTACATAATGATGTCTACCCAGCACAACCCATCTACATCTAATACTAGAGTATACATATATTTTCTATACTGGGCAGTCTGGTATATTTCCTATCAGCTTAATGGGCGGGGGGTGAAGATTGGCGTTTCTTTACCAGCCGAGAGAGGGGATGTCGTCTTTGTTTTGAGCCACTGAGCCCTGCCTGCTGCACTAAGTAGGTCACAGACTGTCCATTAGTGCCGTGACACATCATCTAATTTCCTGCACTGAAATCTACGTGTTGTCCCACACTAACCTGCTACTGTCTCTGACAATAGCCCCCACAGTCCGTCCTGTCTGCACTGCACAGAGCCCCTTTACAGGATACACAAGGTAACATTAAGTGAGATATGTTCCCTGTCGTACAACCTACTGTTATTCTATAACAGTGAACTGACTGATTTCCCATTCAATAATTCAGAAGCACAAAAGACATCAAAGATCAAGCCTGATTTCAGAACCATGATCTGTTTTGCTTAAATATCATTCTTTTTTGCTTGGGTCCATGGCTAGAGATGCTACAAAGTGTGAGTATCAGCCCACTGTTCTCTGGCAAGTATATAAAGCTATTTCAGCTGCTTAATCAAGACTGTAATGATGTCCTGAAAGATGAGGGTGGGAGGGCCTTGACTTCTGCCCATTGTTAATAGTATTTCTGTAGTACTGACCGTATACAGAATATCTAACATCATCACATTGACTGCTATATTTTCTACCTATTGCACAGATCCAATGTGATTCATGTTCAATTCCTATTTGAGTCTTTCTACTACGTGGTCAAATCCCAGAGTTGGACCTCTGTGTGGTTCTACTGCATGCTGATTGTAAGTTATCCTGTGTATATAATCTAGACTTCTGTTTGACTCTGTGACATGTCCATGGTAATGTGGGGGAGGGGGCTGTGCTATGAGCTTGACGGTGAGCTGACAGTGAAAGGAGGACAGTGCCCTGAACAGCAGGGGGTCCCGGCCGCAGCGCACCGCTTCCTGGGTGGGAGAGTGTTACCAGGATACAGCACAAGCCTTCTGCTCTCTCCCATTCCCAGGGCTAAGACATACAGAGGCCTCTGTTCTGTTCTGCTGCAGAAAGTCTTATTTATAGCTTTGCAGGTTTTAGTACCTGGGCTGTTCATTGGCACTGCCACTGTTTTCAAACAGCCAGTGTAACGGATGTGAAATGGCTAGCTAGTTAGCGGGTACGCGCTAATAGCATTTCAATCGGTTACGTCACTTGCTCTGAGACCTGAAGTAGGGTTTCCCCTTGCTCTGCAAGGGCCGTGGCCTTTGTGGAGCGATGGGTAACGATGCTTCGTGGGCGACCGTTGTTGATGTGTGCAGAGGGTCCCTGGTTCGTGCCCGTGTCGGGGCGAGGGGACGGTTTAAAGTTATACTGTTACACCAGTGTGAAGGCAAGCAGAGAGCGATTTTTAGTTCACATAGGCTATATAATATCATGAACAATATACCTGCCAGTATGATAGTTTGCAGAGGCATTGAAAATATATCCATTTAATTTCAAAAAATGTCCAATCAAAGTGAAATCAGTGTCAAAGAGAATAACTACAAGTGGTAAAACATCAATGGCTACATTCCATGTCTCTGTCTAACAGTGTACTATACTGCCAGTGCTGGCATTACTTACACAATGACAGCAGAGTCAAGTCAAAACAGAGAGAGAGTTCCCACAGAATTACATCTAGAAAAATTGTGAGAAAATGAACTGACTGGATCCCACCCCAGTAAAAAAGTAGTAATCTCTCAATAACTATGGTATTACTATGTAATAATTAAGTATTGAAAAAGTCAGGCCAAGTGTGTGTGCCTGGAGTCACGTTATGAAAGGAAGCCTGTTAAACATCTTACCTGTTGGATCTGAACTTCTCACGGTCAGCTCATATGTCAAGTCTGTGAAAAGAGAAGAGGATCAAATGTCACCGTCATACCAGGAAGTGACATCCTCAGCTCTGACAGGAGTGGTGTGGTGGCATAAAGGAGCATGCTATTCAGAGAGCCTGTCTAGCAGCTCTAGTAGAGAGCAGGGTTTTTTCTGGATCAAAATGTGGATTAGATGTTGGGCGTGGCCAGGGCGTGGGAGTAGGCGTGGCCAATGGCGTGGTCGCCTACCCTACATTTTAGAGGCTATCCTGTTGGCCACAAAGACAACATTTTGCTGTTTTAAAGCAAATTTCATGAAATTCTACACATTTTGCCAAAACTTATGGCTATCTGAGTGACTCAAATAACAAAATCAATGCAGAATTTGGGAGTTTTAGATTCTCCCTGACGGTCTAGATTTTATTTTGGTGTTTGTTAGTTGTCAAATATGTTGTTTAAAAAATATATATATTGGTCCATTTTCTTTTCTACATTGTTTATATCGGGTTTTAGTAATTGGAGTTAACACAGATTTTTTATTTTTTTATTTTTCTGTGCAGAAAACCCCCTGAGAGAGGTGAGATAGCAGGCCTCTACATATGGGCTAGGATTAGTGAGAGTCACAGGCTAGCTTAGCAATGGCAGCAGATTGTCTACGGATAGTTGACAACCTGGGCCAAAGCACAGAGCGATGAATTTAATGGACCCGGCCCTTGCTAGCCACTCTGGTGTGGTACGCTCTGGTTTATGGCTCAGGGTATCATGATTCACTTATGGCTAATCCTGTTTACCTTTGCAGCGTTGCTGTTCTGTGATCTAATGTGACTGCATGTTGTTCAAGCAGAACTGTAAATGAGTATTCACCATGTATGACTCAGAATGTAATAGTCTACCAAGTGAGCTTGCAATCCAGGTGTTGAGAAAGTTTTCCTTCGGTTGCGCGCGAGTATGCTTTCATATTCTATAACAGTCTGGGTTCACACAGTTTTTGACAGATGGAATTTCGTGACTTTCCATGACCAACAATTAGCGGCGTCTCTATCTACGTATAGAAAAGTATGCGTAATGTGGTATCGATACCGGGAGGCTGCTCTTTGATCCCATGTACCATCTCCTGTCATTGAGCAAGGCACTTAACCCCCCACAAAGTAGAATACCTTTAAGGCAACTGTGTAAAACACATGTGATCAGCCCTAAGGCTGGAGAGCTACTGAGTGTGCAGGCTTTTGATCCAGCCCTGCTCAAACACATCAGAGCCAGTTTATCAAGGTCCGGTTGAGCAGTTCATTTCTAAAATGTGGTTTGTTAGAGGGGGACTGGAATAAAAACCTGCACAAACATTAGCTCTCCTGAAGGATGGTTGATCACGCTTGATGTAAAACATTGCAACCCGAATACGTTTTATGCCTTTTGAAATAATTAGCTTATTCAATATATCAAAGATCAAATGGCTATGTTAGGTTACACATCCTTTTATTCAGAAGAAGCAAGTCCGCAATTTTTCAGGAAATGTACCCTTTCAAGTTTAGCCATATTTATCTTAGAAGTGTTAACTTTGCAGGCTGACTAGCATCTATTGAGTTCCAATGTCCCCTATATTGGATGCTCAAATCAACTGGAAGTATCGACAAAACAAGTTTTGAAGCCACATAATCCAAAATAAAGCTACATCTGATCTTTTTCCTAAAATGAATGTTTACGATTCACAAATTATTATTTGTATCGCATGATTTAATTCACCGCATTGAACCGATTCCCAACTAATATAATGGCGAAGTGAATTATTTGTTTCATCAAAAATAATTGTTTCAATTAATAATTTGAATTGTTCAAAAAAGTAAATCAACTTTCTATGACCTTTTTCTCGAGTGTTGGTCGAATGTCTTTGGGAACATAACAAAATATATGCTAATAATAGCTAAACAGTTAACTAGAGGGTACAAGATATGTTTGGATTTGGCTCCCTAGTTAATCTGTTCTCTATCATATTTTATAGGCCTACCTGTTACTGCAATGTCCGACTGTCACTCTCTCCTTAAGCAACGGCAAACTGGGTCTCGCACTATGCGAGTGGTGTGCACAAACACGGATGCAATATTGTCATTCCGATTCTGGCTGATATGTTGATTTTTATTTGATGGATACATTTTTAAAAAATTATAATAATAACATTTTAGGATTTTATCGTTTTCCAAAACTTTTCCAGGCCTGGAAAACACAATTTTCAAATTCCAATACTTTCCCAGGATTTTCATGACTGTACGAACCCTGTAAAGTGTATGTATTTAGGTCTAGTTCAAGTTTAGTTTGAGGTTTAGCATGTTCACCTGTACAGTGCTGTTGTAGTTTGCGGATCTCTGCATGTAGACCTTTCAGTGTCTTGGCATGGTCCTGCTGGAGGAAGAGCAGGTTCTTCTGGGCGCTGTGCAGATTATTCTCTAGGGTACCAATGGGGGATGCCATGACAGACGATGCAGTAGAAACACACCAGTTCTAGAGACCTGCAAACATAGATGACAGAGAGACAACATCAAAACAAGAGCCGTACCATCTGGGGTTCAGTGCTTAGCCTAAATGCTCCCCCTTTCACCCATTTGGGATGTGCTCCAGCTTTACTTTGCCTTTCTTACTTTTGGGATGAGGATAACTCAATATATAGTGAATAAAAATATATACGCAACATACAACATTTTAAAAGATTTTACTGAGTTACAGTTCATAGAAGGAAATCAGTCAATTGAAATATAGTAAATTCATTAGGCCCTAATCTATGGCTCTACATGACTGGGCAGGGGCGCAGCAATGAGTGGGCCTGGGAGGGCATAGGCCCACCTACTGGGAGCCAGACCTAGCCAATCAGAATTCGTTTTTCCCTACAAAAGGGCTTTATTTCAGACAGAAATACTCCTCAGAATGTCCCCCATCCTCAGAAAATCCCGAAGGTGAAGAAGCCGGATGTGGAGGTCCTTGGCTGGAATGGTTACACGGGGTCTGCGGTTGTGAGGAAGGTTGGACGTACTGCCAAATTCTAGAAAATGACGTTGGAGGCGGCATATGGTAGAGAAATTAACATTCAATTCTCTGGCAACAGCTATGTTGGACATTCCTGCAGTCAGCATGCCAATTGCACGCTCCCTCAAAACATCTGTAGCATTGTGTTGTGTGACAAAACTGCACAATTTAGAGTAGCCTTTTATTGTACCCAGCACATGGTGCACCTGTGTAATGATCATGCTGTTAAATCAGCTTCTTGATATGCCACACCTGTCAGGTGGATGGATTATCTTGGCAAAGGAGAAATGCCCACTAACACGGGTGTAAACAAATTTGGTCACAAAATTTGAGAGAAATAAGCTTTTTGTGCGTATGGAACATTTCAGGGATTTATTTAATGAAACACGAGACCATCACTTTACATGTTGCGTTTATATATTTGTTCAGTATACTTTAAAAATGACTCAAACCAATCGGGACTATGTAGAAATTTTAATGAATCGAGTACATTTATACAGTTTCTTGGTCATGAAAATAGCACAGTATTGAACTCAATATTGTTTTTGGAATGCTACTCAGTCAATACCCTTTTTATCCTGATAAAATTTGCAATGCAGCCTAATTCTATGTTTCTTGCAAGGAGAGAACGGTCACATAGGCTAATACCTTTTTGCTTACTCTATTGGCTTACACACACTGATGTCGAACTATTGCTTTTATCATCAGATAGAGAGCAGTCTACGTTTCTAAAGAAGACACCTCAGGGGGAAACAAGTCATCTGCATTTTTGTTGGGTTTCTTGGGCCCTTTACCAGCATGTTGCTTAAAATAAACATCAACACTTTAATGAGACAAGACCCTGGATTAAAAAGACCTCAAATGAATACCAATCCAAATACCATATAAGAGAACACACATTTCAGAACACAAGGTATGGATTTGATGAAATTAATAGGTTAATAGGCCAATGGGTATTTCATAGGCTGAATAGGTCATTATCAACAGGTCATCCAAAAAAACTAGGCTACAAACAAACTCTGGCAGGAACTTACTCCTCCATTTCAGTGCACAAAGCGTGAGGAGGAGGCTAAGTACAGAATGCTTTCAGAGATCCTGAGAAGATTAGTAAATGTCACAGTGACACAGGGTGTGGCATGATGCAGCCAGTCTCCAGCAGCAGGCAGGGTCTGCTCGTCTCCCGTCCCTTCCTCCCTCCTTGGACGTCCTTGCAACCAGTGTTCAGCCAGAGACAGCGCCCAGAGGTGAGGTAAGAGACCATCACTCAGTCAGAGCAGAGCAGCCGTCACATTGTCTCCACCCTCTCCCATACAACACTACTGGGTCAGGAGTAGAGAGCACATTGATTTTCCCCTCTGAGTGCAGAGAGAGCCTTCCACTGCATACATTAGCAAGCAAGCTTCAATAACACATCTCATAGCTTTCCCCTCTTACATCATCGGCTTACTAACATTAATAAATTGTGTCACCTCTGATGGCTCTCAAAGCTTGCTCTTCAGCGATAGGAGTTTTATGTCAAATTCGCTCATTGTGTACAGAAGCAAAGGACACCAGTTGACCTCCAACACAGCCGAGTAATCACAGAGAGAGAGAGAGTGAGTGACGCGTCATAAAGGGTGCACTCAAAGAGATAATCTATTATAAATGAGTAATCCTGAGTCCTTCCTGTAAACCCTGGATGGCAGACACTCTCACACAGCATAACCCATTCCTAGCATCAGGCTTGGTTCTTGAGAGTTCAGCTGATGTCATAGCAGTGACAACATTAGATACTTTTCTAATGATATCACATTGTAATGACATCACCAACAAACAACCCTCCACCCCCTTTCTCCATTTGTAGTGATCTGATATACTCAGTTATCGTAAATTAATGTTGCTTTTGGAGAGAAAATTGAATATCCAACTCCCCTCCCCTATCGCCTCTCTCCAATGAACTGCAGAAGCAAGACAAACTAGCTACCATACTTCGCTAAACAGAGATTAACGCTACAGACACACCCCCTGTGATAAAAGGTTTGTAGAAGTCTCACACACTTAAGACTGAGAAAATCCCTTTCAATTCACCCAACCAAGCTAAGTGCTGTCTCAAATTAGTATGCTGAAAATATCATGAAGTCACAGCTTTCCTATGGAGGGTGGGTGTTGAGCAAATGTCTTTGTCTCATGGATACTTTGTTCCAGTCCATATAACTAACTTTCCATGTGCTTTGGAATAATCAATTGAGACATTAAGGCCGCATTTCTCTGCTAGAAAATGTGCAGAATTAAAATGTATCCACTTGTCTCCATAACAGCAAGGTAGCCAGTTGGGTTTGGAGCAATAAGACTGTCTTTGTAGGACTATTTATTCATTAGAATGGAAAAGCAAGTCAAACTGACCTCATGCAAGGACAAAATTATAGTAGTTTTATATTGGTTTCAGCACCTGCATTGCGGACAGCACCCGATCCGACTTTCACAGGCACGCGTCTGACTGCCACTTTCCAATCCAAAATCAATTTGACAACAATGTTAGCTACAATAGCTAATTGTTTCATTTGATGTTAACTGTAATTCAGACGTACCATGATCGGTCCATAACAATTGGTTAAGGCCGCCCTGTTTGTAAACAACATCGTCTTATTGTACTAGCTGAACTGGTAATATCTAGTACACCTACTAGTTAGTAAATACGATTGTCATTTTGTGTAGCCAACCAACCATCAAGTCAGCTAGCTAACGTTAGTAGCTATATTCTTGATATCCAGTCACACATGGCATGTCACATTTAGCTAGCCAACCAAACTGTTAGCTAACGTTAGCAACGAGTGCAGAAGCTAGCGCTACCTAAGATGCTGCATGCGAATACATTTCGAAGCTGTTATGTTCATTTTAGCAATAAATCATTGACAATGCTATGCTCATTTGGCTAGCTTGCTGCTAGCTAGAGAACGTTAACAAAACCAGACTCTGCGAGAGGCAGGTGCAATCGATGAGGGGTCCCGCTGTTACCAATGTGGAAAACGGTTTATAAATGTAATAACATATCGTGATACCTACCTTCAACAATATTACAATATCGTCTGATATTCTCTAATATATAAATTGTTGCCGTAATTGCTACAGTGGCTAAATCCGTTCTGCCATGTTAGGCATTGTCGTTGCTGCTGGTCAAGCGCTCCTGCTGTCTGCAGTAACAGAGAGGACTATGTCTGTCAGTTCTCTAGCTCATCTCCCTGAGCTACAACAAAATAAGGCGATGCATCATGGGATACTACTAAAAGTAGTAACAATGTTCAATAAATGGTAGTTTGTTTTATTATTTATAAGTTGACACTCAGAAATAGATGCATACAAAAATCAAAGGAAATGTGATTTTAGTAAACATTAAATTGTTAAACCCAGACTTTTTCAGCCTGGGGCCTAAATGAGAAATTCTGTGTTGTCCTGGGACATAAGCTTAGGAAAATATGCAACTATACGTAGATATTGGCACATTTCATTGCCCTTATGCCTAAAACAAATGCAATAGAGACAAAAACAAATAACATTGAAATTAAATGAAATACCCATATAAATAGCTAATCATGTTTATTTTTCCCCATTAAAAACACTCTTACATATCTGTCTAGGTTGGAACTGTTGCTGTTAAAATACAATAAATCATTTTCACTCTGAACTGGAATAAGTGTATTAATCAAATCACACAGGTTGAAGTTTTTATCGAGCATGTCTATTCTGGGCTCAGTTTTTGACAGTGCGACATAAAGGTCATGCTCAGCATTGAGTCTGTTTTTGTACTTGTTTTTTAAGTATGCCAGAGTTGAGAACCATGTCTTGCATAGGTATGTGGTGCCAAACTGGATAAGAACATACTTTCTCAGTCCTGCTGTAGATGAGCAGCCCACAACTGTGTGAGTGTGTTTGCCTCTAAAAACACATTGCTTCAATCAGTTTATTCCAGTTCAGAATAAAAATTATGACTTGTATTTTAACAGCACAGTTCCAATCTAGACTTGTTTTCAACATAATTTCTACAGTAAGATGTATGGTAGGCCCGATCAAGGCAGGGAGGTGGGGAGTGAGTGTCAGCATAGGCTCCTGCAAAAATATAGAATTAGAGTTGGATAAATGTAGATAAACTTACATTTTTTTGCAAGATACTAACCTCAACATCAAAACCTTCATTCCAATTCACAATTCCATACCTAAAACCTTGATTTTGGACAAAATTACCTGAACGGAATATTACTTCCAAGGACAATCAAGAAAAAAACTTCTAACATGCCAAAACCTGCAGAAGAAACACAGCGGAACCTGGAAATACCATCCAACACACAATTGAGTGAGTAATGTTCAGTCTGAACCTACTTTCGAAAGCCCAAAAGTAAAATACAATAATAATTTTGTTATATAAGGCTCAATAAATAAGGCCACTTAGCTACCAAGCTGCTAGGAAAGAATCTGACTGAAATTAGCACTTAGGTGTGAAAACTCTTGAGCCTAACAATGGCAGGAGAGTTTCACTTTGAAGCCCCCTCCATTTGCGCAGATAAGATATCCTCCTCAGAATCCCCGAAATACAACAGGACAACTTTGTCTGGACAGAGACTTGCTAGCTACGTTAGCTAGCTAGCTGGGGATTCTGCCTCCCAAAAGAAGCTTCTCCCAAGTCGGTGTGACACCGACTCCTAAGTCGGTGTGACACCTACTCCAACGGCCTGCTGCACTGTTGCTTGGATTCCACCTGGCGATCTGTTCACTGTCTGCCTTGTCTCCCCCTGTCTGGTATAGGTACACCCGTCACACTCTCCCCTCTCTCCCGAGCTTTCGCTCTCCTCCAGCACACGTGCACTGTTGAGGCGATTGACTCTAAACTTACAATGGCTAACCCCAAGTTGTTATATTTTTCGCTTGTGCTTTATGCTATTTGCATCATGACTCCTGCATGCTTTGTTGACTATGAACTAGCTCGTTTACCCAACCGTGGGACAGTCTGTTTGCTCCCACACTCGGGGGGAACAAACTGTGTGGGGACTCTCTTTTGGACTCTTGGCCTCCCATCCTATTCTAACCTTGTATTCATGTTACCTGATGAAATTGCTTTACAATATGATATTGTTGCCAGTTAATGCACATTAAAATGTTATAAATCAACACTGCAGACCTCTCCCAGTCCTCTGCCGTGCCCTGATTGTATTACTGCTGGTTACATCTGGAAATGTGCATGCACACCCTGGCCCAGCTAATGTTGCTTGCCCCAATTCTGATTTGTGCTCTGATATCTGCTTTTGTCACGCCCTGACCTTAGAGATCCTTTTTATTCTCTGTTTGTTGGGTCAGGGTGTGACTCGGGTGGGGAAATCTATGTTTGCAATTTTTGTTTTGTTTTGCCGAGTGTGGTTCCCAATCAGAGGCAGCTGTCTATCGTTGTCTCTGATTGGGGATCATATATAAGTTGTGATTTTCCATTTGGGTTTTGTGGGGTGTTATTTTCTGTTTAGTGTCTGTGCCTGACGGAACTGTTCGCTTTCGATTTTGGATTTGTTATTTTTGTTTGAGTGTTTCTTGTAATAAATATCATGAACACTTTCCACGCTGTGCTTTGGTCCACTCTTCCTTCCACCGATGACGAGCGTTACAGCTTCACTGATTTCTGCTCTTGTAAAAGCCTGGGTTTTCTGCATGTTAACACTAGAAGCTTATTACCTAAAATGTATAAATTGAAAGTGTGGGTTCACAGCTCCAATCCAGATGTGTTGGTCATTACTGAGACGTGGTTAAGAAAGAGTGTTTTGAACACTGATGTTAACCTCTATGGTTATAGCCTTTTTCGGCAAGACAGATCTTCCAAAGGTGGTGGAGTGGCAATCATTACCAAGGAACACCTTCAGTGCTCGGTTGTCTCCAACAAGTCTGTCCCCAACCAGTTTGATTTGCTGGTTTTACGCATTCAACTTTCAAATAACTCTTTGTTAACTGTTGCTGGATGTTATTGGCCACCATCAGCACTGTACCCTAAATGCCCTAAGCTCTCTCCTGGCCCCTTACACTAAGTCTGAATTTGTCCTGCTAGGTGACCCAAACTGGGGCATGCTTAAACCACCTGACCAAGTCCTAAAGCAATGGGACTCCCTAAATCTTGCTCAGAGTATTACCAATCCCACAAGGTATGATTCCAAACACCCAGAAAAGGCTACTCTCCTTGATGTTATCCTTAAAAATAATCCTGATAGGTATCAGTCTGCTATTTTCTGTAATGACCTTAGTGATCACTGTTTTACAGCCTGTGTTCGTAATGGCTGCTCAGTGAAACTACCTGTCCTGACTTGTCATAGACACTTGCTGAAAAACTTTAATGAGCAAGCCTTCCTTCATGAACTGGCCTCTGCAAATTGGTATAGAACCAGCTTGATCCCCCTCTGTCGAAGATGCTTGGACCTTCTTTTTTGATATTTTCCGTGGTATCGTGAACAAATACGCACCCATAAAGAAAATGAGAATTAAAAACAGGTTCAGCCCCTGGTTTGACTCCACCTCAAGAATTCTATTTGTCAAATCGCTCGGCACATGCATGCTCAGGCTGACTGGCTCTCGTTCAGCTAAATTAGAAATAAGTGCACTCAGGCTATCCGGAAGGCCAAAGTTAGTTACTTTAAGGAGCAGTGTTCTCTCTATCGGTCTAACCTCAAGAAGTTCTGGGATATGATTGAAGACCTGGAGAATAAACCCTCCTCCTCACAGCTGCCGATGTCCCTTATTGTTGATGATGTGATTGTTACTGACAAGGAGCACATGGCTGAGCTCTTTAATCACCACTTCATTAAGTCAGGATTCCTATTTGACTCTGCCATACCTCCTTGCCAACATTTCCTCATCTCCCACCCCCTCTAATGTGACTGTCCCTGATGTTCCTCTGTCTTTTCCCCCTGCCCCGCTACAAAGTTTCTCCCTGAAGGCGGTCTCTGAGTGCTAAAGGAGCACCTTAAACTTGACCCCCAAAAAACATCTGGGTCAGATGGTTTAGATCCTTTCTTCTTTAAGGTTGCAGACCCTATCATCGCCAAGCCTTTGTCTCTTCTTTCTGGGAAAGTTCCAATTGCTTGTAAGGCAGCCACGGTGCGTCCTTTATTTAAAGGGGGAGATCAAACTGATCCTAACTGTTATAGGCCAATTTCTATTTTGCCCTGTTTATCAAAAGTGTTGAAAAAACTTGTCAATAATCAACTGACTGGCTTTCTTGATGCCTATAGTATTCTCTCAGGTATGAAATCTGGTTTCCGCTCAGGTTATTTGTGTCACTGTAACCTTAAAGGGCCTAAATGATGTCACCATTGCCCTTGATTCTAAGCAATGTTGTGCTGCTATTTTTATTGACTTTGTTATGAATCCCTTTGGCCCTGCAGTCTAGGAGGGTTGGAAACGAGACCCGTAACATAACTCATGCAAATTATGACAGTGAAAAGGAACAGTGAGAACAAAAACCACAGACAACTTAAGTCTACCGTAAACACTCAAGGAAGGAAATAATAAGTATTCAAAAACACCCCTAAGCTAGTCTACCTGCTTCAACAACACCTCGCTCACTAACCAATAAAATACAGTGGGTGGTCCGCCCAGTTCTAACTAGTGTTCTTTAGACTATATTTATCTACGGGTAGTGTATGCCCATGGGCGACTTGATGGGCGACCATCAAACAAACAGTCAAACACCATAACAAAACAATACTCACAGGATAACAGACAAAGTAACATGTAGTTGCAAAAACAAAAGAGATCTCCAGGGAGAACTGATTGGGATACTTTTAAACCAAGGGAAAGAGGATGTGATTGGGTAAGGGAAAAGGAGCAGGTGTGTCAGATTAGCGACTGATTGGTGACAGATTGGTGACTGATTGGCGGCACCTGTGAATAGGGCAGAAGGAAAGAAAATACACACAGGATACACACACAGAATACCTGTATCCGTAACAACTTGGTCAAAGCTTTTGATACGGTAGACCATTCCATTCTTGTGGGCCCGGCTAAGGAGTATCTGTATCTCTGAGGGGTCTTTGGCCTGGTCTCAAAGAGTTCAGTGTATAAAGTCAGAACATCTGCTGTCTCAGCCACTGCCTGTCACCAAGTGAGTACCCCAGGGCTCGATCCTAGGCCCCACGCTCTTCTCAATTTACATCAACAACATAGCTCATACAGTAGGAAGCTCTCTCATCCATTTATATGTAGATGGTATAGTCCCAGATTTTGAGTTAGACGCTGTGCAACAAAGCTTTCTTAGTGTCCAACAAGCTTTCTCTGCCCTTAACCTTGTTCTGAACAACTCCAAAACAAAGGTCATGTGGTTCGGTAAGAAGAATGCCCTTCTCCCCACTGGTGTGATTACTACCTCTGAGGGTTTAGAGCTTGAGCTAGTCACCTCATACAAGTACTTGGGAGTATGGCTGGACGGTACAATGTCCTTCTCTCAGTACATATCAAAGCTGTAGGCTAAGGTTAAATCTAGACTTGGTATCCTCTATCATAATCGCTCCTCTTTCATCACAGCTGCCAAACTAACCCAGATTCAGATGACCATCCTACCCATGCTAGATTACGGAGATGTAATTTATGGATCGGCAGGCAAGGTGCTCTCGAGTGGCTAGATGTACATTACCATTCAGCCATCAGATTTGCCACCAATGCTCCTTATAGGACACATCACTGCCCTCTATACACCTCTGTAAACTGGTCATTTCTGTCTACCCGTTGCACTGGTTGATGCTTATTTATAAAACCCTCTTAGGCCTCACTCCCCCATATCTGAGATACCTACTGCAGCCCTTATCCGCCACATACAACACCCGTTCTGCCAGTCACATTCTGTTAAAGATCCCCAAAGCACACACATCCTTGGGTCACTCCTCTTTTCAGTTCGCTGAAGTTAGTGACTGGAACGAGCTGCAAAAACATTAATTAAAAACTCAATCATGGATACTCTTACTGACAGTTGTGGCTGCTTCGCGCGCACCCCCTATTACCAGCCTGTTCAACCTCTCCTTCGTATCATCTGAGATCCCCAAGGATTGGAAAGCTGCCGCGGTCATCCCCCTCTTCAAAGGGGGAGACACCCTGGACCCAAACTGTTACAGACCTATATCCATCCTGCCCTGCCTATCTAAGGTCTTCGAAAGCCAAGTCAACAAACAGATCACTGACCAACTCGAATCCCACCGTACCTTCTCCGCTGTGCAATCCGGTTTCCGAGCCGGTCACGGGTGCACCTCAGCCACGCTCAAGGTACTAAACGATGTCATAACCGCCATCGACAAAAGACATTACTGTGCAGCTGTCTTCATCGACCTGGCCAAGGCTTTCGACTCTGTCAATCACCATATTCTTATCGGCAGACTCAGTAGCCTTGGTTTTTCTAATGACTGCCTTGCCTGGTTCACCAACTACTTTGCAGACAGAGTTCAGTGTGTCAAATCGGAGGGCATGTTGTCCGGTCCTCTGGCAGTCTCTATGGGGGTACCACAGGGTTCAATTCTCGGGCCGACTCTTTTCTCTGTATACATCAATGATGTTGCTCTTGCTGCGGGCGATTCCCTGATCCACCTCTATGCAGACGACACCATTCTGTACACTTCCGGCCCTTCCTTGGACACTGTGCTATCTAACCTCCAAACGAGCTTCAATGCCATACAACACTCCTTCCGTGGCCTCCAACTGCTCTTAAACGCTAGTAAAACCAAATGCATGCTTTTCAACCGTTCGCTGCCTGCACCCGCACGCCCGACTAGCATCACCACCCTGGACGGTTTCGACCTAGAATATGTGGACATCTATAAGTACCTAGGTGTCTGGCTAGACTGCAAACTCTCCTTCCAGACTCATATCAAACATCTCCAATCCAAAATCAAATCTAGAGTCGGCTTTCTATTCCGCAACAAAGCCTCCTTCACTCACGCCGCCAAACTTACCCTAGTAAAACTGACTATCCTACCGATCCTCGACTTCGGCGATGTCATCTACAAAATAGCTTCCAATACTCTACTCAGCAAATTGGATGCAGTTTATCACAGTGCCATCCGTTTTGTTACTAAAGCACCTTATACGACCCACCACTGCGACCTGTATGCCCTAGTCGGCTGGCCCTCGCTACATGTTCATCGTCAGACCCACTGGCTCCAGGTCATCTACAAGGCTATGCTAGGTAAAGTGCCGCCTTATCTCAGTTCACTGGTCACGATGGCTACACCCACCCGTAGCACGCGCTCCAGCAGGTGTATCTCACTGATCATCCCTAAAGCCAAAACCTCATTTGGACGCCTTTCCTTCCAGTTCTCTGCTGCCTGCGACTGGAACGAATTGCAAAAATCTCTGAAGTTGGAGACTTTTATCTCCCTCAACAACTTTAAAAATCTGCTATCCGAGCAGCTAACCGATCGCTGCAGCTGTACATAGTCCATCTGTAAACTACCCACCCAATTTACCTACCTCACCCCCCATACTGCTTTTATTTATTTACTCTTCTGCTCTTTTGCACACCAGTATCTCTTCTTGCACATGATCATCTGATGATTTATCACTCCAGTGTTAATCTGCTAAATTGTAATTACTCGATTTATTGCCTACCTCATGCCTTTTGCACACATTGTATATAGATTCTCTTTTTTCTACCATGTTATTGACTTGTTTATTGTTTACTCCATGTGTAACTCTGTGTTGTTGTCTGTTCACACTGCTATGCTTTATCTTGGCCAGGTCGCAGTTGCAAATGAGAACTTGTTCTCAACTAGCCTACCTGGTTAAATAAAGGTGAAATAAAAAAAATAAATTTTTTTTTTATTTTTTATTGTTGTCTCTACCTTCTTGCCCTTTGTGCTGTTGTCTGTGCTCAATAATGTTTGTACCATGTTTTGCGCTGCTACCATGTTGTGCTGCTGCATTGTTGTGTCTCTACCCTGTTGTTGTCATGTTGCGTTGCTACCATGTTGTGTTTTTATGTGTTGTTGCCATGTATGTTGTTGACTTAGGTCTCTCTTTATGTAGTGTTGTGGTGTCTCTGTCACGCCTGCTCCCGTTTCCCCTCTCTGTTGCTCGAGGGTGCCAGGTTGCCCTTCATTACGCACACCTGTCACCATCATTACGCACAGCTGTGCTCATTTGACTCACCTGTACTCCTTTACGTTTTGATTGCCTTCCCTATATCTTTCTGTTTCCTCTGTTTCATCCCCGTATCAGCATTATTGTCATTTTGTTTTCCCCTGTCCAGACGCTGTCCGTATTCTGTTCCTGTCCGTGTTTCATTAAATGGTCACTCCCTGTACTTGCTTCTCGTCTCCAGCGTCTGTCCTCACAGAATGTTGACACCAATATTCGAAGCATCAGGGACGTTTTTGATTTTTGTTTTGTTGGTGACGTCGGGTCCGGGTGCCGTTGCCGTAGGAACATGGGGTGCCTCAGCTGGTACGTCGGGCTTCCACGTCTTAGCTGGCTCGAGAGGTTTCCTTGCCTCAGCCGACTCATCAGGCTCCCATCCCACATCGTGCCTCAGCCGGCTCGTCGGTCTTCTGCCCCTCAGGAGGCTAATCCAGCGTCCATGCCTCAGGCGGCCCATCAGGCTCGACCAGGTGGGACGCCGGGTGGCGCCCCTAGAGGGGGGATACTGTCACTCCTGCTCCCACTTCCGCTCTCTGGTGATCGAGGGCCCCAGGCTGCCCTTCATTACGTACATCTGTCACCATCATTACGTGCATCTGCGCTCATTGAACTCACCTGGACTTCTTCACGTTTTGATTGCCTTCCCTATATCTGTCTGTTTCCTCTGTTTCATCCCCGTATCAGCATTATTGTCATTTTGTTTTCCCCTGTCCAGACGCTGTCCGTATTCTGTTCCTGTCTGTGTTCCATTAAATGTTCATTCCCTGTACTTGCTTCTCGTCTCCAGCGTCTGTCCTCAGAGTCTCTCATCTCGTGATGTGTGTTTTGTCCTATATTTATTTATATAATTATATCCCCCGTCCCTGCTGGAGTCATTTTACCTTCTTGAGGGACGTCATTGTCAATAAAAATGTGTTTTTAACTGACTTGCCTAGTTAAATAAATAAATAAAGTACTCCATTATATCTGCTTATAAAATGACTGACTGTCTGACTGTCACACTCTGACCTTAGATATCTCTGTTTTTCGTATATTTTGGTTAGGTCAAGGTGTGACTAGGGTGGGTACGCTAGTTTGTATGTCTAGGGTTTTTGTATGTCTAGGGGTGTTGTCATCTAGGTGTATTGTATGTCTATGTTGGCCTGATATGGTTCCCAATCAGAGACAGCTGTTTATCGTTGTCTCTGATTGGGGATCATATTTAGGTAGCCATTTCCCTTTTGTGTTTGTGGGATCTTGTTCTATGTTTAGCTGCCTGTCTGCACTATTCGTAAAGCTTCACGTTTCGTTCGTTGTTCTTTATTGTTTTTTGTTTAAGTGAGTTTCTCTTTATTAAAAGTAAGTGGAACTCTATGCACGCTGCACCTTGGTCTCATCTTTACGACGATCGTGACACTGACTTACTTTTCCACTGTCGAAGCACTGTTTCCTGAAGCATTCTGCCCTGTTCTGAAAGAACTCTACTTTGTTTAACGTCATGCTGTGGATGTTTGGTCAGGACGTGTGATTTTCAGAGCCCCACCTGTTTTGAGCCCCACATTTTTAGCAAAAAAAATGTAAATCCTTTTTTTTGTTATTTTTGTGGGCTTGCCTGTTTTGCATGTTATTTTGGCATTAATACGTGTCACATATCAGTTTGCAAACAATGTACAAAAGAATATATATCAGTGAGTTAATAAAGCCGCTTACAAACATGGTCTCTTTTTTGTTTTCTTGAGTAAGGCAGCTCCAAAATGAAGGCGTTTCAGTCCAGCTCAGTGCTTTCTGTGGTGGTGGGGCAAGCCAGCAGAAAATACAAAGCATTGCGCTGTGATTGGCTCAGTGTTCTGTCACTCATGGGGACTTTACATCACTGCCAAGTGTAAGAGAAGTCATTGAAAATGCTAGCCCTTCGGCTGCTGCCATAGAAGTGCTCATCCAAGAAGGCTCAATGTCATTGGCCACAGATAAAATGACGTCAAATCACGTTATATGTACAGTAGCAACATCATACTTTCACAATTTTAGCTAGCAGTCATCATCATGAATCAAGTCGATAATCTACAGGCAAATACTTTTTCATCCTTGTCATATGAAGAGAAATAATGAAGAGAAATTATACATAAAACATATCGGTGCTCATTGGCCATTGGACATAAACATTACACAACAAGTTGGAAATGGCAAATTCAGTGAGTTGTTTGGAAGGAATCAGTGACAGTGGTTGTGTGGTCCCAAATCTGGGATTAAGGGACTGTTTTCCAAGTTTAAAATGATTAACATTCAACATTGACCATGCTGTCAATGATGCAGGATTTGTGCCGCGCTCACACTGTTAACTCGGAGGACCGTGTTGGGGAAATTCAGTACTGACAGCGACTTAGTCATTTCTTCAAACAGTCATCTTTATTTAATATCGATTAATTATTGCAATAATGAAACCGTCGACCCCACACTCTGAAGTGTGTTGCCGAGTGCTTAACAGATAATGAAAAAACAGATGTTATGTAGGACCTTAAAATGCTTAGTCAGACTGGTTCCAACTCCCATAAGCCACCTTGGTTATCTACACAGGATGGTGTTTTATCCCTAACCCGGCGTAGTTTCCCAGATGCCAGGAAGATGAGACAATGAGGCATTGTTCTAAACTCTTCCAGGCTATCTCTATCTCGTGTCACACACACCATATCTTGTCTATGAAATGCCAACTTTAGGTTTTTATCACCAAGCCATTGTCAGCTCACGCTATCTCTAGCAAAACCCCTTTTCCTTCACCATATACCCAGACTAACTGCAAGAAGCTAGTGTGGAAACCATCTCTTTAACAGTTGCCAACCCAAGCTTCAAAAGACTCCTCTCAGTTAACTCAGAAAGGGAGAGAGAGAGTCCTGAGAACCTTACACGGAACCCAAACCGGCTGCGCGCGTGCGCTATCGTGCATACATTTATTTTCCCCCCCACACCAAACGCGATCACGACACGCAGGTTAAAATATCAAAACAAACTCTGAACCAATGACATTAATTTGGGGACAGGTCGAAAAGCATTAAACATGTATGGTAATTTAGCTAGTTAGCTTGCACTTGCTAGCTAACGTTAATGTGTCCTATTTAGCTAGCTTGCTGTAGCTAGCCAATTTGTCCTGGGATATATACATTGAGTTGTTATTTTACCTGAAATTCACAAGGATCTCTACTCCGACAGTTAATCCACACATAAAACGGCCAACCGAATCGTTTCTAGTCATCTCTCCTCCTTCCAGACCTTTTCATCGTTTAAATTATATGGTGATCGCATCGAAACTTTCACTGTATTACCACGACTACCGGCAAAACAGTTAGTCTTTCTATCACCCACGTGGGTATAACCAATGAGGAGATGGCACGTGGGTACCTGCTTCTATAAACCAATGAGGAGATGGCATGTGGGTACCTGCTTCTATAAACCAATGAGGAGATGGCACGTGGGTACCTGCTTCTATAAACCAATGAGGAGATGGGAGAGACAGGACTTGCAGCGCGATCTGCGTCAGAAATAGGAATGAGTTCTATTTTAGCCCTTGGCGTCGCAGACGCTCGTTGGCTCGCGTGAGCAGTGTGGGTGCAATAATTGAATAACATGGATTTCTACATTTATTTTGCTACGCTCGCGCACGCGACGTGTCCGGTCTGGTCAGCACGTTACTCTATTTCATAAAACAACCATTTGGTGCATAAACATAACAATCTTGTAATTATGCTACCACAACTGTCACCCTCCTGTTCAAGTGAGCCCAGCACAACAACGTGAGTCCACAAATCTATCGTATGCTGCTTCATAAATGATGTAATATGCCAGGGATATATGTATACTGTAGCTAAGAAAGTAATACTAAGTGTATGTAAGATGTTAGTAGCCCATGTGCCTCACCCTAAAAATGTGGTCCATTTACCCCTCTTCATTTTGCATACTGTTCTGACTGTTCTACTGTAGCCTATAACCTGTTTTAGAGAAATGTAATCATTGAATATTGTAAGAGCTTTCATTGTCTGCTTATTTGCCCCCCTATTTATCCTATTGTTCGAACTTGGTGTACAAGGAGAGTACTGTAAGAACGGCCCATGTTCTGAATTCTGTTGCTGTATATTTCCAAAGTGCTTGTCACGATCGTGTGGCGGATTGACGGACTAAAACGCAGCATTTGGAAAATAAGCCATCTTCTTTTATTTTAAAGACGACGAAAAATAAACACGAAACACTTAATACAAACTAACAAAACAACAAACGATCGTGAAGCTAATAAACGTCGTGCACATACACAGGCTACAAACGTTCTGACATAGACAACGCTAGACACATATACTCAACACAAACCCATATACTATACCCAACAACCCCTTTACCATAAAAAACACCCAAAACCAACAAAACACAAACATTCCCCATGTCACACCCTGACCTAACTAAAATAATAAAGAAAACAAAGAATACTAAGGCCAGGGCGTGACAGTGCTAAACAAATAGTTCAATTGACTAACGTTATGTCCGTCCTAGCTCGCTCATTGTCTTAATTGAAATTACGGATTGCCTCTTACCCACCTGTCCTCCCCTTATGCAATAGTTTGTACATCTCAATTGACATTAGAAACCACATTTGTTAAACAAGTCAGTCATATCAGCTATGAGTTTCTCTACCAGACAAGGCTCCGCTGATAGCCAGATGTAGCAGTGATAAGAAGTTGGGACTACTGTTGGGACAGCTTTATGTAGGCCCTAACAGTTTGTTGGCACCTATTGTCAACGTTGTACTGCAATTAATGTATTGTTTAGTGTTGTGTTGTATAGTGGCTTTGCTGGCATGCATTCCACTTGTATTTTTGTTGCTCCACCAAGATTTACATGCTAAAATCACCACTGGTCGTTTTATTAATTTGTTTGTTTTGAGAGACTCATTTTCTAAGTACTTCCCTGTACAAAACACATTGTGGGCGCTCCTCGTTATTTCTCAAAGTTTGTATGAAACCAAGAGAGAGAAACTCATTGCTGTATTTGCGTTTCATGACTATTGAGCTCAGGCAGAACTTGTGGGTAGCTTGAGTCCATTTGATGACAGTGGTGAGTGATGGCTTGTGGGAATGTCAAGTCAGTGGCTGACAGTGCATCATCTGCTGCTGAAAGACAGAGCTGCAGCATGTGGGTCATGGAGTGATCTTCAAGAAAACCGCAGAAAAAATATCCTGTAAACAATAAAGCACACAGGCATCTCCCTCCCACTCAAGCAGCTGCCAAACTGAGCAGAGGCTGCTGCTAAGCAGAGAGCGCACTGAACAGTGAGCGCAATTGCACTTTGCCAAATCAATTCCAGTAATCAATGAAATATAATTATACATTTACTTTGACACGTTGCAACCTACTATTAACAGGTCCGCGACCCACTTTAGGTATCGACCCATACTTTAAGAAAGGCTAATCTAGGGCGTAAGATTCATTGTCATAGAAATAGAACACTGCTGAGGTGCGTTCAGTTCTCTTGAATGTTTAGTTATGAACGGTTTGCACTGAATGGTACGTTTCACCAAAGCGTTCTTGTACGTTCTTGAACAGACTTTGAAGTATGTTGATCCAATGATGTGTATAAACATAATTGGTTGGCTCCCATTTGGTGGATGTGGCGAGGTGTAGCTTGAAGCGATGAGTGACGTATTTAAAGGGCGGTGGCCATGCTGACAGTGTTCCTCAACCCCTCCCCGTTTTTCAACGGGTCGTTCAGTACAGCACAAGTCCCGTTCAATTTAATGTTCCATAACGTAAAAACGTTTCTCCAAAACATTGTTTTATGTTATTGAACAGATTTAAGGTATGTTTGCTCTCGTTTGGTGGGCGTGATGAGGTGTGGCTTGAAGCAATGAGTGACATTAAAGAGCAGTTGTCATGCCATAGATTGTAGAAAATAAGTCCCTGCTGACAGCGTTCCCCTACCCGTTTTTCAACTGGAGTTCTTACTATGTTATAAGCTGTCTCCAGACAGCACCACTGAATCATTTTCAAATTTGAAACCACCCAAGTCCCGTCTTGGCCACGGCAGGCAGTGATTGGCCCCTCTGGGCCATGCCGCATATTTCCCCACCCCCGAGGGTATAATATGCACAGCCCTGCTGAAGAGTGTCACTGATTCTTTTGAGTTTTGATTTTGCCCTGACAAAGTGCCTGACAAAGTGATACAAGCTTTTGTGCCGAATACATTAAGTTGTTACAGGTGTCAAGTTCATGGGCATGTGGCAGCAGTGTGTGAGAGGGAGGTTCCTAGGTGTGAGAAGTATGCGGAAGGGCATGAGACAAAGGAATGAGTAGCATTCGGGAAAGAATCGGTATGTGTTAATTGTAGGGGTGCCCATGGGGCTGTGGATCAGAAATGCTAGGTGAGAGAAAGGCAGGTTGAGGTCAGGGTTAGAGTAGAGCAGAGGGTGTCGTATGCTGAGGCAGTGAAGAAAGTTGAGGAAGATGGTTCAAGGGGGAGGGATCCTGAGAGGATTAATGTGAGTAGTAAATCTGCACCAGTACAGAGGGATAGGCCAACAAGTGATATGCTTCAGTAAGATTGGCTTTTAAGCATTCATACTGTAGCAATGGCTATCAACTCTACTGCAGGGGTGGAATGTAAGTCACAGAAAATAGAAGTTGTGGTGTTCCGTCCTCCCAGGCCATTGGCCTGAGGTAGGACTAGATAGGTATAAATAGTGGAGTAGGGTGGTGGGTTTTTAATGAGTGTAGGGTTAGATGGTAGGATATTTGATGATTTATGACCCCTTTTCCAAGCAAAGTGTAAGGGAGTTACTGTATTCTCCAGTGTAGTTGGTGGCAGTAATACAACATTTGTTGGAGGCCAATCGCCAGTAAACCACATAGAAGAAGAAGAGCGTGTCGTTGGGTGGAACAGGAGTGGGAGTTCAGATCGTGGACTAATGTCTCGGGGAGAAAGTGTTTTGAGATGGAGTTATGCCGGGATGCCATCGGGCCACAGGCAAAGTTGGGAGATAAGGAATATTGGGGCAGGGACACAGAAATTAGGATTTCTGAGGAGGAATGGAGGGGAAGAAAGAGGAAGAAGAGGTTAAAAAGAATGAGGAAAGCAGAGGTTGGATTTGAATTTGATGAAGATGGTGATAAAAGTGGAGATGGGGTGTCAAAGAGGATTGGTGTCAAGTGCTAACAGAGTGAGCTGTGCGCTAGACCGAGTTCTGGAGGTGAAATGGAAGTTAAAGAGGGCGAGATAAATGAGGTGGAAGGTGAAAGTGTATTCTTGCTTTTCGGGCGATCCATTTGTGATTTCAGGTTGGGTGGGAAAGGAGTTGGGTGCAGTTGAATCAGTGAAGGTAACCTGTAGTGGACTTGTGATATTTGTTTGTGTTTTTTCTGATCAGAGGATGTGGGCGCTCCATGTCAGGCAACTTGAGTCAAGATCTATTTCTTGCTTTGCTCTTAGGAACAGGGCACAATTGAAAGGAGTGATTTCTGGGGTAGTGTGGAGGTGAAGCAATTTAAGTTGTTTTTCCAGGTGTTTGTGACGCCCGCCGTTTGATGCGACGTAGACCCGGTGGTGAGCCTGGTGATACAGAGGAGTCACTGTCAGTCATTTTTAGTTTTGAGTCAGAGTCTTTAAATAGCCATCATGACCACGATGGCCACTTGGGCTCCCGAGTGGCACAGCGGTCTAAGACACTGCATCTCAGTGCAAGAGGTGTCAGTGCAGAATCTGGTTTTAATCCAGGCTGCATTACATCCGGCCGTGATTGGGACAATTGGCCCAGCGCTGTCCGGGTTTGGCCGGGGAAGGCCGTCACTTTAAATAAGAATTTGTTCTTAACTGACTTGCCTAGTTAAATAAAGGTAAAATGTATATTTAAAAAAAAAAATATCCGACAAGGTCATGTTAGGATGTGTCATTATCCAGCTAGAGCTTTTGTGGAGAATCCACTGCACTGTTTCAGTTACAACATTAATGGTCATGTTACAGAAGTGTGTAGGAGGGAGATTCCAAGATGTGGGAAGTGTGCAAGGCATGGGATAGAGGATTGTGTAGTTTTGACGGATAAAGTTGTGTGTGTCAATTGTAGGGGTCGCTCGGGATAAGAAATGTCCGCTGCGAGAGAGGCAGGTTGAGGTGGCTAGAGTCAGGTTAGTGCAGAAGGTTGTTGTATGCTGAGGCAGTGAAGAAAGTAGAGGTGGATGGGTCAAGGGTGAGGTATTCTGAGAGGATCTCTGTGAATAGTAGATCTGTGCCAGCACAGACGAATAGGCCAATGAGTGATATATGCTTCATTAAGGTTGTCTTCGTAGCGTTCATAGCAATGGCTGCCACGCCCTGAACTTAGAGAGCCTTTTTGTGTCTCTATTTGGTTTGGTCAGGGTGTAATTTGGGTGGGCATTCTATGTTCTTTATGTCTATGATTTGTGTTTCTATGTTTTGGCTGGGTATGGTTCTCAATCAGGGACAGCTGTCTATCGTTGTCTCTGATTGGGAATCATACTTAGGCAGCATGTTTTGCCACCTTAGGTTGTGGGATGTTGTTTTTGTTAGCTCTGTGTAGCCTTCAAGACGTTACGTTCGTTGTTCCTTTGTTGTTTTGTTTGGTGTTCGGTTTTAATAAAGAAGCATGAACACATACCACGCTGCACCTTGGTCTCATCCTTCCGACGGGCGTTACACAGAATCAGAATCACAGAAAAGTACTTTGGGGTTGGAGATTTGACTTTAGTAGAGGCCATTGGGCTAGGGTAGGATAAGATAGGGTTAAAGTAGTCGAATAAGGTGATGGGTTTCAATGAGTATAAAAATCTAAATCAAATTACATTTTATTGGTCACATACACATATTTAGCAGAATTTTTGCGGTGTAGTGAAATGCTTGTCTTCCTAGCTCGAACAGTGCAGTAGTACCTAACAATTCACAACAATGCACACAAACCTAAAAGTAAAATAATGGAATTAAGAAATATATAAATATTAGGATGAGCAATGTCGGAGTGGCATTGACTAATATGCAGTAGAATATAATACAGTATATACTGTAGAGTACATACGAGATGAGTAAAGCAGTACGTAAACATTATTAAAGTGACTAGTGTTCCGTTATTAAAGTAGCCAGGGATTCCATGTCTATGTACATAGGGCAGCAGCCTCTAAGGTGCAGGGTTGAGTAACCGGATGGTAGCCGGCTAGTGATGGCTTTTTAACGGTCTGATGGCCTTGAGATAGAAGCTCTTTTTCAGTCTCCCGGTCCCAGCTTTGACGCACCTGTACTGACCTCGCCTTCTGGATGATAGCAGGGTGAACAGTCCGTGGCTCAGGTTGTTGATGTCCTTGATGATCTTTTTGGCCTTCCTGTGACATCGGGTACTGTAGGTGTCCTGGAGGGCAGGCAGAGTGCCCTCGGTTATGCTTTGGGCAGACCGCACCACACTCTGGAGAGCCCTGCAGTTGCAGGCGGTGCAGTTGCCGTACCAGGCAGTGATACAGCCCGATAAGGTGGTCTCAAATGTGCATCTGTAAAAGTTTGTGAGGGTCTTAGGGGCCAAGCTAAATTTCTTCAGATTCCTGAGATTGAAGAGGCGCTGTTGCGCCTTCTTCACCACACTGTCTGTGTAAGTGGACCATTTCATATTGTCAGTAATGTATATGCCGAGGAACTTGAAGCTTTACACCTTCTCCACTGTGGTGCCGTCGATGTGGATAAAGGCATGCTCCCTCTGCTGTTTCCTGAAGTCCACGATCAGCTCCTTCGTTTTGTTGACGTTGAGGGAGAGGTTATTTCCCTGGCACCACTCCACCAGGGCCCTCACCTCCTCCCTGTAGGTTGTCTCGTCATTGTTGGTAGTCAGGCCTACTACTGTAGTGTCGTCTGCAAACTTGATGATTGAGTTGGAAGCGTGCATAACCACGCAGTCGTGGGTGAACAGGGAGTACAGGAGGGGGCTGAGCACGCACCCTTGTGGGGCCCCTGTGTTGAGGATCAGCAAAGGAAGTGTTGTTTCCTACCGTTACCACCTGGAGACGGGCCCTCAGGAAGTCCAGGACCCAATTGCGCAGTGCGGGGTTCAGATCCATGGCCCTGAGCTTAATGATGAGCTTGGAGGGTAATCTGATGTTGAAGGCTGAGCTATAGTCAATGAACAGCATTCTTACATAAATATTATCTTGTCCAGATAGGATAGGGCAATGTGCAGTGGGATGGCGATTGCATCGTCTGTGGATGTATTGGGGCGGTAAGAAAATTGAAGTGGGTCTAGGGTGTCAGGTGAGGTAGAGGTGATATGATCCTTAACTAGACTTTCAAAGCACTTCATGATGACAGAAGTGAGTGCTACATGGTGATAAACACTCCAGTCAGCTGGTCTGCGCATGCTCTGAGCACGTGGCTAGGTATGCCGTCTGGGCCGTCAGCCTTGCGAGGGTTAACACGCTTAAATATCTTACTCATGTCGGCCACAAAGAAGGAGAGTCCACAGTCCTTGGGAGCGGGCCGTGTTGATGGCACTGTTTTATCCTCAAAGCAAGCGAAGAAGATGTTTAGCTTGTCCAGGAGCAAAATGTCGGTGTCCGCGAAGTGGCTGGTTTTCCCTTTGTAATCTGTGATTGTCTGTAGACCCTGCCATATACCATACGCATCGTGTTGAATTGCGACTCCACTTTGTCTCTGTACTGACATTTTGCCTTTTTGAATGCCTTACGGAGGAAATAACAACAATGTTTGTGGTCAACCATATTCCCAGTCACCTTGCCATGGTTAAATGCGATGGTTCGCACTTTCAGTTTTGCGCGAATGGGTTAATTGGTAGAGTAATTTAAATACATGTATATATTATTATTATTATTACATTTACAGTACCAATCAAAAGTTTGGACACACCTACTCATTGAAGGGTTTTCTTTATTTTTACTATTTTCTACACTGTAGTATAATAGTGAAGAAATCAAAACAATGAAATAACACATATGGAATCATGTAGTAACAAAAAAGTGTTAAATAAATCAAAATGTATTTTATATTTGAGATTCTTCAAAGTAGACACCCTTTGCCTTGTTGACAGCTTTCACACTCTTGGCATTCTCTCAACCAGCTTCATGAGGTAGTCACCTGGAATGCATTTCAATTAACAGATGTGGCTTGTTAAAAGTTTGTTTTGCGGAATTTCTTAATGCATTTGAGCCAATCAGTTGTGTTTTGACAAGGTAGGGGTGGTATATATAAGAAAGCCCTATTTGATAAAAGGACAAGTCCATGTTATGGCAAGAACAGCTCAAATAAGTAAAGAGAAACAACAGTCCATCATACATGAAGGTCAGTCAATATGGAACATTTCTTCAAGTGCTGTCGCAAAACCATCAAGCGCTATGATGAAACTGGATCTCATGAGGACCTCCACAGGAACGGAAGACCCAGAATTACCTCTGCTGCATAGGATACGTTTATTAGAGTTACCAGCCTCAGAAATTGCAGCCCAAATAAATGCTTCACAGAGTTCAAGTAACAGACACATCACAACATCAACTGTTCAGAGGAGACTGCATGAATCAGGCCTTCACATTCGAATTTCTGCAAAGAAACCACTACTAAAGGACACAAATAAGTAGAAGAGACTTGCTTGGGCCAAGAAACACGAGCAATGGACATTAGACAGGTGGGAATCTGTCCTTTGGTCTGATGAGGCCCAATTTGAGATTTTTGGTTCCAACCGCCGTGTCTTTGTGAGATGAAGAGTAGGTGAACAGATGATCTCCGCATGTGTTTATCTATTTATTTAATTTCACCTTTATTTAACGAGGTAGGCTAGTTGAGAACAAGTTCTCTTTTACAACTGTGACACGGCCAAGATAAAGCAAAGCAGTGCGACACAAACAACACAGAGTTACACATGGAATAAACAAACAGTCAATAATGCAATAGAGAAAGTCTATATACAGTGTGTGCAAATGAGGTAGGATAAGGGGGGTAAGGCAATAAATAGGCCAAAATGGCGAAATTATTACAGTATGGCAAATTAAACACTGGCGTGATAGATGTGCAGAAGATGAGTGTGCAAGTCGTGATACTGGGGTACAAAGGAGCAAAATAAATAAAATGAATAACAATATGGTGATGAGGTAGTTGGATGGGCTATTTACAGATTGGCTATGTACAGGTGCAGTGATCTGTGAGCTGCTCTGACAGCTGGTGCCTAAAGTTAGTGAGGGAGATATGAGTCTCCAGCTTCAGTGATTTTTGAAGTTCGTTCCAGTCATTGGCAGCAGAGAAATGGAAGGAAAGGTGGCCGAAGGAGGAATTGGCTTTGGGGGTGACCAGTGAGATATACCTGCTGGAGCGCGTGCTACGGGTGGGTGCTGCTATGGTGACCAGTGAGCTGAGATAAGGCGGGGCTTTACCTTGCAACGACTTGTAGATGACCTGGAGCCAGTGGGTTTGGCGACGGATATGAAGCGAGGGCCAGCCAACGAGAGCATACAGGTAGCAGTGGTGGGTAGTATATGGGGCTTTGGTGACAAAACGGATGGCACTGTGATAGACTACATCCAGTTTGCTGAGTAGAGTGTTGGAGGCTATTTTGTCAATGACATTTCCGAAGTCAAGGATCGGTAGGATAGTCAGTTTTACAAGGGCATGTTTTGCAGCATGAGTGAAGGAGGCTTTGTTGCGAAATAGGAAGCCGATTCTAGATTTAATTTTGGATTGGAGATGCTTAATGTGAGTCTGGAAGGAGAGTTTACAGTTTAACCAGACACCTAGGTATTTGTAGTTGTCCACATATTCTAAGTCAGAACCGTCCAGAGTAGTGATGCTGAACGGGTGGGCAGCGATCGGTTGAAAAGCATGCATTTAGTTTTGCTTGCATTTAAGAGCAGTTGGAGGACATGGAAGGACAGTTGTATGATATTGAAGCTCGTCTGGAGGTTAACACAGTATCCAAAGAAGGGCCAGAAGTATACAGAATAGAGGTGGATCAGAGAATCACCAGCAGCAAGAGCGACATCATTGATGTATACAGAGAAAAGAGTCGGCCTTCATGGTGTGGTTCCAACCATGAAGCATGGAGGAGGCGGTGTGATGGTGTTTTTCTAGGGCAGAAGGTAGCATAGTGATTAGAGTGTTGGGCCAGTAACCGACACATTGCTAGATTGAATCCCAGAGCTGACAAGGTAGAATTATGTCGTTCTGCCCCTGAACAAGGCAGTTAACCCACTGTTAAATAAATAAAAACGTATTTAGAGTTCAAGGCACACTTAACCAGCATGGCTAAGACAGCATTCTGCAGCGATACACCATCCTATCTGGTTTGCGCTTAGTGGGAATATCATTTGTTTATCAACATGACAATGACCCAACACACTTCCAGGCTGTGTACTGTAAGGGCAATTTGACCAAGAAGGAGTGATGGAGTGCTGCATCAGATGACCTGGCCTCCACAATCACCCGACCTCAACCCAATTGAGATGGTTTGGGATGAGTGGGACCGCAGAGTGAAGGAAAAGCAGCCAACAAGTGCTCAGCATATGTGGGAACTCCTTCAAGACTGTTGGAAAAGCATTCCAGGTGAAGCTGGTTGAGAGAATGCCAAGACTGTGCAAAGCTGTCATCAATGCAAAGGGTGGCTACTTTGAAGAATCTCAAATATAAAATACATTTTGATTTGTTTAATAACCCTTTTTTGGTTACTACATGATTCCATATGTGTTATTTCATAGCTTTGATGTCTTCAATATTATTCTACAATGTAGAAAATAGTAAAAATAAAGAAATACCCTTGAATGAGCAGGTGTGTCCAACATTTTGACTAGTACTGTAGTATATATATTTTTTCATTTTGTATCACAACGTGTAATGGATCTATACTATAGTTCAGTTGGGGGCGGTGATGCAGCAAATTGGATGCCAACCACCGTTAAACCTCACAGAAGAAGAAGAGAGTGTCACTCTTGCTTTATTCAGGCACCACTGTTTATCGAAGCCACCATTCTTATCTGTAAATTAGTCTTTACTTATTTTTCATCTAAATTGCTTAATATCGGATGGCCTACGCCATCGACTGAGTGGCATAGACATTTTGGATAAAATTTTTCATTAGAGGAAACACCGCACTGCTTGACAACTGAAGACAGTGTGCATGTCCCCGGCCACCACAAGTAGTCGCTAGAGCACGATGGGACAAGGACATCCCAGCCGGCCAAACCTTCCCCTAACCCAGACGATGCTTGGCCAATTCTGCGCCGCCTCTTGGGTCTCCTGGTCACTGCGATGCAATGCCTTAGACCGCTGCGCCACTCGGGAGGCCCCCAATAACCTTTTTGAGGAATAGCAACTTAACTTTCTCCTTAAGTCTATAGTTAAGGAAAAAATGGCAGTTAAGAATACATTTCTTCTCAAGAAGGTTTTGCGAATCTTAGCCCTGGGCTCTTCGGGCCTATTGTGGAAACCATCACACACAAGTTGTAGCAGAACAGAAGGAGTCTGCAGCCTACAAGGCTGTCATGCCCCGCAGGCCCCGGGCTCCTTTCCCTGACCCACAACCTCATTCTAACCAGCCTCGCCAAGACATCTCGCCGTCACTCTGCGAGTGCTTCCCGGATCCAGGACAGACCCACTCAGACGTCTGAGGTGTCCCGCGCCACTCCAGCAGCTAGTGCGAGAGGCTGGAACCGCAATCCTTGCCGCCCTCAGCAGCATCACGCTGCCCAGGCTTACAGAGGGAAGAAACCGCAGAGGGCCTGAGAGCCTTCCTGGGAGGGACTTCATGTTGTATCCTACAGTCAGAGAAGGTATCAGCCAGGTAGCATCACGAAAGAGAAGACTAGCGACACATTACCCACTGCCAGCAAAAGCCGCCCGGTATATGTGCACACAAGACACACACTTCCACAGATCCCTCCAACACACACTAAGTGTACACACTCCTGTGTCTCCCACACATTCTACTGCCCCCTATCCACTTGTTCTTACAAGCGTCATGGCCCTAGAGAAAGATTCCATGAGCCCAAAGCCAAACATACTGTAAGGTTGGGACAGTTAGGTATCACCGAGACACACAGTTTAATTCCAGTCATGCAGCAGCCTCTGCCTGTGACTTGGCTGAACAGTACAAATCTAAATCGGCAAACTGTACAGCAGCCTCTGTCTATAGTCAGATATTCCCAATCAATCCACAGCCCTGTCCTATCTAATAGAAAGAGCAGACCTGTCCAGCTGACTGTGTGCGGAAACATGCATGCCCAGCTACCACTTGGGGACTGAATACAATTCAGAAAGGTTACCATTGCTGTTTGCTCGCAGTCCGCTGGGGTTCACTGGTGTCTTGCCCACACAGTTTCAGCTCAAGCAGCCCCTATTCTAGAACAGGAAATAATCTCCCTTCTAGGAAAAGGTGAGGGATGCAGACAAAAATGAGACCGATCTTAGATTTGAGGGTGTTGAACAAATCTTTACAAAATCTACCTTTTCGCATGTTAACACACCGCCGTCTATTCAAAGTGGTCAGAGAGGCAGATTATTTCACCATTGTGGACCTGAAGGACACGTTCTTTCACATTCACAACAGAGACCGTTATCGGCCTATTAACCATTACGCAGCAATGTCGCCACAGCCTATTCTTCTGGCAAAACCCAAGCATGCTCTCAGCTGGGATCGAGCTGGGTCCAGCAAGCTGCCTTGGGGGTTGTCATAAAGACTGACGCCTCTCTGAGGGGATAGGGGGCAGTTTACGAGGGACGCATAATGAACAGTCAGTGGGAAGAACACAAAACTCATCATATATATGTTTTGGAGCTGGAAGCGATTCACCTGGCTCTATTACATTTTTCCCCCAGGATAGAGGAGCATCAAATTCTGATTTGTTCAGACAACTCAGCCTCGATCGCGTATGCCAATTGCCAGGGCGGAGTCCGCTCACTGGCCATGCACCAAGTGGCATCACGGATACATCTGTGGGCACACACACACCTGCGCTCACTGTCAGTAGCACACATTCCAGGCCGGTTGAATCTAGTTGCAGCCTATTGTCGAATGGCAAGCCTCAGTCTGCGGAGTGGCGTATCCACCCACAGGTGATAGAGGCGATTTTGCGACAGTTTGGACGAACCCATGTAGATCTGTTCGCATCTCGAAGTGTAACACACTGCCCTCTTTGGTATTCCATTCTGAACAACAACCCACCGTTGTCTCGCGATGTCCTGGCCCATGAGCTCGCCCATATGCATTTCCTCCAATTCCCCTGCTACAACAGGTCTTGGACAGAGTGAGGGACCACAAGCTAGAGCTGATACTGGTGGCCCCGTTTTGGCCCTCACAGACTTGGTTTGCAAACTTGAGTTCAATGGTGTCCGGAGCGCCTTAGACACTCCCGTTAAGCACAGACCTTCTGTCTCAGACTGGAGGGGATATATTCCATCCCTCCCCGCACAAATGGAAGCTGGTCGCTTGGTACCAGAACGGGAACGTCTTTTAAGTGACGGTTTACCTCTGGCAGCTATAGAGACTAAACAGAGTGCTAGGGCTCCTTCAACAACGTCTCTCCACGCAAACAGGTAGCAAGCGTTTGCGCGCTGGTGCGAGGCGCCTAGTGAAGAACCACTGCATTGCAGTATTGGTCAAATGTTTAGCTTCCTTCAGAGTCTGTTTGATGAAGGCCTTCTCCTTCTACATTGAAGATCTATTTGCCACGCTGATATAGATGGTAAGCCCTGGGGAAGCCACATTTTGGTCTCTCGGTTTATGAAGGCCACCCTTCGTCTGCGCTCGCCTACACCTTTTCTATTCCCCAGATGGGATTTGGTTACAGTTCTGGATGTGTTAACTAAATCAAATCAAATCAAATGTATTTATATAGCCCTTCTTACATCAGCTGATATCTCAAAGTGCTGTACAGAAACCCAGCCTACACCCAAACAGCAAGCAATGCAGGTGTAGAAGCACGGTGGCTAGGAAAAACTCCCTAGAAAGGCCAAAACCTAGGAAGAAACCTAGAGAGGAACCAGGCTATGAGGGGTGGCCAGTCCTCTTCTGGCTGTGCCGGGTGGAGATTATAACAGAACATGGCCAAGATGTTCAAATGTTCATAAATGAAGCAAGCAAGTCAGAACCTCAGGAGTAAATGTCAGTTGGCTTTTCATAGCCGATCATTAAGAGTATCTCTACCGCTCCTGCTGTCTCTAGAGAGTTGAAAACAGCAGGTCTGGGACAAGGTAGCACGTCCGGTGAACAGGTCAGGGTTCCATAGCCGCAGGCAGAACAGTTGAAACTGGAGCAGCAGCACGGCCAGGTGGACTGGGGACAGCAAGGAGTCATCGTGCCAGGTAGTCCTGAGGCATGGTCCTAGGGCTCAGGTCCTCTGAGAGAGAGAAAGATAGAGAGAAAGAGAGAATTAGAGAGAGCATACTTAAATTCACACTGGACACCGGATAAGACAGAAGAAGTACTCCAGATATAACAGACTGATCCTAGCCCCCCGACACATAAACTACTGCAGCATAAATACTGGAGGCTGAGACAGGAGGGGTCAGGAGACACTGTGGCCCCATCCGATGATACCCCCGGACAGGGCCAAACAGGCAGGATATAACCCCACCCACTTTGCCAAAGCACAGCCCCCACACCACTAGAGGGATATCTTCAACCACCAACTTACCATCCTGAGACAAGGCCGAGTATAGCTCACAAAGATCTCCGCCACGGCACAACCCAAGGGGGGGCGCCAACCCAGACAGGAAGATCACGTCAGTGACTCAACCCACTCAAGTGACGCACCCCTCCTAGGGACGGCATGGAAGAGCACCAGTAAGCCAGTGACTCAGCCCCTGTAATAGGGTTAGAGGCAGAGAATCCCAGTGAAGAGAGGGGAACCGGCCAGGCAGAGACAGCAAGGGTGGTTCATTGCTCTAGAGCCTTTCCGTTCACCTTCACACTCCTGGGCCAGACTACACTCAATCATATGACCCACTGAAGAGATGAGTCTTCATTAAAGACTTAAAGGTTGAGACCGAGTCTGCGTCTCTCACATGGGTAGGCAGACCATTCCAATAAAATGGAGCTCTATAGGAGAAAGCCCTGCCTCCAGCTGTTTGCTTAGAAATTCTAGGGACAATTAGGAGGCCTGCGTCTTGTGACCGTAGCGTACGTGTAGGTATGTACGGCAGGACCAAATTGGAAAGATAGGTAGGAGCAAGCCCATGTAATGCTTTGTAGGTTAGCAGTAAAACCTTGAAATCACCCCTTGCCTTAACAGGAAGCCAGTGTAGGGAGGCTAGCACTGGAGCAACATGATCAAATTTTTTGGTTCTAGTCAGGATCCTAGCAGCCGTATTTAGCACTAACTGAAGTTTATTTAGTGCTTTATCCGGGTAGCCGGAAAGTAGAGCATTGCAGTAGTCTAACCTAGAAGTAACAAAAGCATGGATTCATTTTTCTGCATCAGTTTAGGACAGAAGGTTTCTGATTTTTGCAATGTTACGTAGATGGAAAAAAGCTGTCCTTGAAACAGTCTTGATATGTTCGTCAAAAGAGAGATCAGGCTCCTGAGTAACGCCGAGGTCCTTCACAGTTTTATTTGAGACGACTTTACAACCATCAAGATTAATTGTCAGATTCAACAGAAGATCTCTTTGTTTCTTGGGACCTAGAACAAGCATCTCTGTTTCATCCGAGTTTAAAAGTAGAACGTTTGCAGCCATCCACTTCCTTATGTCTGAAACACAGGCTTCTAGTGAGGGCAATTTTGGGGCTTCACCATGTTTCATTGAAATGTACAGCTGTGTGTCATCCGCATAGCAGTGAAAGTTAACATTATGTTTTCAAATGACATCCCCAAGAGGTAAAATATATAGTGAAAACAATAGTGGTCCTAAAACGGAACCTTGAGGACACCGAAATTTACAGTTGACTTGTCAGAGGACAAACCATTCACAGAGACAAACTGATATCTTTCTGACAGATAAGATCTAAACCAGGCCAGAACTTGTCCGTGTAGACCAATTTGGGTTTCCAATCTCTCCAAAAGAATGTGGTGATCGATGGTATCAAAAGCAGCACTAAGGTCTAGGAGCACGAGGACAGATGCAGAGCCTCGGTCTGACGCCATTAAAAGGTCATTTACCACCTTCACAAGTGCAGTCTCAGTGCTATGATGGGGTCTAAAACCAGACTGAAGCATTTCGTATACATTGTTTGTCTTCAGGAAGGCAGTGAGTTGCTGCGCAACAGCTTTTTAATTTTTTTTTTGAGAGGAATGGAAGATTTGATGTAGGCCGATAGTTTTTTATATTTTCTGGGTCACGGTTTGGCTTTTTCAAGAGAGGCTTTATTACTGCCACTTTTAGTGAGTTTGGTACACATCCGGTGGATAAAGAGCCGTTTATTATGTTCAACATAGGAGGTTCAAGCACAGGAAGCAGCTCTTTCAGTAGTTTAGTTGGAATAGGGTCCAGTATGCAGCTTGAGGGTTTAGAGGCCATGATTATTTTCATCATTGTGTCAAGAGATATAGTACTAAAACACTTAAGTGTCTCTCTTGATCCTAGGTCCTGGCAGAGTTGTGCAGACTCAGGACAACTTAGCTTTGGAGGAATACGCAGATTTAAAGAGGAGTCCGTAATTTGCTTTCTAATGATCATGATCTTTTCCTCATGAATTTATTACTGCTGAAGTGAAAGCCATCCTCTCTTGGGGAATGCTGCTTTTTAGTTAGCTTTGCGACAGTATCAAAAAGAAATTAACCCTCCTTTTGAGCCTATAGACACAATACATTATTAATCCTCTTGTTCACTATTAGCCCTTGCCTCTGCAAAAAGGGTAGGTGACCTAGCGGCCTTCTCTTTGCACCAGTCATGCACCACTCTGACCAGTTGTTCGTGTGCTTTGGTACACAAGCACAGGGCAAGGCTTTGTCCAGAGAACGACTATCTCGCTGGATAGTTGAAGCTACTGTATCTCTTTGGCATACTCCTCTGCAGGGAAGGCTCCCCCAGAGGGGCTTAAAGCGCATTCTACTAGAGGTGTGGAAACATCTTGGGCCCTACTTTGGGGCGGGCAGCCTCTTGGGCTACACCTCACACTTTTGTCAGGTTCTATAGTCTGCCGCTAGATGTTTGTTCCCACAAAACATGTACTGTACACTTCCCTTTAGGCCCTACATGTCCACACTATAATCCCTTCTACCAGTGCGTAGCCGTAGGAGTAGGTTATTCTTTACAATGGCCTGTGTTACCTATTTCTTATTAAATGTATCACATAGCCTGCAGGCTTTGCCTGTCTTATCCCGGTCTTGAGTATGTTATATCGGGTTTTCTCTATAGAACACTTGACTGTATCCGGCAGGCTGCGCAGCGGTGCCTGTCCTGCTGACCAGCAAGGTTGGCTATATACACTATAGCAAAGTAAGAACTCAAGTTCGAAATGAAGGTAAACGAATGGGTCGTAATACAACTCTGATTTTACGAATGAAGAACGAGAGTTCTTACTAATGCGGCCTTGCTGGCTCCCATTACGTGGGCTGAATGGGTCGCTAGAGTGACATTGTCCGGCAGGGCAGTGTATATTATATCCTCAAGGGCAGGGCAATATGCGTCATGGTCCAGAGGGGCCAATCACTGCCTGCCGTGGCCAAGACGTAACTTGCAAAGTTGAAAATTATTCAGTGGTGCTGTCTGGAGACAGCTTATAGCATAGTAAGAACTCTCATTCTTAATTTGTAAAACCAGGATTGTAGTACAACCCATTTGTTCTAGAATGTAAGAACATACTGAAGGCAGCCCTGTTCACAAGTCTGGTATGTACATTTGAGCCATCTAGCAAAGAGAGGAACACACAAAACTGGTGAGAGGGCTCTCTTTCTTCCTCACACTGTAAAAAGGAAATAAAACAACATAATTAATTTACACTATATTTATATCTAAGTATTAATAAAGATAAAATATCTCAACAAAAATTATAGACCTAAATTGTTATATTATTATCACATACAACAGACCAGAACAGACAGCAGAGGGAAGCAACGCTTCAAGAATGGGCCTTTGACGTGCAGGGCAGTAGTGCATAGCAGCCCACCTAAACATGTTGTGTACGCCTACAATTATGGGCAGACTGACATAATGCAGATTGATTTTCACTTCGACTAAGATTGGAATGCAACTTTTTTGGGCCTGTATCTGGAACTTGAGCACACTTCTCTTCTGCTTTGAAAAGTCTACATTTGTTCACATTCCCCACAGGTATCCAAACAGGAAAGCTCATATCAAACATTTACAGAGAAGGTTAAACCTAGGAAGATACGGCAACTTCTAAACCATTGACAGTAAAATAAAATAAAACATATTTCCACCTTCCTGTAAGGGCTGTCGTTCTCCTCTTCCTCGGACGAGGAGAGGAGAGAAGGATCCTCAGACCAAAATGCAGCATTCGGGAAATAAGCCATCTTTTATTTAAACACGACGATGGCAACACGAAAAACAAAACACTTTCAAAATTACAAAACAAGAAAACGACGTAGACGAAAAAACCTGAACATGAACTTACTTAACTAACACGTAAAACTCACGGACAGGAACAGACTACATCAAAACGAACGAAACGCCAAACAGTCCCGTATGGTGCAAACCATAACACAGATACGGAAGACAATCACCCACAAACAAACAGTGAGAACACCCTACCTAAATATGACTCTTAATTAGAGGAAAACGCAAACCACCTGCCTCTAATTAAGAGCCATACCAGGCAACCCAAAACCAACATAGAAACAGAAAACATAGACTGCCCACCCAAAACACACGCCCTGACCATAAACACATACAAAAACAACATAAAACAGGTCAGGACCGTTACAGAACCCCCCCCCTCAAGGTGCGAACGCCGGGCGCACCAGCACAAAGTCCAGGGGAGGGTCTGGGTGGGCAGTTGACCACGGTGGTGGCTCCGGCTCTGGACGCTGTCCCCACACCACCATAGTCACTCCCCGCTTCTGTCTTCCCCTCCCAATGACCACCCTAAAACTAACATCCCCTAAATGAACGGCCAGCACCGGGAGAAGGGGCAGCACCGGGACAAGGGGCAGCACCGGGACAAGGGGCAGCACCGGGACAAGGGGCAGCACCGGGACAAGGGGCAGCACCGGGACAAGGGGCAGCACCGGGACAAGGGGCAGCACCGGGACAAGGGGCAGCACCGGGACAAGGGGCAGCACCGGGATAAGGGGCAGCACCGGGATAAGGGGCAGCACCGGGACAAGGGGCAGGTCCCGGCTGAGATACTCTGGCAGATCCTGGCTGAGGGACTCTGGCAGATCCTGGCTGAGGGACTCTGGCAGATCCTGGCTGAGGGACTCTGGCAGGTCCTGGCTGAGGGACTCTGGCAGGTCCTGGCTGAGGGACTCTGGCAGGTCCTGGCTGAGGGACTCTGGCAGGTCCTGGCTGAGGGACTCTGGCAGGTCCTGGCTGAGGGACTCTGGCAGGTCCTGGCTGAGGGACTCTGGCAGGTCCTGGCTGGACGGACTCTGGCAGGTCCTGGCTGGACGGCTCTGGCAGGTCCTGGCTGGACGGCTCTGGCAGGTCCTGGCTGGACGGCTCTGGCAGGTCCTGGCTGGACGGCTCTGGCAGGTCCTGGCTGGACGGCTCTGGCAGGTCATGGCAGGACGGCTCTGGCAGGTCATGGCAGGACGGCTCTGGCTGGTCATGGCAGGACGGCTCTGGCTGGTCATGGCAGGACGGCTCTGGCTGGTCATGGCAGGACGGCTCTGGCTGGTCATGGCAGGACGGCTCTGGCTGGTCATGGCAGGACGGCTCTGGCTGGTCATGGCAGGACGGCTCTGGCTGGTCATGGCAGGACGGCTCTGTAGGGAGGAGAAGGAGAGACAGCCTGGTGCGTGGTCTAGGCACTGGCTGCGCTGGAGAGGAGGAAACAGCTGGAGAGAGAACCCGGAGAGACAGCCTGGTACGGGGGCTGCCACCGGAGGACTGGTACATGGAGGTGGCACCGGGTCTACCGGACCGTGAAGGAGGACACGTGCTCTTGAGCACCGAGCCTGCCCAACCTTACCAGGTTGAATGGTGCCCGTAGCCCTGCCAGTGCGGCGAGGTGGAATAGCCCGCACTGGGCTATACTGGCAAACCGGGGACACCACTCGTAAGGCTGGTGCCATGTATGCCGGCCCGAGGAGACGCACTGGTGGCCAGATGCGTTGGGCCGGCTTCATGACATCCAGCTCGATGCCCAACTTAGCCCTCCCAGTGCGGCAAGGTGGAATAGCCCGCACTGGGCTAAGCACGCGTACTGGGGACACCGTGCGCTTTACCGCATAACACGGTGTCTTACCAGTACGACGCCTTCTACCTCCACGGTAAGCACGGGGAGTTGGCTCGGGTATCCTACCCGGCTTTGCCACACTCCTCGTGTGCCCCCCCCCAAGAAATTTTTGGGTCTGACTCACGGGCTCCCAACCGCGTCGCCGCGCTGCCTCCTCATACCAGCGCCTCTCAGCCTTCGCTGCTTCCAACTCCTCCTTGGGACGGCGATATTCCCCTGGCTGAGCCCAAGGTCCTCTACCGTCCAGGATCTCCTCCCAAGTCCAGGAGTCCTTGTTGCTCTGTTGAGCACTCCCTTGCCGCTTGGTCCTAGTTTGGTGGGTGATTCTGTAAGGGCTGTCGTTCTCCTCTTCCTCGGATGAGGAGAGGAGAGAAGGATCATCAGACCAAAATGCAGCATTCGGGAAATAAGCCATCTTTTATTTAAACACGACGATGGCAACACGAAAAACAAAACACTTTCAAAATTACAAAACAAGAAAACGACGTAGACGAAAAAACCTGAACATGAACTTACTTAACTAACACGTAAAACTCACGGACAGGAACAGACTACATCAAAACGAACGAAACGCCAAACAGTCCCGTATGGTGCAAACCATAACACAGATACGGAAGACAATCACCCACAAACAAACAGTGAGAACACCCTACCTAAATATGACTCTTAATTAGAGGAAAACGCAAACCACCTGCCTCTAATTAAGAGCCATACCAGGCAACCCAAAACCAACATAGAAACAGAAAACATAGACTGCCCATCCAAAACACACGCCCTGACCATAAACACATACAAAAACAACATAAAACAGGTCAGGACCGTTACACTTCCCAGCAAATGTTTACTTCTGACCAATAATGAACATAGTTTAATAGGCATTGTAAATACTTTAAGTGGAAAAGGTAGTATTTTCCCAAAACTATTTCCTGACACATCAGACATACTAACTTCTAAGTTATTTCAAGTCAACTGTAAGTACAGTAGCCTAAAGAGATCTCTGGCGCAGCATACTTATTTTACCTGCTTTCCTCTCAAGCAGTACGATTTAACTAAGCTTTACTCTGGATAACAGCTCTGCTCAGGTCCTCAGTTTCTTCTACTTTTGTATATAAACTGTGAGAATAGTGGACTTTTTATCTACTCCCACCATTTCACCCTCAGCCCTCCTCACATTCTGACAAAGCTACCTTAAATTATCTCTGGCAAGAGGAATTCCACAGTGGCACATATACTGCGTAAAACGATATGAACCAAAAACAAGAAATCAATTTTCATAACCAACCTAAGAAAGTGTCTCAAATGAATGGGGAAAATGTCTCATGGAATAAATGGGATTATTGTCTTGCTTTTGAAAGCAGCCTTTAATCTCTCTCTCTCTGGCTTTGGCATGTTTTTGACGGGGATTAAATTCTTCTAATTTCTTTATTTTTAGTGTTTCTGGCACACGTCCCAGATCCTTCTATCGAGAGGAGAGACCAACCAGTTGGGGTGAGGATAAGATATCCTTCCTCCAGCATATTCTTTACCCTTCTGAGGTGAACAATTATTCCTCAGCCGAGACTCATACCTTCCTCATGATTTGTTTTACTTAAAGGCTGTTAGAGTTATTTATATATCATTGCAGGTAGTAAAATAGCTCAATGAGGGGGGAGAGGCTCACCAAGTAAAACAAGGAGCTTGGCCATTATAAACTACCATCTAGAAGCAGTCAGTCCAGTGTCTCTAAAGCACTGAATCATGACTGGGAGTGAGTGTGTCACTGTGTGTCACTCAGATACCTATTCACAGAAAAGCGGGGCACCAGGAGCTTTAGTCTATACTGTATCAGTGCACCTTTTCTTTGCTTCAAGACATTTTTCTTGTGCTCCATACCAGAAATATTATGGTTGTGTGTTTGTGTGGTCCCTTCTACCAAATAAAAGATTATCCAAAGATAATGTTCTGGTAGTACATTCATTTACTCAAACCCATGCCCAGATGGGTCTGTTGTGCCTTCCAAGATTGCCTTGATTTAAGGTATCAGCTGTTTAAAAAACATTTCATAAATAGTCTACATTATTTTGCATAAGAGAACAAAATCATTCACCAGACAGGTTGTAATCCAGTTTCAACATGCTTTATGTCACCTTTATTATAGAGCCATGATTGAGTGTATGGCCATGTAAATGAATCAACGTGGAAAGCTCCTTTCCTGCCATTGACTTTTATTTTGCATAGGTCCTCAGTGCCCTTTACACTACTGTGTTTTGTTTAGACTTGCATTGTCAACATTGTCCTCATAGGTCAAGAGTTGGGCTTTTTGTGTTCCAAAGATTCATAAAGGAACCAGATTATATCATTTCATGACCCTCTATTTAGATAAAAAGCAGGTCCAGATATCTCACCTTAGGAGAATCCCTGTCTCTGTAACAGTGATGAGGTGCTGATTAGGTCCAGCTGAAAAATGTCCTTCCCACATCTCCCAAGCACTCCCCCATGCCAGAGCCGTCCACTGTCTGATTTCCTTTAACAAGCTGGCAGGCCCAATAAACGTGGCAGTGATTTACTGCACACTAGGCCGGCAGATTGTGATTTTTATTTAATTACGAAGGCAAGGAAATATATTCTTTCAAGTGACACTAAATTCAGCTGTATCTTCAGAAATGTTCAGAGTGATGCCTTTACAGAGGGGTGTTTGAAAAGGACCCAAAACTGTCATAGGGAGGCGCAGCTAGGGCACACTGGTGGGAAAGTAATTAGACTGAACTATTAAGCTTTTGTTACAACAGCATATATTCAGTCAAGCACACAGAGGGAGGTCAGAAAAACAAATATGAAATTGTTAAACTGGAGAATAAAGAATGTGGGTGATGGGCTCTTAGTTGGCACATCGGGGTTAATAGAGATACTCAGACCTGCTGTGTCCGATGCCACGAAATGGCATTGAAATCTAATCAAATTATGAATGTGGCTGTATACTGTAGCATTCAATAAGGCTGGGTTTTACTGCCTCCGCTCTGACCAGCTGCCATTACCAACTCTTTTCAGGTTGTAATAGTTTTACAGTTGTTGTATTGAGGTTGGCAAGGCTCAATGCCCTGAAACTCTGAAAACCTAATGTCATTTTTCAAGAGTTTATTTTTTGTTGTTGTGAAAAGACAGTCGTTATCACTCCAATATTGAATGCAATGTGTCATTTATTTGATCACTTCAAAGTCAGCAAGTCTACCACTCCATTTACAGTAACTGAAATAAATTATTAATTTCAATTACTTCAAGTTCATCATGATGCATTTCACCCTCAATATGTTAGATGTATTTCGCTGTTTGACCAGTTCTTAACTATTAGAGTACTATTTAACCTTTGCCATCAACTCTAAACTACTTTCAATACCCCAGAACACATACACAAAATGTTCTGTCACCACCTATACCCCAAAGGGACACCAGTTCTGGTAAGGCATCTCATCATGTTTGAACCAGATGTTGAGTCTATTCCCACTCTCTAAAATGGTAAATGGGACCTCCCAGAGGCTTTAGTCTTTGCCTTTGCTCAATGCTCACTGCTCTAAGGTGTGGAAAGTATTTGTCTATGTATGTCCTTTGAGAGAATCTCTGTAGTAGCAGCTGGAACACACAGAGACATAGACCTACTGTAAGACTGAAGGGGAGACACCTACTGTAAGACTGAAGGGGGGACACCTACTGTAGGACTGAAGGGGAGACATCTACTGTAAGACTGAAGGGGAGACACCTACTGTAAGACTGAAGGGGGGACACCTACTGTAAGACTGAAGGGGAGACATCTACTGTAGGACTGAAGGGGAGACACCTACTGTAAGACTGAAGGGGAGACACCTACTGTAAGACTGAAGGGGGGACACCTATTGTAAGACTGAAGGGGAGACACCTACTGTAGGACTGAAGGGGGGACACCTACTGTAAGACTGAAGGGGGGACACCTACTGTAAGACTGAAGGGGGGACACCTACTGTAAGACTGAAGGGGGGACACCTACTGTAGGACTGAAGGGGGACACCTACTGTAAGACTGAAGGGGGGACAACTACTGTAAGACTGAAGGGGAGACACCTACTGTAAAACTGAAGGGGGGACACCTACTGTAGGACTGAAGGGGGACACCTACTGTAAGACTGAAGGGGAGACACCTACTGTAAGACTGAAGGGGAGACATCTACTGTAGGACTGAAGGGGGACACCTACTGTAAGACTGAAGGGGAGACACCTACTGTAAGACTGAAGGGGGGGACACCTACTGTAGGACTGAAGGGGGACACCTACTGTAAGACTGAAGGGGAGACACCTACTGTAAGACTGAAGGGGAGACATCAATCAATCAATCAATCAATTTTATTTTATATAGCCCTTCGTACATCAGCTAATATCTCGAAGTGCTGTACAGAAACCCAGCCTAAAACCCCAAACAGCTAGTAATGCAGGTGTAGAAGCACTGAAGGGGGACATCTACTGTAAGACTGAAGGGGGGACACCTACTGTAAGACTGAAGGGGGGACACCTACTGTAAGACTGAAGGGGGGACACCTACTGTAAGACTGAAGGGGGGACACCTACTGTAGGACTGAAGGGGGACACCTACTGTAAAACTGAAGGGGAGACACCTACTGTAGGACTGAAGGGGGGACACCTACTGTAAGACTGAAGGGGGACACCTACTGTAAGACTGAAGGGGGGACACCTACTGTAAGACTGAAGGGGGGACACCTACTGTAAGACTGAAGGGGAGACATCTACTGTAAGACTGAAGGGGGACACCTACGGTAAGACTGAAGGGGAGACATCTACTGTAAGACTAAAGGGGAGACACCTACTGTAAGACTGAAGGGGGGACACCTACTGTAAGACTGAAGGGGAGACACCTACTGTAAGACTTAAGGGGGGACACCTACTGTAAGACTGAAGGGGGGACACCTACTGTAAGACTGAAGGGGGGACACCTACTGTAAGACTGAAGGGGGGACACCTACTGTAAGACTGAAGGGGGACACCTACTGTAAGACTGAAGGGGGGACACCTACTGTAAGACTGAAGGGGGGAGACCTACTGTAAGACTGAAGGGGGGACACCTACTGTAAGGCTGAAGGGGGACACCTACTGTAAGGGTTAGCTCATGAGAGTTAGCTAAAAGAAGGTTTGATGATGTGAAGAAAGTGTTCAATATATGTGATTTCAGATAAAACTTGCAGGAGAAGTCGACAATGTGCCACTGCTCTGTTGATATGTGTATTATGTCCTCCAATCAGTTTGGGACAAGTTTACTGAGATGGAAAAGAGAACATAACGAAAGCGAAGAAAAGAGAGAAAAGCTACAGTATAGTGAACATGTTACATACTGTTTAAAGTCGACATGGAAAGGTTTACTAGGACTGCTTTCTCCACCATTGCCAAACCACTTTCCTTATATTCTGGTAATGAGGGTGGACTATAAGAGAAAGACGTGCTTTCAGGCCGACTCATTTTTACAGTCCAGGGAGAGTAACGATGCCCATGCCATTCACAGCCACACTTTAATTACCAGTGCTTAATGGACCACTAACACCAGCCTCAGAAGTGGCTGTAACTCTAGGTGCCCACACAACCGGCCTCACTGGGGAAAATGTGCCGCGAGATTATTGTATAATGAATCTTTTAACATGTACAGTACAAGAGACATAGTGATAAGACACAGAGTGTCAGTGAAGTGACAGGACATGAAAACATTTGGGTTCCCAGGACAGCTGACAATAACAACATACCAACTTTGACTTGAAGCATAGAGGTTCATCTAAAAAAATCGACCATTTTTCCCTCCACCAACAAATAGATGGAGTAACAAAAACACATGTTATATTGTCTGAAACAATATGTCAAAGAACAGACATCTCCTCAAGACGCTCCTCATGAGCTCTTTTATTATCTGTCCTGTTTACTGTACAGTCTGTGGAGAACATCTATTTGGTTGAAGTCATCATGAGAGCATTACTATTGAATACATGGACCTATGGTGGGGAGATGTTTTGTTATTAGTAGCACAAACCTGGATTCTTCCTTTTAGGGACTCCTGATTTTGCTCCTGAACTTTGAAATTTTATTGACGAGTCAATACCGAATGATCAGGAAGGGGACTTGGCACAGACTTTACACTCTGGCGGCGGTTTAACCTTTGAATCTCGCCTGTAAAGAAATAGCAGTGCCTCATTCCTTCAGGCCAAGAATCATACACTGTAGGTTTGCTATTAACATAACATATGGGCGCTGTAGTATTTCTGGCTCTAGGACTGTGTGATGTTTTCTCTTTTCAGAACTCAATGTTTCAACATATACATACATACACCACTAAAATCACCAAAGATACATAGTAACCATGTTGTATATTTCATATTGTACAATCTAATAGGCCTACCTGAAACTTGCTCACTGAATATTTGGACAAGCTGCTTTCCATATTTTCTCTGAACACTAAAATCTGAACAGAACCTTGCCTCAGGACTGTATCTATACTGACTGTACAAAACATTCAGAACTTCCTAATATTGAGTTGCAACAGCCTCAATTCGTTGGGGCATGGACTCTACAAGGTGTCGAAAGCGTTCCACAGGGATGCTGGCCCATGTTGACTCCAACACTTCCCACAGTTGTGCCAAGCTGTCAGGTCCCTCCAAAAGGAGATATGGGTGTGGAGTCAGGCGCAGGAGAAAGCAAGTTTCCCGAAAAGGGCATTTAATAAACAAAGTCCAAAGAACAGGAAAAACAGGACTACAACAGTAGCCTCAAACAACCTGTACAACAGAACCTAAAAACCCAAACCACCTGTACAACAGAACCTAAAAACACAACCCAAAACTGAATGACATCAAACGAAACAATCCCGCACAAAACCCGGAAGAAATGGCGAGATTTCTTCCACTCCTGTGAAGGAGTGTTGATGAGGTGCAGTTTCTCCAGCCTGCCCAGATGGAGGACAGAAGGGGAGCAGTTTCTCCAGCCTGCCCAGATGGAGGACAGAAGGAGAGCAGTTTCTCCAGCCTGCCCAGATGGAGGACAGAAGGAGAGCAGTTTCTCCAGCCTGCCCAGATGGAGGACAGAAGGGGAGCAGTTTCTCCAGCCTGCCCAGATGGAGGACAGAAGGAGAGCAGTTTCTCCAGCCTGCCCAGATGGAGGACAGAAGGAGAGCAGTTTCTCCAGCCTGCCCAGATGGAGGACAGAAGGGGAGCAGTTTCTCCAGCCTGCCCAGATGGAGGACAGAAGGGGAGCAGTTTCTCCAGCCTGCCCAGATGGAGGACAGAAGGAGAGCAGTTTCTCCAGCCTGCCCAGATGGAGGACAGAAGGAGAGCAGTTTCTCCAGCCTGCCCAGATGGAGGACAGAAGGGGAGCAGTTTCTCCAGCCTGCCCAGATGGAGGACAGAAGGGGAGCAGTTTCTCCAGCCTGCCCAGATGGAGGACAGAAGGGGAGCAGTTTCTCCAGCCTGCCCAGATGGAGGACAGAATGAGAGCAGTTTCTCCAGCCTGCCCAGATGGAGGACAGAAGGGGAGCAGTTTCTCCAGCCTGCCCAGACGGAGGATGGAAGGGGAGCAGTTGTTGCGGGGTTAACTGCCTTGCTCAAGGGAAGATATTTCCACCTTGCCGGCAAGAGGATTCATACAAGCAACCTTTCAGTTACTGTCCCAGCGGTCTAACCGCTAGGATACCTGCTTCCCCCCAAGGCTACCTTAATTTTACAAAGCTGGAGAACTGAAGTCAGAATTGATATTGACAGGTAGATAACGTGTAATACACATACACCTCTTTGTGGGACAGACTTCATAAACACAGTATCCTATACATACAGTACCCTTATACCTGAAACAGGAATGTTAGTGTCCTGCTCCTCTCTCTTTCTGGTGTGGAGCTGTATGAGGTACCTGCTGAGGGAGCTTATGCTGTAAATAAACACTGGATGCTGTTTATACATCTCACACATGGATTTTAGTGCCTGTGTGATCTCCAAAGGTCTTGGGCCCGCTCCAGGCGAGCACTGCTACTCATCCTTTAGCAGAGGCCTCCAAATAAAACGGAGCTACCTCGCCAAGCAAAACGGGCTTCAGACCTATTTTCCACCGTCTGTGTGGCCAGGAAAAATAAAAGGAAACCATTTCAACCCTGAAACCTTCCCCGATTGAAAAAGTGTGGATCAGAGAGATTGGTGAAAAGACCTAATCAACGCACTGTCAAGGCTTTTCCTAAAGTTGTCAGCTTCCTCTGCGGGGAAAGTAAATGGACTCAGTCAACTAGCCCGGTACCTCTCTCCTAGAATTAAAGTCAGGCTCCACACACACCCTGCCCTATCTCTGTGCTACATTCCCTTCCTTGGACCATTCAGCTAACCCTCTATGCCATTCTATTATCCATCCATACTAGTATGGCACCTGGTATGGCTGGCTTCCCATCCTGGTCCCAGACAGTCCACTCCCAATTCTTTCCCCTGGAAGGGGTGATTTAAGTGCTCACCTGTTTCCCTGAGTCGTCCAGCTGCTCTCTGCAGGCTTTATGTCTGTTGTTGATGCCTCTTCAGCAACATGACCTAGGGAATAGCCTCACTGTATGTCTGCTGTGCACATCTTCAGTGGCAGGGTCCAAGGGGCCCCATGTAGGACTCTGCTTGACTATCTTCTTTCAAAGGGAACTGAAGGGGACCACAGGCCCTCTGAGCCCAGCTGCCTGGGTGGAAACCCAAAACCATCTGGGCTCTTTGATACTAGCCATCACAGGAAAGCTATGGATTATGACTTCCACCGCGACACCATGTATCTTTAGTAACGCCCATGTCGTCCTTGGCTGGCACTCCACTCATCTCCTCTGAAGGAAGGCCGCTCGGAAATAGAGTGGCCCTGCCACAGTCTGAACGCTTCAGATGGAAATCATTGAATTGTACAGTGTACATTTCTTTAAACCAATATTGTGGGTGTTTTTATTATAATTTTTCCCACAATGCTGTTATTGTTAATTCTAAAGAACTCTCCTTCTCAACCATGTAACTGAACCATCAGGCTGTCAGATTCTGATGAATGTTTCACCATAATACAACAAAATGATTTGGATGTAAACTATTTTCTTATTTTGCCAACCACTCTAGAAACAACTCAAAACCAGAACTTTACCGATGATCCCTAAGCGGGTCTACATTCTGTTGTTTAGAAGCAAATCATATTGAGTTTCATTTCAGGAAATACTTTCCATGCTGTATTTTCATTGCCTCGCAGGTCCACTCTGTTGCACCAGAGCACTCAATGAAAAGAGGCTTTATCTGCCACTCAGTCACTCTCATTACCATGAACAACACCTCGCCAGAAACACTTACATTTTACATTTATCAAAAAGACCCCTTTAATGATCTGCAGTTGAAATGTATAACCTCTAGTTGACAAAATGCATGCGCTGCCCAGGATACACAAACCAAAAGTTAAGTCCATAAACTTTCACAGTGTTTTTTTTTTTCACAGGCTTTTTTTGTGAACCTAACAATTACACCTTTGTGATAAGAAACTGTTATTTTTGGGGGGAATAGAGAACATTATCGAATATCATATTATAAAATATATAATACAATTTTGTAACACAGGGCCAATTTAAAAACTCTCCCAATTCACCTTTGCATAAATCACTCCTTTGTCTGTTTGGATTTTATTTCTTTGGCACAAGGTTTCCCACTGATACAAGTGGTTGGCAGCAAGCACACCCTCCTGACTTTGATAATGCTGTAAATGTAACACCAGATTACATTTATACAGTGTTCTGACTTGCACCTTTAATAGCCTGCAGTCATAGGCAGGCAGCAATCTGCTACTAGGCTGGGCTCCACACCACACAGGTCTGTACAGACCTAATGCATGTTTATATCACATTGGCAGGCAGGGTATCATTATCTGACAGCATTGATCTTAAATGAACTTGCCAGTGTGAAACAGCAGAATCAGAGGTCAGATAAGCACAGTGGCTATGTGCCTGTCAGTGTTGTCCTAGCTGACTTTGAGTAGTGCTGAGAAAGCAGTGGATAGAGACAGGTGGTGAGACGTCAGGGGGAAGTGAGCACGAAAGTAACAGCTACACACAGCATCATTAGTGTTGCTGCTCCAAATGTCCAATGCTTACAGAGAGAGAGAGAGACAGAGAGAGAGACAGAGAGAGAGACAGAGAGAGAGACAGAGAGAGAGACAGAGAGAGAGAGAGAGAGAGAGAGAGAGAGAGAGAGAGAGAGAGAGAGAGAGAGAGAGAGAGAGAGAGAGAGAGAGAGAGAGAGAGAGAGAGAGAGAGAGAGAGAGAGAGAGAGAGAGAGAGAGAGAGAGAGAGAGAGAGAGAGAGAGAGAGAGAGAGAGAGAGAGAGAGAGAGAGAGAGAGAGAGAGAGAGAGAGAGAGAGAGAGAGAGAGACGCAGAGACGCAGAGACGCAGAGACGCAGAGACGCAGAGACGCAGAGACGCAGAGACGCAGAGAGAGAGAGACGCAGAGACGCAGAGACGCAGAGACGCAGAGACGCAGAGACGCAGAGAGACGGGCAGAGAGAGAGAGAGACGCAGAGAGACGCAGAGAGACGCAGAGAGACGGGCAGAGAGACGGGCAGAGAGACGCAGAGAGACGGGCAGAGAGAGAGAGAGACGCAGAGAGACGCAGAGAGACGGGCAGAGAGAGAGAGAGACGCAGAGAGACGCAGAGAGACGGGCAGAGAGAGAGAGAGACGCAGAGAGACGCAGAGAGACGGGCAGAGAGAGAGAGAGACGCAGAGAGACGCAGAGAGACGGGCAGAGAGAGAGAGAGACGCAGAGAGACGCAGAGAGACGGGCAGAGAGAGAGAGAGACGCAGAGAGACGCAGAGAGACGGGCAGAGAGAGAGAGAGACGCAGAGAGACGCAGAGAGACGGGCAGAGAGAGAGAGAGACGCAGAGAGACGCAGAGAGACACAGAGAGAGAGAGAGAGGGGCAGCCTGGTCTCATAGACTAGAGGTAACATAGTACATTTTACGAACGTAGGGTGGTTAGTCGGGGTGGAAGGGTGGGTGTATAACGCGAATGTCTAGCATCCCAATGTCATGGTTCCACCTGTCACCAGAGGGCGGCAGAGACCATCCTGCAGACATTAACGACACTCAGGTGTGTCCAATTTACTCATTGGGATTTCCCTGTTTAAAGAGTTTTCTGTTGTCGTATGCAAAGTTTGAATTGTTTACCGTGTGCGGTCGGTTCCTGAGTGAGTTTTAGAGACTAAGTGTGTGTTGTTTTTTCAAGTGTACTGTGATTCTGCAGCTACCGTTTCTCAGTAAAGTGTTATGTTTATCCTTAACCACTGATTCCTCATCTGGTCTCTTCTCTGCACCTGGGTCCAACCTTACCACATCACACCCAAAGGTTAGCATGTTAACCCTAACCCTTTAACCTAACCTTTAACCTTAACCCCTAGCCTAGCTAACGTTAGCCACCTAGGTAACGTTAGCCATAATAAATTGGAATTCGTAACATATAATACGTTTTTCAAATTCGCAGCATATTGTAATAAATGCAATTCGTAACATATCATATGAAATGGAGGATGGACATCCAGAAATGAATACAAACCATACGAAAGGTAACATATCATACTAATTGGAGTGTCCCGGATTTATATTTACTATGTTACTGTACGTCTACCCCAGTCCAGGTTTGGACGGGATATAGTGGTGTGCTTGTACACATTCCTGTGCACCACAGAAGCAGTAGCTCCTGTTGGCAGCTCTTCCTTCAGACCCAGTTAGCCCTCCCAGGTCTATGTGTTTGTCTTGGGTTTCTCTCCATCCCTCCCTCTCTAAATATTTTTGAATGCCACTGAAGAATGTTGTAATGTTGTTGAAGTAGCGGAGCGGCTGTATCCAGTGAGCAGCACTGCTGTTATTCTTTCACCTGATACTGAGGAGGACTCTGCGGAGGGGCTCTGGTCACACATACCTCTGTCCTCCTTCCCTCCTCATCTCCATCCTTGCCTTCCTTTCCCTACTCATTTCACTGACAGAGACACTCGCATGTGGAAAAGCACTGTCTTGCAAAGCAAATATGTATCTAATTATGAGTTGCAGAGAGTGAAATTACTGAACAATGTCTCTTCATTGTTTTTCTCTGTTGAATTATTTCTACAGTTAAATAACTACTTAACTCACTGCCTTTCTTATTTTGTCATATGCCGAATTCAGTACTCTTCTAATATGGTGTTTATAGTTAACATCATCTAATCTCATGATTTGATTGATTCTACAAAGTGACTATAACAAATACAGCTTTTAGGATGAACCTCTCTTTCTGGAGGAGAAAACTGTGCTTCAGCTGGCCTGAATACCTCTTTGTTGAATCCAAGCATCTCGGCTAAAATAGTAGTTAACATAATCAAGCGGGTTCAGTGGCTCTATTTTAACAAACCTAACAGATGGTAAAGTTAAGCGCCGGCAGTAGCGCTATAGGTTCGGGGGTGTGTCAGAAATATCTTCACTATTTTCACAACCACAGTTATGGCTGCAGTTGCTGGCGCAGAAGGGCTGGGTTTTGATTAATAAACACGTTGTGGGTGTGTCAAGGCTTGGCCCCTCGCTGGCCAATCAGAACGTGCTCCATGGTTAAATATGTGGTTGCTTCAAGTTGCGTATTTACAGTATTTTATGTGTTGCGTCGTCATCAACTCCAATTCAAATGCTAGTCCGTTATAGTTTGTTAAATAGTCTGCCTGTCACGTTCTGACCTTTATTTCCTTTGTTTTGTCTTTATTTAGTCTGGTCAGGGCATGAGTTGGGGTGGGCTGTCTATGTGTGTTTTTCTATGTTGGGGTTTTGTGTTCGGCCTGGTATGATTCTCAATCAGAGGCAGCTGTCAATCGTTGTCCCTGATTGAGAATCATACTTAGGTAGCCTGGGTTTCACTTTTGGTTTGTGGGTGTTTGTTTCCGTGTCAGGGTTTGTCGCCACACGGTACTGTTTCGTTTGGTCATCGTTTATTGTTTTTGTTCCTGTGTTCAGTTTTTGAATTTATATTAAAGACATGAACACTTACCACGCTGCGCTTTGGTCCGATCCTTCTACCACCACAGACGATCGTTACACTGCCCCATTTGCAAAATATTGTTCTAATTGCATTGCTTCAGTATGGAAATGCATTGTTAAACGTAGACTATGGCATGCACACTGATATAGGGGCTAGGCCTATACACTATTAAAAGTCATTGCCTAACTCATTAAAGGACATGTTTTATTTCTTTACAACCAAACCTCTATTTTTGATATAAACGGCATGTTACAGAAGGGTCCGGACACCTTTTGTGGTGATTTCACATGTTTTAGAGAAACTTACCCCAAACAGCAAATCACTTCCTCATTGTGTAGTATAGGGGCCCACAGAAAACATCAACAAAGACTCCAAAAACACCAAAATACATCCGTGATGCAGGTCTTTAGATGTTGTACACATGAAATTGTGCCATTACTAACTTTATCAGCAGTGTTATATTCCATTTTGTTGTGACTCAAGTGATGCCTCTCCGTCCATTCTACTGTACAGGTAACTGACAAAATAAAGGAAACACTTGAGTAAATGAGGGCTGCAAAGTATATTGAAAGCCTGGGGTGCTTCCACACAGGAAGTTCCAGACAATTGTAGAATCTATGTCAAGGCACATTGAAGCTTTTCTGGCGACTCGTGGTGGCCCAACCAACACCCTATTAAGACACTTTATGTTGGTGTTTCCTTTAATTTGGCAGTTACCTGTAGCAGCAGGCTACACAGAGAATGGAACAGCTGGATAGGGGAAACATCTCGAGTCGCGCAAAAGTAAATATAACATTGCGCATAAAGTTCGGAATGAAACAATTTCATGTGTACAACATCTAAAGACCTGCATCACTATACTGAGAGCGTTGTCATTTCTAAAAGGACGTATTTGGGTGTTTTTTGAGCCCATGTTTTTTGGGGGCCGCCATACTCCACAATGAGGATGAGGAAGGGATTTGCTGTTTTTATTGAGTATTCGTAACTTGCAAAAAAGTAATCATTCTACATCAGCACAACACAGACAAATCAAGTGTTTTTTACTCAAATATCAGTGTCAGACTACTACTTTACTATTTTAAGTAAAGAAGTAAAACATAAATAGAATCAAGTAACAACAACTTGTCTAATAAATGTTAGACTTTAAAATATTAAACAATCATAACTTGTAAACTCAGTAACTTTAGATTAGCAGAACGAAATATTTGTAAACAGTACTCAAAAACATAAGAACATCTGATTAACATCAGAGTGAGTACCAATTATATGATTTGAGTTCTGCAGGCAGTTGGAGATGGTTGAGTAACCGAGTAACCTCTACTTAATTGCTTTAAAGGATATGTTTTATTTTTTACATCCAAATCTCTATTTTTGATGTAAATGTATTTGCATTTATTATAGATCCCCATTAGTATGGCAGATATTCAACAAGGCACGCCTGTCAATTAAAATGCATTCCAGGTGACTATCTCATGAAGCTGGTTGAGAGAATGCCAAGTGTGCAAAGCTGTCATCAAGGCAAAACGTGTTTACTTTGAAGAATCTCAAATATAAAATATATTTTGATTTGTTAAACACTTTTTTGGTTGCTACATGATTCCATATGTGTTATCTCATTGTTTTGATGTCTTCACTATTATTCTACAATGTAGAAAATAGTCAAAATAAAGAAAATCCATTGAATGAGTAGGTGTGTCCAAACTTTTGACTGGTAGTATGTGTAAATAAGGTATTTCTGTTTTTTATTTTTAATAAATGTGCAACATTTCTTAACCTGTTTTTGGTTTGACATTATGGGGTATTGTGTGTAGATTGATAAGGGAAAAAATATTTAATCCATTTTAGAATAAGGCTGTAACGTAACATGTGGGAAAAGTGGTCTGAATACTTTCCGAATGCACTGTAGCTTACGTTGATTGGACTACATTTATTTTGGTATCTTTTAGTTGTCACTGTATTAGACCAAGCATAGGAGATTTTATTATGTTGAAGTTGAAATAGTACTGGAATAGTGGAGGCGGCTCCTGTTTTATTTGCGACTTGCGGTAATTCTCCGTGGTTCTTAATCGAAAGTTGTTTAGTGGTGCGAAAATGTGGGAAACATGAACTTGCTTGACCATGCTGTAGGTAACTGTTTGTTACATGCTATATGCTTTGTGAACTTCACCGGTCAGAGGTTGGTCTCCGGTTTTGTGTTGAAACAAAGGTCTGGTTGAATTTACTGTGCCACTGTGTGTCACGCCCTGGCCTTAGTATTCTTTGTTTTCTTTATTATTTTAGTTAGGTCAGGGTGTGACATGGGGAATGTTTGTGTTTTGTCGGTTTTGGGTGATTATATGGTAAAGGGGGTGTTGGGTGTATTGTATGGGTTTGTGTGTAGTGCATGTGTCTAGCATTGTCTATGTGATACGTTTGTAGCCTGTGTATGTGCACGACGTTTATTAGCTTCACGATCGTTTGTTGTTTTGTTAGTTTGTATTAAGTGTTTCGTGTTTATTTTTCGTCGTCTTTGAAATAAAAGAAGATGGCTTATTTTCCAAATGCTGCGTTTTGGTCCGTCAATCCGCCACACGATCGTGACAGAATTACCCACCAAAGGATCAAGCAGCGTGAATTGGAGCAGTGGCCTGCTACACAGGATTATTGGAGTTGGGAGGAAATATTGGACGGAGAAGATCCATGGGCACAGCCGGGAGAATATCGCCGTCCCAAAGCTGAGCTGGAGGCAGCGAAAGCAGAGAGGCGGCGATATGAGGAGGCAGCACGGAAACAAGGCTGGAACCCCGTAAGTCAAACCCAAAAATTTCTTGGGGGAGGGCTCTCGGGTAGTTTAGTTGGGTCAGTCGGGAGACGTGAGCCAACTCCTCCTGCTTACCGTAAGGAGCCGGTGAGGGCGGATTTGGAAGTGAGCGACGCAGAGACAGTAAAGGAATTAATGGAGAAATTGGAGGAGAGAGTTATGAGGGATGTACTGGTTTGGTGCATGAGGCACGGCATCCGTCCGAATGAGCGTGTTGGTGAGTTAATGTCACCGGGAACAGCTCTCCATACTCGTCCTGAGGTGCGTGCTAGCCGTCTGGTTAAGACAGTGCCTACAGCACGCACAAAGCCTCCTGTGTGTCTCCAGAGTCCTGTGCGTCCTGTTACTGTTCCTCCACGTACTAGCCCTGTGGTGCGTGTCTCCAGCACATTACCACCAGTGCCTACACCACGCACCAAGCCTTCTGTGTGTCTCCAGAGTCCTGTACGCACTGTTCCTTCTCCCCGTACTCGTCCTGATGTGCGGGTCCTCAGCCCGGTACCACCAGTACCGGTACCACGCACAAGGCCTATAGTACGCCTTGAGAGTCCAGTATGCCCTGTTCCTTCTCCCCGCACTAGCCCTGAGAAGCGTGTTCCCAGCCCGATACCACCAGTGCCGGCACCACGCACTAGGCCTAATGTGCATCTCCAGGGTCCAGTATGCCCTGTTCCTTCTCCCCGCACTAGCCCTGAGATGCGTGTCCCCAGCCCGGTGCCACCAGTCCCGGCACCACGCACCAGGCCTACAGTGCGCCTCAGCCGGCAGGAGTCTGCCGTCTGCACAGCGATGCCTGAACTGCCCGTCTGCCAAGCGCCATCTGAGCCATCCGTCTCCCCAGCGCCATCTGAGCCATCCGTCTCCCCAGCGCCATCTGAGCCATCCGTCTCCCCAGCGCCATCTGAGCCATCCGTCTGCCATGAGCCTGCAAAGCCGCCCGTCTGCCATGAGCCTGCAAAGCCGCCCGTCTGCCATGAGCCTACTGAGCCGTCCGCCAGACAGGAGCCGCTAGAGCCGCCAGCCAGACAGGGGCCGCTAGAGCCGCCAGCCAGACAGGAGCCGCTAGAGCCGTCCGTCAGACAGGATCTGCCAGAGCCGCCAACCAGACAGGATCTGCCAGAGCCGCCAACCAGACAGGATCTGCCAGAGCCGCCAACCAGACAGGATCTGCCAGAGCCGCCAATCAGACAGGATCTGCCAGATCAGTCAGCCAGCCATGAGCAGCCAGATCCGTCAGCTAGCCATGAGCAGCCAGATCCGTCAGCTAGCCTTGAGCAGCCAGATCCGTCAGCTAGCCATGACCAGCCAGATCCGTCAGCTAGCCATGAGCAGCCAGATCCGTCAGCTAGCCATGAGCAGCCAGATCCGTCAGCTAGCCATGAGCAGCCAGATCCGTCAGCTAGCCATGAGCAGCCAGATCCGTCAGCCAGCCATGAGCAGCCAGATCCGTCAGCCAGCCATGAGCAGCCAGATCCGTCAGCCAGCCATGAGCAGCCAGATCCGTCAGCTAGCCATGAGCAGCCAGATCCGTCAGCCAGCCATGAGCAGCCAGATCCGTCAGCCAGCCATGAGCAGCCAGATCCGTCAGTTAGCCATGAGCAGCCAGATCTGTCAGCCAGTCATGGGCCGTCCCTCAGTCCGGAGCTGCAGTCCCTCAGTCCGGAGCTGCCATTCCTCAGTCCGGAGCTGCCATTCCTCAGTCCGGAGCTGCCCCTTATCCTGGTGCTGCCCCTTATCCTGGTGCTGCCCCTTACCCTGGTACTGCCCCTTACCCTGGTACTGCCCCTTACCCTGGTACTGCCCCTGACCCTGGTACTGCCCCTGACCCTGGTACTGCCCCTTACCCTGGTACTGCCCCTTACCCTGGTACTGCCCCTTAGTCCGGAGCTGCCCCTTAGTCCGGAACTGCCCCTTAATGCTATGGGGTTAATGTGGAGGGGGGTCATTTGGAGGAAGCTAAGGAGGCGGATAGGGACTATGGTGACGTGGGGACCACAACCAGAGCCGGAGCCGCCACCGTGGATGGAAGCCCACCCAGACCCTCCCCTAGACTGTGTAATGGTGCGCCCGGAGTTCGCACCTTAAGGGGGGGGTTATGTCACGCCCTGGCCTTAGTATTCTTTGTTTTCTTTATTATTTTAGTTAGGTCAGGGTGTGACATGGGGAATGTTTGTGTTTTGGCGGTTTTGGGTGATTATATGGTAAAGGGGGTGTTGGGTGTATTGTATGGGTTTGTGTGTAGTGCATGTGTCTAGCATTGTCTATGTGATACGTTTGTAGCCTGTGTATGTGCACGACGTTTATTAGCTTCACGATCGTTTGTTGTTTTGTTAGTTTGTATTAAGTGTTTCGTGTTTATTTTTCGTCGTCTTTGAAATAAAAGAAGATGGCTTATTTTCCAAATGCTGCGTTTTGGTCCGTCAATCCGCCACACGATCGTGACACTGTGCCTGCCTTATTCTCTCGGCCTCTAGGCCTATATGTCACGGTCGCAAGGCATATTTAACTAACTGGTTATAGAGCAAACAACACAATTATCACAACACATAGGTTGTAATATGGCTTTTGTTCTGTCTTCCCCAATGATTTCCAGTGATTTCCACGCGCCTTTACTGGTTTAGCGGCCAGCTATCTAAACTTGTTATCATGGTCGAATTATCGGCTGGGGGGCCCTCATTGATTTTGTTAGTCAGTCTCACTCAGATATCATAGAACAACTGCCAACATTTCTTTCCATCCTATGGCAAAATGCAAAGGAAATTGCACTGCATTCGAGCCATGCATCCCACGTCTTCACCATAAACCCATGGACGGTGAATCTTTCTAATAAGCTATTGGTTTTAGCTCAAATTAAACGAAAAAAAATACATCATGTTTAACAAACAACAATATTTCTAAATAGGATCAGGTTGGAAGCATGATATCATAAATCGCTTCTCTCGTTCCATGGCACTGTATGTACACACAGGCCTAAATGTCTACACGTAACATTCACTCATCTATACAAAATACTAGGCTACTGTCAATTGTATCGTTGCGAGGCAGATTCTCAAAAGAATCTGCCGTTGATATGGCATTATGGAGGATTGAAAAATTTGGAGGAGAGTGCTTGTTTTTGGTAATCTGACGAGGGGCCGTTTTTGAAAATGGGGATTGGATAGCCTAGTCGAACAAACGAAATGAAGTATGCAGTTATGTGAATTGTGAATAATGGAAAAGCATGACGACAAAAATCGCCAAATTATTTCAGAGGCACCCTCAGTAGACAATTTAAAACCCCTTTATTCATTGGCTAGTTGGCTAATGGCCAGGATAAAAAAACGCACTTATAGGCCTATGCGATGCTTCTAAACGAGCCTTGATAGAGTGGATGGTATACTATGCTTGTTTTTAACCCCCCCCCCCCCCCCTCATTATCAACTAACTGTTACCGTTAACACCGGCCTTTTGTGGGTCTTAAAACTTCCCATTAGCGCAGCATGAAATTGTCACCTTTGCACAGTTTTTAAGGACACACCTCAAATACTGCCATCCCTCCCCCTCAACGCAAGTGAGCTGATGTTGCACAGGTAAATTGCCGAACCGTTAAGGGATGGAAAATTACATTTTTTACATGATGAAATTGGAAATGCTCGTTTGCCTCCTTACCGCCAGGCGGAAATGGAGTTCCTGGTGTGCTCAGAGTGGTCGGTGGTGCTCTCTAATTCACACCATATATCTTCCTGAGTATTTATACATCAATAAACAGGACCCCCACAGCCTGGCCGCCCCATGGCAGGAAAGGTGTAAACTACAAAACCGCAATGTGGGGACCATACCACAAACTGCGCTGTCAATTCAACCCAGGGTGTAGAACTGGGCCAGTCTAGAAGTTGATGTGAAAGACTGCCAGCACTGCAAACACTACTCTTAAATGTATTCCTTTCAGAGCTAATTTGACTTGGCGATCAGGCTGGTCCTCAAACCAGACTAGGGCAAAATGAGTGCAGGTTGTTCTAATGGGTTCTCCATGAGCAAACTAAACACTCTCCATTGCTTGGTTCACCTGCATAAGTTTCCATAACTACCTCACCCTCTGAGGCAGAGGACCCTAAGGCCTCCAGGTCTAGGTCTAATTCCAGTGCCAGACTGAAGTGTCCAGGCCTGGGTAACCAGTGATGGGGTCTAGAAAGATCTTATTCACACAGACTAGTGATCGTTTAAACTGACATTGAGTCATGCTAAGTAGAGCACCCGTTGGCACATTCGCCCCTTCTTGGGCCTGCCTGGCACTGTGTGTGTTGTGACTGCCAAGAATGGAGCCAACCGCAGGGAACAGTAACACTGTGTGAGTTTGTGAGATGTGCCCATTGGGCCAAAACACTGTGAGTTGGGACATTAGATCTCTTTGAAAAGGATGGCTAACAGAGCTGGTTCCTGCTTAATGGGACACACTGATCAACTTACGGTTGGTCAATATCTTACGCATGAAAACCACATTAAGTAGTCCCAAAAGAGATTAGCTTCAAATCAGTCACCAAGCTATTTAAAAAAGAATGGACAGCATGAATGCTTGTGTTCAAAAAGAACTGTACTTTCAGCATATTTCAACTGCTGAAAACATGTAAATAAGGTAACTCTTTGCTTTCCCACAGTATGTCTGCTCTAAAGCACCAGAGGCGGTGAGGGCACATCTGTTGCTCTGCTGGAGACACACAGCTGATGATTATTGCAAGTAAACTTGCTTATTACTGCGCTGAAAATGAAGGGCAAGGCTGCCAACAGGGACTACAATATTTTACCCTAATGCACACCGGGTGTCTACACATTTGACAGAGGAAAGATGTCCTTTAACTCTGTCTGTGAATGTGTGTATTCACACTACGGGACGAAAAATCCACACTGCACACCATATGAATGTTGGTAAGTCAGTGTGGTTGCATGTTTTGATACCGTTATTCACATATCAAGGCAGACTGTGTAAATGTGTTGTCCTGTGGTTGAGCTTTGTGGGTGATGCCATTTTTGTGTGCAGGGCAGTTGGTGTATGTATATATTCAGATCTATCTGACAGATTTCTTGCCGGGTCCTTGGGAACAGATACAGGATTGTGCGGCTGGCTTTGGGCTCTCTCAGGTGCAGCCAATAATCCTCAGAATGGGATGTTTACCTTTCAGTGTGCCTCGAAACCCGGCCAGAATAACTCAAAAACTAACAGCAGCCTGTTTGTTCAGCAGCTGTTTAGACAGGTGAACGAACCAGCCACTCCTGATTGAGGCCTTTTCTGCCTACTCAGAGGATTACAGGTAACATTAGAGAACTGACAGACTGGTAAAACTGGGATTCAGAGTTAACAACTCTGACACTCTAAAATAGAAAATGGGGCCATATTTTATTGTCCAGGAGATATTGTAATGATATGGCTCTGTTTTGACCTATAATTGTTCCAGCCTCAATCTTCATGTAGAGTTGATGGATGTTCTGCTTTAATAGGTCAAGCTTATCATCCTGTCTAACCTGACAGACATGCTATTCCAAACAATAGTATTCTATGCAACCCAGACTGTGGAGGTTGATATAGAATAATAATCTCTCTATATATATATTTTTTAAAGCTCCTTAATCAAGTTCTGGTCGTAAAATGTTTTAATGAACCACTTTACTGGAATTTCTCTTTACGAGCTTCCCGTGATGAGAAGAAAGCGTTCAGACTGGCCCGTATGCCAGAGCATTGGAAAAAATCTCACCCCCAAAAAAAGGTTGTTTTATGAGAACAAGTAGATTCATAGCAGAGCCTGCTGTCAGGGACATTTTCCACTGTAAACATCAACCATGCAGGAAAGTGCAAATGAGCAACGAAACAGCTGTTACACTTTACAAGGCTGGTGCAATTTATTCAAACATTAAACAAACTAAACTTAATACATGTTGTTTACTTGATGTCATACATGACAGCCCATGTTCGGAAGGTTTGAGCGACAGGGGGAGAGACAGTGGTCTACCCCCCTCTGAGATTCAGCTTTTCATATTTCAGACATGGTTGAGACATGTTTAGACAATGTGAGTAAACTTGTAAAAAAAAATACACAGTGAGGTAAAGTTGTTAAAGGCCCAACAAACCAACGTCAATCAAGAAGCTGGCATATACTAGCCTTTTTCCATAGACTGGTGTAATCAACACAATTTCCTCTGTGCAGTCTTTTTATGTATAGATGGGTGGAGTCCCTCTGAAGATTCATATTTCTCTTAAATTTGGTTATTTTCATTAAAACATGGCACATGGTTATATTCATGATTTAAAGTTGCACAGATGGGAACAATATATGGACCTTGCCTGTATATAAACTTTCCAGTGATCTTGGAAACTAGTCCATCCACACAGCCTGTGGTGTTCTGGCTATACTCTGGCTCTCTCAGGGGCTGATAAGCAGATGAGAGATGGCCGTGTGTTAGCCCAGGGGAGGAATGAGACCTTTCCTTATACAACTGATCCTCTCCAGACCCCCAGACCCGACCCACGGTGCAACTCAGTGGCCGTCATCATTTGTTATTCTTTCTTTACCATGTTCCTTTACCATGTCTGGAGTCTATCACTCTGTCTATGCTTGAGACTCCATCGATTTCTATTTGTCTATGACATTAACTATCATATAAACAAGCACAATCCCGAAACCAGAATGGTTTGTGCTGTAAAACCTCATTGAACTGTGTGTTTTCTGATCTCCAGAAGAATGGTGGTATAGCATAGTGCTCCAAATGAAGGCTTGTAGCCTCAGACAAAGAGAGCTCTGGCTCAAAACATCATACTGACAGCCTACTCCTCCAGACATGCTAAACTCACAACTCGATACTGCCTTGGGCACAATCTTTGTTTCCCCGTCATTTCAACCCCAAACTCAATGTGATGACGTTGAATCAATGTGGAAAACTAACTGGATTCGCAAGAAGTCCTCAACGTACGGCCATTTTGTGTTAACCTACATCCAATGACATGTTGACATGTTTTGTTCATTTCATGTTGAATTCACATTAGTTGGCAACTCAACCAAATGTAAATCAAAACTAGACGTTGAATTCACGTCTGTGCCCAGTGGGATGTGTAGTTAAAATGCTGAGTCAAAGTAGCCCAATAGACCCCAATTATAAAGTGGTGTAGATCACACATAAAGATTTAGGGGATAAGTATACCATAGAATGGAAACACATTATTTTATTAAAATGAATCAATTCACCTCAACTTAGGCTAGCAAATGAGATATAAACAAACCATCAATCATGTTTTTATTACTATTACAGGTAGAATGTACTAATATTCACTAAATATTGTATATAATTTACTAAGAGAAATATCTCAACTTAGAATCAGAGACTATCGTGGTTGCCATGATCCTCTGGTCCGGTAACCTCCCCCCTGTCCTGTGCTGTCCTGGATTAGGTATATTGAAGACAGAACCTACCATTGAGGAGGAATGAAAGCCCAGTCACAGAGTATTTTCTGTGGGTGAAAATGACCCACTATTTGAGTTTGTGTCCAGATTTGGAGGGTGACGCCATGCCAGCTCTGTTCTGCTCCGCTCTCCCTCAGCTCGGTGTGTTTTTACAGGTGCACGCGTGATATGATGTATGTGTTACAGCCACTGTGTGACTGAGCACTGACCCACTTCCAGAGTTTGGCACTGCGGCACTGCAACCTCTGTCCTCAGCACAGAGACCATAAGCCTGGTAACAAACACTCCTCTGTCACACTCAGAGCTAAGGCTGTAAGGGTTCTACCTGGTTCGGACTCTTGCAGTTTAAGCTACTTAATTTCAATCAAGCTACTTAATTTCAATCATCTGAAGTAAATGGTATGACCTAAGTCTAAAGAGCTAGATATCTCTTCATTATGCATCCCCCATGAATGTGTTCTCAGTAACAACACACACACACAAATTACACACACTGGTGCACATAAATTCCTTACGTCAAACACATTGTCTTTGAAAGCACTGTAGGGAACGATTGGCATGTACTGCTGCTGCTGCTGTCGTAATTCATCCCAATGCTCCAACGCTGACCTACCGCCACCTCTAACCAAGCATTTAACAGAAAGACGGATGTCAAAACACTGAGAAAATAATGGTTGGCAGGCAGGAACAAATGGCATGGCAACAGTCATGGAGAGAGAGGTCAGGGGGAATGGGGGAGAGCGTAACCTGACAGGAACGTAATTAAACCCGAACCATGGGCTTACCTAACTTTAATTGATGTGCCAATTCAAACATATTAAAAGACTGGGTGTCAACAGGCCTGTATGTCCCCATGTGTTCACATACATATTTGTATTATTTAGACTCAGCTTCCCCCAGGGATCTCTGCTTGACTATAAACTCGGAGGTAACCACATCCGAGTCCAGTGGCCCAGGACATTGACACACAACAAAATGTTTGAGATATAAAAAAAATGACATAATGATATTCTATGTCAACACAGTGCATACCAGAGACATGTTGGGAATTGGTTGAGACTGAAGGTAGCTGCCCTGGTCTGACAGTCTGTCAAGAAAACAGAATGATGGGTAGAAAAAGAAGGCAGACCCCTTGCCTGGGAGTGTACAGAAAACCCCTGTCCTATTGGGCCATGTCTCTCTAAATCAGGCCTGGGGATAGGGGGAGGAGAGTGGAGTCAGAGCCCCCCTGTCTGCACATGCCTTGTCCCTCAGCCTGCTGGTTGGCTGGGAGGGATGATTAGTTTGACTGGACGTAAGAGATGATATAATGGCACACATTAGCCATGTCATTTAGAATACTTTTAACTGTGGAGAGCTGGGGTTTACATTTTTTTATCTAATAGTTACAAGCTATAAAGTTTCAATCTTATTTTATGCATTTTCAAAGGTTCTTTGTTGCACAGCAGTAAATCAGGTATATTGTTGCTGTTGGATACATTAAGATATTAAATATATTTACATATGTTGTATATGGCCATACAAATCTGCTGTGTCCTTGGTGTAAATTGCATAGATACACATGTAAACATTTTTAAGAAGTGTTAACATGATGTATGCTTTTAAAATATTGGTCTCCAAAACCAAAAGAGAACAAAAGGTAGAAGTGGGTGATGTTACTGTACGCCTGACTGGAATATACAATGACTTCTTAACATTTTACAGACCCTCTTATCTAATTCATCGAATTTGCTTGGGGATTCTGCCCAGTGATCTTTTGGTTACTGGCCCAACACTCTTAACCGCTATGCTACCTGCCACCAGGCACCAAAGACACCAAAGGGCTTGATATCCACCAATAGCAGAACCAATGAACCCTGTCTTTGTTCAAGTTACAAAAGGCCGCTAGATGTCTCCTGTCACTGCTTCCTTCCCCAGTCCTGCTGTACAGAGCCTCCAGTCACAACACTATCCATCCACCCAGCTCCAGACAGCAACATAACCTGCAGTTAGAACAGTATAAATACATAACGAGTGTCCCAGTCTGGTTCTCCACACTATACTATATCAATAACTGCACTGTAAACCCCATGGCATTTTTTACTCAAATACTTCTAGTAAGCTGAACTCAAAGTCAACTAAAAACTAAATGAGAAGTCACATCATCTCTTTTTTAAAGTTATGATAACAAATTAACTTTTTTCCCAGCATCCTCTACTGCAGGTACATTTTTGGAATTGTTTTCAACATCTGTGTTTTTAGATGCACATTGAGTGATTAATGTATTAATCTTATGCTACACAAATATATATAACATATGTTTTTTTTTTTACTAATCCATTCATTTAGTTAGATTTTTTGCACCCGTTACTGAAATGGTTGTTCCAGTTTACATGGCTTAGGTAGTCTCCTCACACTGTTCCTAACCCTGGCAATCATTAAAAAAATAATTCAACTATTGGATATCCAACTCTGGCTGGATTCCAATAGGAATTACACATTACTTTGCAAGCCAGCATAATGTAACTAGCAGGTAGGGTTGCAAAATACTGCTACATTTCCCAGGTTTTACAGAAATCTTGGTTGGAAGATTCCTTGAAATTGTTCAACCAAGATTTCTTTTTTAATTTGGGAATTTTTGGAGAGTTTCAGGAATTTTGCAACCCTACTTGCAGGCCTGATGTGGCCTGAAAACCACGAGTTGTAATGTATTGTCATAATGAGTTTAATTACAATGATAACATTCACCTAGGAACTTACTTGGTGAAGACCACAGGACTGAAAATGAACAAATTCAACATTCATGTCTCTGTCACTAACAAATTAAGGTCATTGGTGGTAACTCTACAATTCACTCGATACGGCAAGGCACACTCATAAATTATACGTGAGGTGTGGCTTAGTGGGGGCATTACTCAAAAAATGTTAAGCTGATACATCTCAAATATGGACCCTTTACAGAGTCAAAGGGACTCGTATCGCTTTGAGTAATGACTACAAAATCACTTTAAGTAACTGTACTCAGATACATTAAGTGCAACAGGTTTCCTCAAAAGTTTTGAGTAATGACAGCACATTGGGGTTTACAGTGTACATGTGTCAAGCTGCACCATACAGTCCATGTCCAACCCACGCTGGAGCATTGAATCCTGGCTCGCTGGCCCAGCTCCTTCCCACAGCTGATATTTTTAATTTCTACTGACTAAAAGAGCCAGAGGGAGTACAGATGTAGGATCTTAATTTGAGCCAGTTTGCTACAGCATGACAATTATCCTGCAGCAACAGGAAATGTAAATTCTTAAGTGGATTATAATTTCTGTAGGGGTTGATACATTTTTCATCAGGGAAAATCTATTATAAATTTCTATATGGAAATTACAAATGTGCAGGAAAAGTATCCTGCAACATGGTGATCAAATTAAGATCTTACATTGGTAGTGTACTGTAGGAACTAAACGTGACAGATGGAGATGATGTGATCAGCTCCCCCAGCTTGTCATCACGATAAGTCAGGACGAGGAGTGAGTCTTGGACGGAATATGAGATGGTTGTATAGTTTGGAGAGGGAACATTTTCAGATAGTAGATTGATGAGTTATTATATTTGTACAATAAAAATGGGAAATCAACCAAGCATAAATAATCTGGTTAGTTATTATATGGCTAGGTCTCACACGATTTGAGGCGTAAGGTCTAGGTTCCCCCATGGCTCTCTTGCCATATCTGCAGCCTGCCAGTTTATCTCAGTGGTGGCTGGAGGGAGCTGAAGCTGCAGGGCTGGAGCTTTGCTGTGGAGGAATTGTTTTAGGGCCGATGGAGCAAGCTTTATGAGCCTTAGGCCAAACAGTCAGACAGACAGAGCCACTCCTGGCAGCACAACTTCCACACTGACTGCAGCACAGAGGCCCATCAGACACTGTCTGCAGTGACATACACACAGGACCTTCATTTGAGCAAGTTTGCTACAGCAGGAAAATAATCCTGCAGTAACAGGAAATTACATTTATGTGGATTATAATTAATGGATATTTTTGTAGGGGTTGATAACATTTTTGTTAGGGCAAATCAAGTCTGAAATTTCAAATTGGAAATTACATACTTTTGAAGCATTAATAAATCTCAAATACACTACAGACGTAGGATCTTAATTTGAGCCAGTTTGCTACAGCAGGAAAAGAATCCTGCAGCAACAGGAAATGTTAATTATTATGTGGATTATAATTAATGGACATTTTTTGTAGGGGTTGATAATAAAAATCTTACGGCAAATCAAGTCTGACATTTTTAAGCGGAAATTACAAACTTTAGAAGCCTTTTTAAACCTTGAATGCACTACAAGTTTCTCAGCAACGAAAGAGTGATCAAATTAAGATCCTACATCTGTACAAGTTTACATTTCCTGCTGTTCAGGAAAGTTCTCAGCAACAAAAGAGTGATCAAATTAAGATCCTACATCTGTATGCACTCACATTTATACACACACACAGTCATCATTCATCTTGGAAAAATCGTGAGGTGGCTCAACTTTTGTAAATAAACAGTGCGTCTCTGGAGAAATTTACACAGAGACAAAGGGCATGAGGCTACTAATTACACAGTTCTCGGAGGACAAACACCCAGTCTGAAGTATTGTATAACTCTGCAAAGATCAGTGTTTCATCAGTTTAATAATATGCTTTTGGAAATTTTAAGACTAACAAGTTAAATAAACAAGACTTGCTCTGTCCAACCTGGTGGTGACTGGGGAGGGAAATCCAACATGTGTTGGCCGGTCCAGCAGGTCCAGCTCCCTGACCCTGCCCACTCCCTCAGTGCTGCTTCTGTACTGTAACTGATGGGCTGGGCCTAGGAGTGGTGTGTGAACCTGTCCCCTTGCCAGCTCTCTCAGACCTCTGCACTACATCTTAATGGTCTAAATTACAACGCTGCCGCGGTTGGATGGTTGGCCCGGTCTGGCCTGGGCTGGCAGAGAGGGGTTCTCACACCTGAAAGCAGCCTGTGCACTGCAGCCAGAAACATGACCGCTGGACAAGGAACAATCATGTTAGCCTCTCTGTTGAGCTGTTCAGGACCCAGACTGCTTTTACTTGTTGTCCCATCAAAGATGGTGGATAAATGTAGTAGTAGTTCACTCAGGCTGTTTACCATTGGGGAGAACATTTTAAGTTCAGGTCTATTTAACTGGGTGTGTCTCCCATAGAAACCAATGCAATAGCAGCTGGGTCTGGTCTACTTAGTCCATTGACATTCATTGAACCAGATTTTTCTTTTAAACAGCGAGTGGGGTGTCTTGCTTCATCTTTCGTCTCTGGTACCGCCTCTCATGTAAGGGAGGAGGCCAAGCTTCTTGGGTTGGGTGTGTGTGTGCTTTCATGGTATTGAAAAACAGGGCCCTGACATTCTGACAGCCCTGTCCAAAACAAGTGACTTGTTAGAGCAAGGGAGATTTGGTGTGGCTGAGTTTAGAGGACGCCTCCCTTTGACCTCAAACTTTAGCATGATGGGAACACAAGGAGACAGATGTCTACATCAGAGACTGAATGAAGGACTTCTTTAAGTGATGTTGACATTGTAGTTAAGTGTGAGGTTATGTTGAATATCAAGTTAATTGCTAAAGATTTAATGATGCAAACAAAACATTTGAACTTGAGACAACCCAGCCCTTTCTTATCCGTTTATGTTGGAGTAGACACTGTTCTGGAGTACCAGAGAATAAAGAAAAAACGTTTCTCTATGAAATGCTGTATTTCTCTGACTTGTGCATTAGTACCGTCTCTGTACCCATCTCACAACCCCTGTAGTCTACTAGAGGTGAATCACTCTGAAAGCTTCACCAACCATAAGTACCATATGTCAGACTTCTGCCTCAAACTTTAGACTCGAACCCTGAGCTGACCCAACACAGACCTTTTTGGCTGTGTATTTAGAGTGAAAAATCTGTGAAGACTGGTAACAAAATTCCTGATCTGTATGTGGTTGTCACTGCAGCCAGCAAAACCATAACTGGCTGTGTGCATCTGATGGAGGTAGGGCCAGAGTTCATTGAAGCATGGGGGAGCAGATAGATCCAAGAAGAGCTCTGCTCACTCAAATTGGTGTCAGCTGTTGAGATAACCACACACTTGTGGTACACCTCACAGAGCCTGGAGATCTCTGCGAGAGTGTCCAAATGAGCTGCAGCTTTGCACGGTGCACACAATTGGCTATAATTAAGTGTCAATTCCATGTGAACCGAATTTCAGTTTTGCTTCGAGAATGATTAGCATTCTACTATGATGCTGAAGTGTTAGTATGTTTTGTATCAGAGATAGATGAGTATGAGTGGTGGAAGGCTGGAGGGGTGCTGCCTGGAGCACGCGATTGCATCTGGGGCTGAGTGTGGGGCTCTTTCCTGCCTCTCACAGGATGTGGGCTATCCTGTCTGGCTGCTGGAAAGAGGGCTGCCCAGCTTTAAAGGAGGTAAGAAGTGGTAAGGGGATGGGGGTGTAGTAGGCAGGGGCAGGGGGATGAGGGACTACTACAGAAGTGAATGGATTTCTCAGTTTATCTTTTAGCTTAAACTCAGGACATAGAGCAGGGACTCAATAACAGCACAGTTTTGGACTGTGTTCTTTGGACTGTGCTCTGTTGTTCCAGTTCATTTGAAGTGGACAGATATATGCTTGTTTCAGGCGATCCCCACTGCAAACTCTTATTCACGGATTACAGTAATTCAACATGAAACTGAAGAACATACAGTACAATATCTACAGTTCAGTACTTTTATAAGACTTCAAATACCTTTTCCCCATTTGCAAGCCATAGTGCTCCCCCTGTGGAGTTCCCCCAGACTCATGGTTCTATATTCTCCCTGTTGGTGAGGGGGTGTCTGCACATTTTAACTTCAAAAATATGCACAGCTGGAACAATGAGATGCACCCTTTTCACCTGGCATCTGGGTCATGCCATAGACTCCACACATACGCACCAATACACACACACGCACGCAAGCACACGCGCACAAATTGCACACATCGCACACACAGAAAATCACTAATTAGTCATTTAACCTAAATATGGGGCCATCAAATTCATTACACTGTCCTCTAATTTCATGCTTGTCTTGTGAACTGCCATATACTCCCTTACATCAAAGACCCACATAGAGAAGTGCAGAGTTGGGGTAGAATAATTATCACTTTAAAGCTGAAACATCTTGGCTCTCCTTCGCCGTCGAGCCTTTTCCCTCTACATGTGTTTGCCATTATCTCTCCCTGCATGCCCCACACTGGGCTGCCATGCATGGTAAACTCAGGGTTAGATCTCTGTGGGCCAGGCTGGATAGATGAGCCCCATTCTCTGCGTATATACAAGAACCATCTATATATAGACCCAGGTCAGAACAAAACAGTCTGCTACTAATTAGATGTGCTCATTATGTAACAGGCACTGCAGTGGAACACAGGGGAGAAGAAACACATTAGTCTCGACCACTCTGAGAAAGAGTTCTGCAATGGAAATGGAATGCTGGGAATCATTTGATTCAATCGATGAGTCCATCAATAGACTATTGTATTTATTCATTCATTCATAATCAACAACAAATGTAATTATGAACTTGATTGATAAGACCCTATTCCTCACCCTTCACTCATTGCGTGTTGCACCTCAGTTCCAGTCATGTTTTGCAGTAAAAGCAGTCATGCTGTGAATCCTTGAACCTTGCGTAATTTAGGATATTTATAAAGTATGTACAGCAGTGTGTCTCTCCATCTGCTCTCCCCGCACGCTGCCTTAAAGACTCCATTGGATTTACAGGCCTTGGCATCTGCAGCCAGTGACAGGGTGTGGAATGGGAACACCTGAGTTACGAGGCCTGTCTGTTGCTCTCTCTACCCAGAGACAGGAGGTCCAGTAAATCACAAACATCAGCTGTCAGACAGTCTCTTCTACTGAGTGTGGCAACTCGGTTCATGACCCTGCATCTATCTGTGCATTGTGAACAAAGAACACAAGGAGATATCAAGGAGTGTAGTACGCTGAGTGTAGTACGCTGAGTGTAGTACGCTGAGTGTAGTAAGTATAGTAAGTTAAAGAATACAAAAGAGTCTGTGACAGGATAAAGAAAATTACTATTTGGGACAGAGCAGCTTACAGTAAGGTGGATCCCTGTCTCACTGTGAAATGAGAAGCATTGCTTTCCAGACCATGAATTATGCATTATGCATTTGAATCAACTTCAATTCGTATTTGATCGCTGGGAATGTGGAAGGAGTTAGTATTTAACAAGAGCAGACCTTTGAAAAACAGAATGCTCCTGATGCCAGAACCTGCTTGTATATCCTGCCAGGGTTTCTCTGTGCCCGGGAGAATGTGCTGATCTCCACTCTGGTCTGGGGGCTGGGATGAGTCAGCTGTGCGTTGTGTGTGCGTCCATGTCAACGCACGCATACATGCATGTGCACGTGTGTGTAGGGAGGAGGTAAAAACAAGCTCGGAGGCCAGAGAAGGGAGTACAGTCTTAGTCAGGGCGGGGAAACCAATCCATATTTACCAAAAAGGAGAGGAGTATTGGGCAGGCCAGACCAGGGATGTGGGCTGGGACATCCAATATGCACTGGACATGCCAAACCGCACAGCCATGAGTGAGCAGATGGGAGCTGGAGCAGCCAATAGAGCTGGTGGTAACTCCTGGCCTGGAAAGAGGGGTGCTGTGCTCCATAGGGGCAGCTACTGTCAGCTGTAGCTGCTGTCTGGGTGCAGCAGTGTTCCCTCTCTGATTGAATGTCTGTGGTGTGCCTGTACCCTAGCTAATCCCTCATACTGTGAGGCAGATGCAGGCTGGGTCGGCCCAGTGCCATGGTAATCTCTCTGCGTCCAGAGGATCAGACCCTGCAGGCCTGGGAAGGTGAGCCCCCCCTTCTGTTGACCCCATCTACACCTGTCCGTTCTATGAGTGCCCTTGAGAGTGCTCGGTGCATTGCTTGAAACTTCAAGATAGAAGTGCTAAAACATAGCACCACTTGAAAGAAGCTTGCATTTTGTGTTAATGGAGACCAACAGTAACATACACCCACACATACACCTATGTTGTCACATATCTACTGGAAGGTGATATCATTTCAATCAGGGGGGAAAAGTGGCGAGGTCAGAGTTTCTAACTAGTGGAAATACACCAACTGCCGTGAAGGATGCCGCTCCTTACAAAGGGTGATTCACAAGGCTAGACGAACATGTGTGCAACATGTGACAACCCTCTAGAAGACAATCCGAGCTACAGCCTAAAAAGAGAGGCCCATAGAGACCACACTCTACAGTTAACCACCAGATACCAGTTGCACCTCTTAGACTTTGAGATATAAGACTGTAACACTAATAAGGAATGTCTTCATCAGTCATACTGTATGTAGCATTCACTCTTAACAATAAAGGTGCAAGTTGGAACCGAATAAGGGTCTTGAGATTGATGCCATAGGGGAACCAATTTAGGGTCTCTGAAGAACCATACAAAAATCTAAACCAGAAATGTTTCGGCCCTCAGGACCAGAAAAGAATAGCCCTTTAGGATTTTAAGCATTATTTGCATATTTCCCAGGGTGCCTTTCAAGTGAATTTTAGAGTTACCAGTACCACATATGAATGTATTTGCTAGTGACAGAGACATGGTTGTTACATTCATTCATTTTCAGTCCTGTGGCCTTCATCAAGTGAGGTCCTAAGTGAATATGTTGTCATTAAAATGTAATTCTTTAAGACAATACAATACATATTTTAGAAGGCATTCTTTTGTGGGCCTAGTTTTACCCTAATACAGTGGCCTGAAACTCATTGTTTACAGGCCACATCAGGCCTGCATGTCACATTATGCTGGCTTGCAAAGTGATGTGTTTTAAATCCTATTGGAATCCAACCAGGGTGGGCATATCCAACATTTGACATGACTGCCAGGGTTAGGAAAGCTAAGATATGAGACTACCTTAAACATCTAAACTGGAGCAACCATTTCAGTAACGGCTGCAATATGTCCAAGTAACAGATTGTAATAGTTTATGTTATTTATATTTGAGTGGCATAAGATTATTTTAATCAATCAATGTACTTAAAAAAACATAGATATTGACACAATCAATTCAAAACATCTACCTGCAATAGAACATGCTGGGAAACATGATGATGGGCGTGGTTTAAAAAATTAAAAGTATATAACTAACTTTTAGCTCTCCCATGTAAATTCATATTTTTGCTGGAGGTTTCCTTTGGAATTTTAAAAGTCTGTACTTTATGAGTATGTTTCTGTCCATGTGCCTCTGCTCTGAGTGTGTCTCTCTCTGTCTGAATGTTTCTGTGTGTCCCTGTGGAGTTGTGTGTGATGTGGGGATGAGGGATATCTGGTGAAGTGCCAGCATGTGAAAGTTGGGTCTCAGAACACCCAGAGAGCTGATAACAGCTAATTGCCCAGATGAAGCACAGCGGCAGCTGTAGCAGTCTCCCCCTCCCCTTTCCCCTTCCTCCTTCCTCCTCCTCTCACACCGCTGACCCCCTTCTCTTCTCTTTAACTGGGGCAGAACTTGGTGCCCCCTTTCCATCCTCCCCATCACCTTCCACACACCAGAGACTCCCTCCCTCCTCTAGCAGGGCCAGATCTGGTCGCCAGAGAAAAAATACAAGTTGGAGAGCCTTAATTGCCCACTGCAAGGTTTCTGTAGTTCGTTTGAACTTGGCCAAGTCCCCGCTCTGTGTTGTTGAGGCTGCTCTGTTCAGCTGCTGGGTTTTTCCCCTGTGTCGAGGTATCTCAGGAATCCTAATGATCTTTTGTGTTAATGATCACAGAGTGACTATTCAGCCAAATGTCTAATGGGACCAACACAGGCTGAATGGTGCATCTGCCAAAACCCCAGAAAGAACTGTGGTTGATCCACCTCATAACCCCACAACCTCAACATGCTGGAGCAGCCATCAGCACCACAAAGACTGACAAGCATGTGCATTGATCCCTATCTTCTCCACCCACACAAAGAACACAGAGACTTTGCATAGCTAGCTCAAAGCTTGTCTGATATTTTATTCAGACATGATATTAACTCCAGATTGAAATACTGTGGAGCTGTTGTGTGATGCCTGAATAGGAAAGCACAAACAGGCTTTAAGTACGAACTCTGGCAAACTCACACAACACAAAAGATACAAAGCCAGTGAAAGTGGTGAAAGCTCTCTTTTCTTTTACGTTAATGAGCAGAAAATAAAGGAGCAGAGGCTCTAATAGAGATTACTCAGATGGAGATGCTAGACGAGGTCTCCTTCCTGACCTGGCGGGTAAGTCATGCATTACATTCCTTAGTCCTCCTGCCTGCCTGTCTTTCCCCCCCTCTGTGTCTCTGTTGTGATTTCTCCCAGGAGCCTGTTTGGGGAGTCAGGAAGTGTGGCCTCCTCCAAGCCCTAGCCCATCAGCACTGTGTTTATTATCCTAACCTCTGTGAATTTGCATCCTAGACAAGCACAAAGTCAAGGGCATCATGCCTGGTGAAGGCACCAGGAGGAAGAGGAAGGAAAACAGGCCTAGACCCTGCTGTATATTTGTGTAGCGAGGGGTGTGGGGCGAGGGGTGTAGGGCTGGCAGCAGGGAGGGTGTAGAGGTCAGTGGAGGGGTGCAGACACACCATGTCATTTCAACGTGGAAATTTGGGCAATATTTGTTTGAGATGTTGATCAATGCGATTTCAACATTTATTCACCCACTGAAAAAGACTACCAACAGTTATTTTTGTATTTCCGGTACTATAGGGTTTAAATACTATACTCGACTAATAATCAACTACATTTAAATATTGGGATGAGGTTGAGAACACATTGTGATCTGATTTGACCTAAACACACTATGAATTCAACAGGGATTATGACCAATCCATGAAGTGCGTTGATTAGATGTTTAGAAGTAGTTGCCATTTGTTGATGTAGGCTTCTTTACATGAAATAAGGATAAGAGCCTGAGCTAAGAATAGGAAAACAAACTGCATCAACCAGGACCTTTCTGATGTTGAACACTTGAACAGCACCCTGATATGTATAATACAATTCTACTCATGGTGCAAAATGTTCCAGACTTAGGGTCTATACTACTGTTGGCCATTGTCATTTTGTGAAACACAATTAGAGCAAAAAAAAAGAAGCATTGTGTAAACCTTTGTCCATGTAAAAACTGCTATGCAAATGTTTTTGGCAAAGTCAAGAATGGTCCAAATGAAGAAAAAAAATTGCACTACAAAATAGATGTACAAGCCATTTTTTTTAAATAAAAATACAAAAAAATGCATTTCTGGCACAGGCTTCTGAAAACACAAATTAGATATAAAATAAACCCCAAAAACGTCACTGTCGGAAAAGGCTTTGATGCTTTTAACTTCGTAAGAACTCTTTCATCTCCTTCCTCATTGGCCCTCCCACTGCCCCCCTTGCGGTCAGGTGCATATTTCAGGCAGGTTAACATCACATGTAGTATTTCTGCCTCTGTAGCCTTTGACTCACCAAGATGCACACCTGCTGTGAAGGGGGAAAACAAATATTAGTTAGAAGGTATTTAAATGGCATGTCAAATGAAAAAAGGAAATATGGTAATAGTTTACCGATGCATTGTTCTCTTCACTCGGTCCGGGATGTCTTTCCCCTCCAGCTTTGAGATCTGAGATATCTGTGTCTTTACAAAAGAACATAAATGCATTACACATGTACAGGGTTTTTCCATCCAGTACTACATGGCAATATAATGTCATTCAACTCATACCAATGAAACATTTCATTTCTCACCATGTATTTTACAAAATCATTCTCCATTAGTGTGGTGTTTTAGTTTGCCATTTCCCCTCACCAACAATACTTGGTGGCTTGCTGTCACGATCGTGTGGCGGATTGATGGACCAAAACGCAGCTTTAGGAAAATAAGCCATCTTCTTTTATTATTAAAGATGACGAAAAATAAACACGACACACTTTAACAAACTATACAAAACAACAAACGACCGTGAAGCTAAATAACGTTGTGCACATACACATACAGGCTACAAACGTTCTACATAGACAATTACCCACAACCAATGAGAGCCTATGGCTACCCTAAATAAGGCTCCCAATCAGAGACAACCGAAATCAGCTGTCTCTAATTGGGAACTCATTCAGGTAACCATTGACTCTCCTAGACAACTAAACATACATAGACAACGCTAGACACCTGAACTCCACACAAACCCATATACTACACAACAACCCCTTTACCATAAAAAACACCCAAAACCAACAAAACACAAACATTCCCCATGTCACACCCTGACCTAACTAAAATAATAAAGAAAACAAAGAATACTAAGGCCAGGGCGTGACATAACCCCCCCCCTTAAGGTGCGAACTCCGGGCGCACCATAAACCAGTCTAGGGGAGGGTCTGGGTGGGCTTCCATCCACGGTGGCGGCTCCGGCTCTGGTCGTGGTCCCCACGTCACCACAGTCCCTAACCGCCTCCTTAGCTTCCTCCAAAAGACCCCCCTCCACATTAACCACACTGCATTAAGGGGCAGTTCCGGACTAAGGGGCAGTACCAGGGTAAGGGGCAGTACCAGGGTAAGGGGCAGTACCAGGGTCAGGGGCAGCTCCGAACAAAGGGCCAGTACCAGGGTAAGGGGCAGTACCAGGGTAAGGGGCAGTACCAGGGTAAGGGGCAGTACCAGGGTAAGGGGCAGTACCAGGGTAAGGGGCAGTACCAGGGTAAGGGGCAGTACCAGGCTGAGGGACTGCAGCTCCGGACTGAGGGACGGCCCATGGCTGGCTGACGGATCTGGCTGCTCATGGCTGGCTGACGGATCTGGCTGCTCATGGCTGGCTGACGGATCTGGCTGCTCATGGCTAGCTGACGGATCTGGCTGCTCATGGCTAGCTGACGGATCTGGCTGCTCATGGCTAGCTGACGGATCTGGCTGCTCATGGCTAGCTGACGGATCTGGCTGCTCATGGCTAGCTGACGGATCTGGCTGCTCATGGCTAGCTGACGGATCTGGCTGCTCATGGCTAGCTGACGGATCTGGCTGCTCATGGCTAGCTGACGGATCTGGCTGCTCATGGCTGGCTGACGGATCTGGCTGCTCATGGCTGGCTGACGGATCTGGCTGCTCATGGCTGGCTGACGGATCTGGCTGCTCATGGCTGGCTGACGGATCTGGCTGCTCATGGCTAGCTGACGGATCTGGCTGCTCATGGCTAGCTGACGGATCTGGCTGCTCATGGCTGGCTGACGGATCTGGCTGCTCATGGCTGGCTGACGGATCTGGCTGCTCATGGCTGGCTGACGGATCTGGCTGCTCATGGCTGGCTGACGGATCTGGCTGCTCATGGCTGGCTGACGGATCTGGCTGCTCATGGCTGGCTGACGGATCTGGCTGCTCATGGCTGGCTGACGGATCTGGCTGCTCATGGCTGGCTGACGGATCTGGCTGCTCATGGCTAGCTGACGGATCTGGCTGCTCATGGCTAGCTGACGGATCTGGCTGCTCATGGCTAGCTGACGGATCTGGCTGCTCATGGCTAGCTGACGGATCTGGCTGCTCATGGCTGGCTGACGGATCTGGCTGCTCATGGCTGGCTGACGGATCTGGCTGCTCATGGCTGGCTGACGGATCTGGCTGCTCATGGCTGGCTGACGGATCTGGCTGCTCATGGCTGGCTGACGGATCTGGCTGCTCATGGCTGGCTGACGGATCTGGCTGCTCATGGCTGGCTGACGGATCTGGCTGCTCATGGCTGGCTGACGGATCTGGCTGCTCATGGCTGGCTGACGGCTCTGGCTGCTCATGGCTGGTTGGCGGCTCTGGCTGATCCTGTCTGGTTGGCGGCTCTGGCAGATCCTGTCTGGTTGGCGGCTCTGGCAGATCCTGTCTGGTTGGCGGCTCTGGCAGATCCTGTCTGGTTGGCGGCTCTGGCAGATCCTGTCTGGTTGGCGGCTCTGGCAGATCCTGTCTGGTTGGCGGCTCTGGCAGATCCTGTCTGGTTGGCGGCTCTAGCGGCTCCTGTCTGGCTGGCGGCTCTAGCGGCTCCTGTCTGGCTGGCGGCTCTAGCGGCTCCTGTCTGGCGGACGGCTCAGTAGGCTCATGGCAGACGGGCGGCTTTGCAGGCTCATGGCAGACGGGCGGCTTTGCAGGCTCATGGCAGACGGATGGCTCAGATGGCGCTGGGGAGACGGATGGCTCAGATGGCGCTGGGGAGACGGATGGCTCAGATGGCGCTGGGGAGACGGATGGCTCAGATGGCGTTTGGCAGACGGGCAGTTCAGTCATCGCTGTGCAGACGGCAGACTCCTGCCGGCTGAGGCGCACTGTAGGCCTGGTGCGTGGTGCCGGGACTGGTGGCACCGGACTGGGGACACGCATCTCAGGGCTAGTGCGGGGAGCAGCAACAGGACGCACAGGACTCTGGGGACACACAGGAGGCTTGGTGCGTGGTTTAGGCACTGGTGGTAAAGGGCTGGAGACACGCACCATATAGCTAGTGCGTGGAGGAGGCACTGGTGGTACTGGGTTGGGGCGGGGAGGTGGCGCCGGAAATACCGGACCGCGCAGGCGTACTGGCTCCCTTGAACGCCGAGCCTGCCCAACCTTACCTGGTTGTATGCTCCCCGTCGCCTGACCAGTGCGGGGAGGTGGAATAACCCGCACCGGCCTATGTAGGCGAACCGGGGACACCATGCGTAAGGCTGGTGCCATGTACGCCGGCCCGAGGAGACGCACTGGTGACCAGATGCGTTGGGCCGGCTTCATGACATACGGCTCAACGCTCAGTCTAGCCCGGCCGATACGTGGAGCTGAAATGTACCGAACCGGGCTATGCACGCGTACAGGAGACACCGTGCGCTCTACTGCGTAACACGGTGTCTGCCCGTACTCTCGCTCTCCACGGTAAGTACAGGGAGTAGGCGCAGGTTTCCTACCTGACTTCGCCACACTCCCTTTAAGGCCCCCCCCAAGAAATTTTTGGGTTGTACTCACGGGCTTCCAGCCTTGTCTCCGTGCTGCCTCCTCATATCGCCTCCTCTCGGCTTTAGCTGCCTCCAGCTCTTCACGAGGAAGGCGATATTCTCCCGGTTGAGCCCACGGCCCCTTACCATCCAGTATCTCCTCCCATGTCCACGAATCCTGTGTAGGTAGGTCCTGTTGCCGCTTTCCATGCCGCTTGGTCCTATAATGGTGAGTAGTTCTGTCACGATCGTGTGGCGGATTGATGGACCAAAACACAGCTTTAGGAAAATAAGCCATCTTCTTTTATTATTAAAGATGACGAAAAATAAACACGACACACTTTAACAAACTATACAAAACAACAAACGACCGTGAAGCTAAATAACGTTGTGCACATACACATACAGGCTACAAACGTTCTACATAGACAATTACCCACAACCAATGAGAGCCTATGGCTACCCTAAATAAGGCTCCCAATCAGAGACAACCGAAATCAGCTGTCTCTAATTGGGAACTCATTCAGGTAACCATTGACTCTCCTAGACAACTAAACATACATAGACAACGCTAGACACCTGAACTCCACACAAACCCATATACTACACAACAACCCCTTTACCATAAAAAACACCCAAAACCAACAAAACACAAACATTCCCCATGTCACACCCTGACCTAACTAAAATAATAAAGAAAACAAAGAATACTAAGGCCAGGGCGTGACACTTGCTGAGTGTTTCAGTGCCATTTCCCCTCACCACAATACTTGGTGGCTTGCTGAGTGTTTCAGTGCCATTTCCCCTCACCACAATACTTGGTGGCTTGCTGAGTGTTTCAGTGCCATTTCCCCTCACCAACAATACTTGGTGGCTTGCTGAGTGTTTCAGTGCCATTTCCCCTCACCACAATACTTGGTGGCTTGCTGAGTGTTTCAGTGCCATTTCCCCTCACCAACAATACTTGGTGGCTTGCTGAGTGTTTCAGTGCCATTTCCCCTCACCAACAATACTTGGTGGCTTGCTGGGTGTTTCAGTGCCATTTCCCCTCACCAACAATACTTGGTGGCTTGTTGGGTGTTTCAGTTTGCCATTTCCCCTCACCAACAATACTTGGTGGCTTGTTGGGTGTTTCAGTTTGCCATTTCCCCTCACCAACAATACTTGGTGGCTTGTTGGGTGTTTCAGTTTGCCATTTCCCCTCACCAACAATACTTGGTGGCTTGCTGGGTGTTTCAGTTTGCCATTTCCCCTCACCAACAATACTTGGTGGCTTGCTGGGTGTTTCAGTTTACCATTTCCCCTCACCACAATACTTGGTGGCTTGCTGGGTGTTTCAGTTTGCCATTTCCCCTCACCACAATACTTGGTGGCTTGCTGGGTGTTTCAGTTTGCCATTTCCCCTCACCACAATACTTGGTGGTTTGCTGGGTGTTTTAGCTTTTTGCTTCTTAGTGACATTGGCACTGGTTTTCTGACACTTGGGAGCAGATTTTAGTTGGGCTTGGATAAGTCTAAAAAATAACAAATGCAAGTGTAAAGTAACGTCCAGCATTTTTCCACACACATTTGTAAGGCAACCTTAAAGACATCCTAAACACAATCTAATTTCTACCAAACTTTAAACCAAAATTCTAAATGGTGAGTTTCATCTTTTCACAAGAAAAGATTCTGATACTTTGCAGTGATTTGGTGTGGGGGATCCCTCAATTAAGAAGGCAGAAGGAGACCTCGAGTACTCATTCTCCAGGGATAAGCCATGTGAGATTTTACAATTAGAATACCTTTCTCAAATACAATGATCAAGAATAAGGAGTTGGCTTTGTGCTGCGTTTTAGCCTTTTGCTTCTTGGTAGCAGTGGCACAGGTTTTCTAGTGTTTCGGAGCATATTCCGTTGGGGTGTAAACCTTTGCCTGAAAATAAACAGTGTAAAATAACATCCAGCCTTTTTCTACACACATTTGTCATGTATTTAAGTTTATTGAAGTGGACTTTTAAAAAGTCAACCTAAACACATGACCAAACTTTAAACCAAAATTCTACTACATGCCAAAGTTAACCTCCCAAGCCACTACCCACTAGCTTGCAAATCCAGATGGATTTCAGCTCCGATTTAAAATGATCAGGTAAAGTACAGTAATACGGTTAAAGGTTCTCCCAGTCTGTCAACAGGCAAGGAGGTTGTTCAGTGGCTAGGGTTTAGGGACAAGGGCTCTATTATTAATCAGCATTGCAGGTTTATCGTACTTACAGAACCTGGAGGCAGTAGTGGTGGGAGGTTGCATTAATCATGAAATTCTAAATATACAACAATATACAGAGAAAAAAAAAAGCCAAATAAATGTCATGTTCAAAAACTGCCAATGTGTGTTTCAACATACCAGTTATACATTCTTTGAATATAGTTTTCTTTTGGTTTCTCTTGGGTGTGGGGGGGAGGGGGTTTGGGGCTTCACTGGCTTCGGTGATTTCGACGTTGTCACGTTCCTGACCTGTTTTCTGTTGTTTTGTATGTGGGTGATGGTCAGGGCGTGAGTTTTGGGTGGGCAGTCTATGTTTTCTGTTTCTATGTTGGTTTTGGGTTGCCTGGTATGGCTCTTAATTAGAGGCAGGTGTTTTGTGTTTTCCTCTAATTGAGAGTCATATTAAGGTAGGTTGTTCTCACTGTTTGTTTGTGGGTGATTGTCGCTGTGTCTGTGTTTGTTGCACCACACGGTACTGTCTTGTCTCGTTCGTTCGTTCGTTCGTTCCTGTTCATGTGTTCTTCGTTTCATGTAAGTTCGTAGTTTAGGTCTGTCTAGTTCGTTTTGTTATTTTGTAAAATTAGTCAAGTGTATTTCGTGTCTGTTCTTCGTCTTGAAATAAAGTCATTATGTATTCATCACCCGCTGCGCCTTGGTCTACTAACTCACCGAAAGACAGTCGTTACAGACGTCTTCACGTTGCTGTTTTGAATCTGAATAGTGGGATGAGGCTTTAAACATTTAACAGTCAATTTTAACAAACAGCAGCTTTTACTTATTGCATTATCAAGTATAATGTATCTGCTATTTACCTGATGTCAGTTTTATCATCAGAAGAGAGGTTGTGGACCAATCCTTTATTGCTTTGTCCTATATATTTGGGGTCCACCACAGTCTTTGATCCAGTGCCCTGAATAATACCTTCTACTTCCTTTTCGTTTTCCATCCACACTGCTCTGGCCCACATCCTCTGAGATTAGAACCTGGGGAAATAGACATTATTAAACAATATAATATAAGCCATAATTGCAAACATTTGAGTCCCATTTGTCCTGGAGGAGGAAACAACCATCTGGCCTGTTATTCCTGATGTATGTTTGGATGTTCTTGACAGTATGTTTCACTTGGTGCGATTCAGACAGTCGCCTCGTCACTTGTACCAATGGATTATGTGGGCCTTTGATTGCACGTTTAAACCACTGCAAATGGTTCTCAAATTCAGAGCAAGTAAGGTCATTGAGTGAGCAGTTGTGAAATGCAACATCTACCAAGTGAGTGAGACCATGTACATTCTACATTGTAAATGTATCCCCATAGACACTATTGCTCATCGCAACAAAGTGCATCAGCAGCTGTTTGGCATCATCAAGGTAATGCCTCCTGTCATCTGAATCTAGCTAAATTACATGGTTACACTGAGGGACATAAAGTGGTGATGGACCTTTTTTTGGAAACAACATCGTTCAATACTATGGGACCGGTGTAGAGCAAATACTGCCTGTACTCAGTGGCTTTCCATCGGTCAAGTTCTGCCTGTGACCGAGGTTGTCGGGCAAATTCGTTTGGCAATAAGCCTTGAAAGGAGATTTGAGCGTCTGACAACTTGGTTTTCTGAGAGGAAGAAAGTCTGCATGTTCTAGGGCCTCGTTTAAGGAAAATCAATATCTTCCTCATGACACACAATTTTGTATTTTTTATTTTACCTTTATTTATACTGTTTTTTTCTCATTGAGATAACATCTCTTTTCCAAGAGAGACCTGGTCCAATAGCAGCAGAGGGAACAACGTTTCAGATGAAACAATTTACATACACTAACACAACATTAAACAAACTATAAACACACATACAGTACAACAAAAACATTTTACATTAAAAACACAAACGTCTTCCCTAAAAACAGCTGGCCTAAAAACAATTACACTCTTCTATGATATATATACATCGATCAAGTGTTTAAACTCCCCCAACGAAACTAGATCACATTTTAAAATGTTCATGACAGAATTCCAGGACCACGGAGCTAAGTAACTAAAACTATTTCTACCGTGTCCTGTTCTAATTTTTGGTACTGTTAGAAGCAAATCAAAATGGGACCGTAATTGATATTTATTTACTGACCTGACTAAAAAAGAACAGAGATAAAATGGCATTTTACCCAATATGGCCTTATAAATCAGTGTATACCAGTGTTTAAGCCTACGCAAGGTCAATGACGACCAGCCAACAGCGCTGTAGAGATCACAATGATGTGTTAGACGTTTCTGATTTGAAATGAACCTGAGGGCTGCATGATACACTGAATCAAGTGCTCTCAGGGTAGTGGCTGAGGCCTGCATATATATATAACATCACGAAAATCTTAAACCGACAGTAATGTACATCGTACCAGCTCCTTCCTGGCCTCAAAAGAAAAACAAGCCTTATGCCGTGTCGTGTCGTGTCTTTGGCATCATTAAACTGAAGATTAATCTTTATCAAAAATTCTCTGTAATTATTATTATTATGCGATTAAACTGATTAATCATGTAACTATAATTAACTAGGAAGTCGGGGCACCAAGGAAAATATTCAGATTACAAAGTTATCATTTTCCTAATATAACCTTTTCAGATGTTTTAATATCTGCTCAATTAGTCTTCGAATTAATGAATTATTATTTACCTCACGTTAGTCTCATTCCAAACGTCGTAAATTGTTGGTTATCTGCACAAACCCAGTCTTCACTATGAGTCATCCATACATCAATTGTCTTAAAATCATTTATTTACTTAGTAATTCACAGAAATGCATAACACAAACAAACAAAATAGATATGTTTACAAAGAAATGATAACGGAGTTTCCCTAGTGGGATAAACCGGTATCACGGCTTGGTGGACAAAAAGGGAAGTGGGGGCCAACTGAGATGAGACACTACAAAGTTGATAATTATAACAATTGAAATGCTAATCCTTTGCACATGAATGCTCACTCATTCAATTGCAATCAATCAATATATTTACGCTCAGTGTGTCGTCGGGATCTCTGTTGAAAAGTTTGTTTCTGTTAGAGAGTCTGTCCGCCCTCTCTCTCTCTCGCTCTCTCTCGTGGTTAGAATGGATAGTTCAGAGTGACATTCATTCATGTGGTTATAGGATAGATGTTTCGGCGGTTGTCGGTCTTCGCGTTCAATGATACCGAATTCCTAGCTGCAGACTAGTAATTACTTTCAAAGACTTGCTCTTATTCTGTCGGTATCAATAGTCTAAGAGTTTAACCACGTGGTGTGGTTAAAATATTAAGCCATCTACTCAAACCTTAGGTTTATGGTCTCCTCTCAATCCTTAGCGCTCTCGTTATCGAGGTAAGCTGGTCTGGTGATAGAAAACCCGGGTGGGGGTTTTATTTGGAAGAGCAGAAAAGGGCCTGTCCCAGGATGCACGACCATGGGCGGTCCTCTGATTTAGTTAAACTCCAAAGGGAATTGGAGTTTCCTTCATTAAACAGTCCAAAATCACATTACACAATTTCACAAAAAGTATCATCCACAGTCATTCATCTTATACAACAATTAGATGTAAGCCTCATATCTGAGGCTATTGTATAAACAGTGTTATGGCAATGTGGCCGTATTGTCTCATGAGTTTCACAAAATTGTACCAAACGGACTAGTTCGTAGCTGGATTCTTCACCGATCTTGTATACCTTCTCCAGAACATAAATGTTGTTCGGACCTCAAGTTCTGTGAGGTGGAAGAAATTCCTTTGTTCTCTCTATGAAAACTCCCTCTGTCTCTATACTGTGGCCATGAGGAGAATCTCCTCCAGGAATTTACGACCTGAGGTTGCAGCAGCCTGAGTGTAGGAGACAGAGAGATGGGGATGGGGCTTGCTGTACCCAAAGAGGGCAACGTCATGACAGCTGGTAATAAAATCCTATTTTCAGCTTGAGCTTCCTTATCAATTTCTCTACATGCACAGTGAAGCTCAGCGTATCATCAACCCACACACCCAAATATTTGTACACTGTAACTTGCGTTATAGTATGTCCAGCCAATGTAGCAATGACATGATTTGTAACATCCCTGACATTTGAAAATACCATTCATTTTGTTTTACCCGAATTTTGAATCAGCAGATTCTGTTCTATGATGTTAAATGCTCTTTGGGCATTTTCAAAAGCTAAAGATAAACTACTACCACTTGAATAAAGAACAGTATCATCTCCATAAAAATGAACATCCGCTGTTTCAATAAGATCCCCAATGTTGTTGATATACAAAATGAACAACAGTGGGCCCAAAATAGAACCTTGCGGAACACCTGAGGACACCTCTATGGACTCAGATTTACTACCATCCGCCATTACACATTGTGTATGATTTGATAGGTAATTTATAAACCAATCTAGAGCATGACCAGTAATTCCACAACATTTTAACCTTTGTACTAACACAGCATGGTCCACGGTGTCAAAAGCCTTCGACAAATCAATAAAAACAGACACACAATGTTACTTCTTATCAAGAGCACAGTGGATGTCATTTAAAACCTTCAATGTTGCTGAAACAGTGCTGTGGCCAGACCTAAAACCTGATTGCATTCCATTTAAGATGTTGTTTTCTTGGAAGTAGACCTTTAGCTGCCTACTAACTAAGCACTCCAGTACCTTTGACAGTACAGACCATTTTGATATGGGTCGATAGTTGTCAAGTAGCGAAGAATCTCCACCTTTCAGGAGAGGCAGTACAAAAGCAGATTTCCATAACTTGGGGATTTCCTTAACATCAAGCGTGAGGTTAAAAATACATATTAAGGGGGTAGCAATGATGTCTGATGTCTGCATCTAAAAAATGTGCATTCAAGGCTTTCAGAATGGAGATTCTCTCAGTTACAATCTGTGTATCGACCAACAATTGTTTGGGAACCTGTGTATCTTTTTTGCACTCCAAACCCTTCACTACTTGCCAAAATTTGGATGTATTATTTACATTTTGGGAAGTAGATTTCAGGTAGTGGTCTGCTTTCAATTTACGGATCATAGCCACACCCATAAGCACACAATATGCATAAAATCTCATAGAAACCCTGAAATACAAGTAACTCCAGCGTCTATCAATGGAGATGTAGCTACCTGATGTCTAGCCATGTAGGCCAAGTTATTCAAATCAGCATAATTTCTCACTGAATGTGTCCTCTCAGAGTGCAACAGTACACACCCATTCCAAGAGCCTTTAATCTGACATCTTTCACATGCAAAATATCCACTATGGGATTTAATGTGTATATATCTATCTTTTGTGGTTGTTGTGCTTTTACCCATTTTTCTCCCAATTTCGTGGTATCCAATTGATAGTTATAATCTTGTCCCATCGCTGCAACTCCCGTACCGACTTGGGAGAGGCGAAGGTCGAGAGCCATGCGTCCTCCGAAACACAACCCTGCCAAGCTACACTGCTTCTTGACCAACTGCTCGCTTAACCTGGAAGCCAGCCGCACCAATGTGTCGGAGAAAACACTGTACAACTGGCGACCGAGTCAGTTTGCCGGCTCCCGGCCCGCCACAAGGAGTTGCTAGAGCGCGATGGGACAAAGACATCCTGGCCGGCCAAACCCTTCCCTAACCCGGACGACGCTGGGACAATTGTGTGCCGCCTCATGGGTCTCCCGGTCACGGCTGGCTATGACACAGATTGGGATCGAACCCGGGCCTGTAGTGACGCCTCAAGTACTGCGATGCAGTGATTGAATGTATTTTAGCATGGCTCGCACTCATCGCAGGTTCCAAGTATAAGCGACATAAGCTGTCACTTAGGGCCGCCAACAAATACATTTATAATAATACTAATAATTTAGGACCTCGGTCGGGGTCTCAACTTACTACTGAGAGTAAGAATAGTAGAATACACCAGGTGGAAAACTGCATCAGCAGTTTTTTCTCTTGTTATGTCAGTCACTGACAGTCACTCAATTAGCCATGTCAGATAACAATTTTTAGATTGGTAGATAGTTTAGCCAGCTTCTCTGAGAAATACCAATACCTGCACCTCTTGTGAGGTTGTTTTCATCAATCCAAGATGCCAGCTTCACACATACCACCCTTTGTTGAATAATCCCGGTTTGCTGGGAAGACAAAATCTCTTCCCCCAGAATATTAGCCAAGATTCCCATTAAGTTCAAGACAGGGTTTTATCTAACAATAGGATAATAACATCCCAAAAACATTCAGATATTTTCTTTATAACAAAATGTGTAATTTTTATTCATAATGTTTGTTAGGGAGCACGAAACATTAATTTGATAATTTTCCCAGAACATGTAATTATGTTGTGGGAACAGTGTGGGTACATTACGAGATAGGTTCCCAAAACATAAAATGTGACCGACCACCTTAATTCGGTCTTATGTTGCAATATTTGAAATTGTGTTTTTTAAATTGGATAAAAGTAAAGACTTAGAGCTACAAGATGGTATATCATACTCTGCAGTTGAGGAACAATGGGAAAGTCATTCTGCTTTGAAGTTGATACATTAGTAACCCCACTTTTGAGAAAATAGTCCTTGAATGTTTTGGTACACCTGCTGGAGAGCTCTTCTTTGTCTACACCTATTCAGCATCATTAACACCCTCTTCAACCTTAGCCCCACCCATCTCTTTAAGCATTCACATGTGGGGCCATGTGCTAAACAGAATGAGTAAGGTAGAATAGTAAACAACCAAAGATTTCAAGACTAAAAGTGGTGAAGTAGTAGCAACAGCAAATCAAATCCAATCAAATGGCATTTGTCACATGCGCCGAATACAACAGCTGAATACCTTACAGTGAAATGCTTACTTACAAGCCCTTAACCAACAATGCAGTTATAAGAAAAATAAGGTGTTAAGGAAAACGCAAAACTCCAGATAAAAATGCACTCTATGTAGTGCTTGGCCTATATCCTAATCTAACTTTGGTGCAGGTCATGTTGTTCTTCACAATACCGTCTTTGGTAAACACACACTATATCAAATAAAATCAATGTTTATTTGTCACATTCACAGGACACACCAACGGTCTAAATGGTACAGTGAAATGGTTACTTGCATATTTTATAGAAAGTGTCCAGATAATTTAAAAAAATAATTATTAGATGTTGCATACCCAGACACACTTGTCTAAACTGATGGGTCATGTGAAAAAAATGCTATAACCAAATCAAATCAAATGTATTTATAAAGCCCTTCTTACATCAGCTGATATCTCAAAGTGCTGTACAGAAACCCAGCCTAAAACCCCAAACAGCAAGCAATGCAAGTGTAGAAGCACGGTGGCTAGGAAAAACTCCCTAGAAAGGCAAGAACCTAGGAAGAAACCTAGAGAGGAACGAGGCTGAGGCGTGGCCAGTCCTCTTCTGGCTGTGCCGGGTGGAGATTGTAACAGAACATGGCCAAGATGTTCAAATGTTCATAGATGACCAGCAGGGTCTAAAAATAATAATAATAATAATAATAATCACAGTGGTTGTTGAGGGTGCAACAGGTCAGCACCTCAGGAGTAAATGTCAGTTGGCTTTTCATAGCCGATCATTCAGAGTATCTCTACCGCTCCTGCTGTCTCTACAGAGTTGAAAACAGTAGGTCTGGGACAAGGTAGCACGTCCGGTGAACAGGTCAGCGTTCCATAGCCGCAGACAGAACAGTTGAAACTGGAGCAGCAGCACGGCCAGGTGGACTGGGGACAGCAAGGAGTTATCAGGCCAGGTAGTCCTGAGGCATGGTCCTAGGGCTCAGGTCCTCCGAGAGAGAGAGAAAGAGAGAATTAGAGAGAGCATACTTAAATTCACACAGGACACCGGATAAGACAGGAGAAGTACTCCAGATATAACAAACTGACCCTAGCCCCCGACACAAACTACTTCAGCATAAATACTGGAGGCTGAGACAGGATGGGTCAGGAGACACTGTGGCCCCATCTGATGATACCCCCGGACAGGGCCAAACAGGCAGGATATAACCCCACCCACTTTGCCAAAGCACAGCCGCCACACCACTAGAGAGACCTTCAACCACCAACTTACCATCCTGAGACAAGGCCGAGTATAGCCCACAAAGATCTCCGCCACGGCACAAACCAAGGGGGGGCGCCAACCCAGACTGGAAGATCACGTCAGTGACTCAACCCACCCAAGTGACACACCCCTCCTAGGGACGACATGAAAGAGCACCAGTAAGCCAGTGACTCAGCCCCTGTAATAGGGTTAGAGGCAGAGAATCGCTGCAACTTCCCAACGGGCTCGGGAGTGGCGAAGGTCGAGTCATGCATCCTCCGAAACATGACCTGCCAAACCATGCTCCTTAACATCCGCCCACTTAAACCAGAAGCCAGCTGCACCAATGTGTCGGAGGAAACACCATTCAACTGATGACCAAAGTCAGCCTGCAGGTGCCTGCCCCACAACAAGGAGTCACTAGAGCGTAATGAGCCAAGTGAAGCCCCCCCTGGCCAAACCCTACCCTAACCCGAACGACGCTGGGACAATTGTGAACTGCCCTATGGAACTCCCAGTTGTGACACAGCCTGGGATAGATCCCGGGTTTGTCGTGACGCCCCAAGCACTGCGATGCAGTGCCTTAGACCGCTGCGCCACTCGGGAGGCCCCAGACTAATTGTTTTTAACCAAGACAGAAGAATTTATAACTGACCTTTTCCTAAATAACATAGGTACAGCAGATCCTCTTATTTTATGGGACACTTTTAAATATTCCTTTAGAGGCCATGCAATTCAATACTCATCTTTAAAACAAAAACTATTTAGGTCAAAAGAGTTAATCTTAAAAAGGAAATAGAGGAACTAACGGTACAGATAGATAGCAAGAAAAACTCTAACATAGAGGCACAAAATAAGTTAGAGAAAAAATAAATAAAAGGAGGAACTTATTCAAGAAAGATCAAGTGTAATATATTATAAAAAATAAAGTGAACTGGATGGAATATGGGGGAAAATGCTATACAGAAAGGCTTAATTACAGAGGAGGAACTTCTAAATGCAATTAAAGCCTTCCAGCCTTGCAAAACTCCAGGGCTCGATGGCATACCAGTTGAGGTATATCAAATATTTTGGGTTGTACTCAAAGGTCTGTTACTAACATGCTTTAGCCACTCTTATAAACATGGTAGACTATAAGATACTCAGCAAGAAGGTCTGATATCACTATTACTGAAACAGGACCCAGGTGATAAATATTCATCCTATTTTTCATCCTAATCAGACCTATTCATCCTATTATTCATCCTAATCAGACAGTTATTTTACATAGAGGATACATTGGAGATAATATAAGACAAGTACTGGAAACAATAGAACACTATGAAGAATTTGAGAAACTAGGCCTAGTATTCATAGCTGGCTTTGAAAAGGCCTTTAAGTACGACTGGAATTTATATATAAAGTGCATTCAGAAAGTATTCAGACCCTTGACATTTTTTTAAAGTTACAGCCTTATTCTAAAATTGATTGATGAGAAAATGTTTTTATTTAATCTACACACAATACCCACAAATGACAAAGTGAAAACAGATGTAATTTTTTTTTAGCAAATGTGTATATATTTTTTACAGAAATACCTTATTTGCATAAGTATTCTTTGCTATGAGACTCGAAATTGAGCTCAGGTGCATCCTGTTTCTATTGATCATTCTTGAGATGTTTCTACAACTTGCTTGGAGTCCACCTGTGGTAAATTCAATTGATTGGACAAGATTTGGAAAGGCACACGCCTGTCTATATAAGGTCCTCTGTGGAGATGGGACAACCTTCCAGAAGGACAACCATCTCTACAGCACTCCACCAATTAGGCCTTTATGGTAGAGTGGCCAGACGGAAGCCACTCCTCAGTAAAAGACACATGACAGCTCACATGGAGTTTGCCAAAAGGCAACTAAAGGACTCTCAGACCATGAGAAACAAGATTCTCTGGTTTGATGAAACCAAGATTGAACTCTTTGGCCTTAATGCCAAGCGTCACATCTGGAGGAAACCAGGCACTGCTCATCACCTGCCCAATACCATCCCTACTGTGAAGCATGTTGATGGCAACATCATGCTGTGGGGATAATTTTCAGTGGCAGGGACTGGGAGACTAGTCAGGATTGAGGGAAAGATGAATGGAACAAAGTACAGAGAGATCCTTGATGAAAACCTGCTTCAGAGTGCTCAGGACCTCAGACTGGGGTGAAGGTTCACCTTCCAACAGGACAATGACCCTTTGCACACAGCCAAGACAATGCAGGAGTTGGTTCGGGGCAAGTCTCTGAATGTCCTTGAGTGGCCCAGCCAGAGACCATATTTGATCCCGATCTAATATCTCTGGAGCGACCTGAAAATAGTTGTGCAGCGACGCTCCCCATCCAACCAGACAGAGTTTGAGATGATCTACATAGAAGAATGGGAGAAACTCCCCAAATACAGGTGTGCCAAGCGTGTAGCGTCATCAAATCAAATGTTATTGTTCACATACACATGGTTTGCAGATGTTATTGTGAGCGTAGCAAAACGCTTGTGCTTCAAGTACCGACAGTGCAGGAATGTATAACAAGTAATATCTAACAATTCCACAACAAATACCTAATTGAATAAGGAATGTAATGGAATAAGAATATATAAATATATGGACTGTTTAACAGTCTGCTGGCCTTGAGATAGAAGCTGTTTTTCAGTCTCTCGGCCCCACCTTTGATGCACCTGTACTGACCTCGCCTTCTGGATGATAGGGGGGAGAACAGGCAGTGGCTCGGGTGGTTGTTGCCCTTGATGATCTTTTTGGCCTTCCTGTGAACATCGAGGGCAGGTAGTTTGCCCCCGGTGATACGTTGTGCAGACCGCACCACCCTCTGGAGAGCGCTGCGGTTGAGGGCGGTGCAGTTGCCGTACCAGGCAGTGATACAGCCTGACGGAATGCTCTCGATTGTGCATCTGTAAAAGTTTGTGGTTTTTAGGAGACAAGCCACATTTCTTCAGCCTCCTGAGGTTGCACCTATTTCACCACACTGTCTGTGTGTGTAGACCATTTCAGCTTGTCAGTGATGTGTATGCCGAGGAACTTAACTTTCCACCTTCTCCACTGCAGTATGGTCGATGTGGATAGGGGAGTGCTCCCTCTGCTATTTCCTGAAGTCCACGATCATCTCCTTTGTTTTGCTGATGTTGAGTGAGAGGTTATTTTCCTGACACCACACTCCGAGAGCCCTCACCTCCTCCTTGTAGATTATCTCGTTGTTGGTAATCAGGCCTACTACTGTTGCGCCGTCTGCAAACTTGATGATTGAGTTGGAAGCGTGCATGGCCACGCAGTCATGGGTGAACAGGGAGTACAGGAGGGGGCTGAGCACGCACCCTTGTGGGACCCCGGTGTTGAGGATCAGCGAAGTGGAGATGTTGTTTCCTACCTTCACCACCTGGGGGCAGCCCATCAGGAAGTCCAGGACCCAATTGCACAGGGTGGGTTGAGACCCAGGATACTATGGTGTTGAATGCTGAGCTATAGTCAATGAACAGCATTCTTACATAGGTATTCCTCTTGTCCAGATGGGATAGGGCCGTGTGCGGTGTGATGGCGATTGCATCGTTTGTGGACCTATTGAGGTGGTAAGCAAATTGAAGTGGGTCTAGGGTGACAGGTAAGGTGGAGGTGATATGATCCTTTACTAGTCTCTCAAAGCACTTCATGATGACACAGAAGTGAGTGCTACGGGGCGATAGTAATTTAGTTCAGTTGCCTTTGCATTCTTGAGTACAGGAACAATGGTGGCCATCTTGAAGCATGTGGGGACAGCAGACTGGGATAGGGAGAGATTGAATATGTCCATAAACACACCAGCCAGCTGGTTTGTGCATGCTCTGAGGACGCAGCTAGTGATGACGTCTGGGCCGGCAGCCTTGCGAGGGTTAACACGTTTAAAGTCTTACTCACGTCGGCCACGGAGAAGAAGAACCCACAGTCCTTGGTAGCGGGCCGCATCGGTGGCACTGTATTATCCGCAAGTCGTCGGTGTCCGTGACGTGGCTGGTTTTAATTTTTGTAATAAATGTACAAAAAATTCCAAAAACCTGTTTTTGCTTTGTCATTATGTGGTATTGTGTGTAGATTGATGAGGGGGAAAAACGTTTTAATCCGTTTTAGAACAAGATTGTAACGTAACAAAATGTGAAGGTCTGAATACATTCCAAATGCACTGTTAGATGATTACGTAAAAATTAGATTGATGTAACAACTTGTTAATCAGGTTAAGTCATTGTATTTCATTTAAAGTTTTACCCTAATTTCAATGTTTGCAATGCTGGTTGAAATTATATGAAAACAGTACTTGTTGATGAGTTTTTGCAAATCCAAATGTGTTTTCAACATAGATTCAACATCGTTATACGTTGATAAATTAACATTGATTCAACCAGTTTGTGCTCGTGGGACGCCAGTCATGCTGCCTCAATTCAACCCAGTAACTCTGCTGAAATGAAATGATTGGTGCATATTAGTTCTTGTTCTGTTCTGTTCTGTTCTATTTCTTCCTGTTTCCAAAACCCAGTACAGTAGGAGCATTTCAGCCTGTATCTGTATGTGTACAATTGTTCATTGTAGGTGTATTGTGTGCAACCATGAGTGTCTTTACCTTTTGTGAGACAAAAACTATTTTACATGTGTGTGTAATTGTCTGTGGACATGGACACGTAAAAAAGCCAGCACATGGTTTCTTTCTTTGCTGGCTACTCTAGGGCCATAAAAGGGGAAGTTAACAACTGATTGTGTGTTTCTCCTCCCACGCAGAGTGGTTAAAGCCCTGTTCTTCCACAGCAGCAGGGAACAGGAGGCTGCTGGAATGTTCTCTCCACACTGTTAAAGACGGGATTACCACTATAGAGCTGGGAGGAAGGAGTGGCGCCACAATGAGATGCTTCTTAAAGTGCTGTGTAGAAAGCAGTGTGGTGGTACCAGCTTTGTCAGGGCTGGGGGAAAGTGGACAACAACCTGAGCCCTCAGAGGTCTGAGACGAGAAAATCATTTCCTAAATCGGAACAACAGCAAGAGCAACCAACCAACCAGCCAGCCAGCCAGCCAGCCAGCCAGCCAGCCAGCCAGCCAGCCAGCCATGGGCAACCTGGGATGGCAAACAGGGAAATTACATCTCTAATTAGTGAGGAACACATTGCTTTCTCCTTCAGTCTTTCACATATAAACTGACTAAACCCAAAACAGCTGCTAGTATGAGGACCATGTGGAGAGGTTTCTATTACCATGTCCTATTTTGCCGCACAATGTACTCATACAGAACAGAACACAGAAAAAGAGACTTAATAGGCTACACAATGCTTGGTACAGTACAGTGAGTCAAATCCTCAAGTGCCTCTGAAGTAAAAACTGATTCCCATGGTTTATAGTGCGCTTAAATGTTATAGCAGGAAGTGAGGAGGTGGCCAGTAACCCAGAAAGCACACATTCAGCCAGAGCCAAAACATGACTTGTATCATTAGGAGAATAAAGGCTTTTCAGTTTGTGTTGTTAGCGTGCAGGTACTGTAAAGTCTGTAGTGGTAACCGCTATAGGACTAACTCCTTCCCTCAGTGTTTCTCCTCTGTCTTCTGAGGGCCAGGGTGCTGTATGAATGAGGTCCATTTTTCACCCTGCAGAGGGAGCGGGAAGGAGGGAGGGAGAGCAAGGGAGGACGGGAGTGAGAGGGAAGGAGAGAGAGAGAGAGAGGAAAGGGAAAGAAGAGGAGGGAGGGAGGGAGGGAGAGCGAGAGAGGGAGAGAGCAGATCCAGAACACCAGCCCTACAGATTAGTTACGCCATGAGCTGCCAACAGGAGACCGGCACATTAATAAGGCAATTTTACCCGCTCAAATGAAGGGGCTTACTAATAAAATAAAAAGGGTAATGACTCGGCTGTTTCAGTAATAGATTTGTCACTTTGGTACAAAACAATGAGGAAAAGGAGAACTGATTATATTCAATTTATGAGGTGTATTATGTGTACACAACAGTAATTAAAGGACTGGGGTTCATACAGGAACTAATTTGTGTTAATTTGCTTTTATTTTGTCGTTTAAGTGAACACCTAAATCCTTCAGCAGTGATTGGGCTGTGGGCCAACCCAGACGTTACACAGAGTTTCACGCTTTACTACTAAATTTGCCAAAGGGGAAAAGAGGGGGCACTGTACTTAGGTTTAATGAAAGTCTAAGGAACTGAGTCAACACACACCGTGACATTGGGAGAGACTTGATTCAAGAGGATTAGATTTGGAGTTGTTTTCCTCCTGCTATGCACTTGTACTGTAAGCATAAGGATTTAGGTTCATAGGGGCTTGAGTTGGCACCATCAAGAGGGGGAAATCTCTTTCATTTGATACAGACATTAAACTTTAGTCAGGAAAAACTCCCTGAGGAGGAGACATAAAAAAATGAAACCACAAAAAGTCTGGGAGAACTTGACTCAAAAGAGGGCATGGGTAAGGACATTCCCCAGGGAAATACTTACCTTCAGCAGAACTTCCAACAATACAGTTAATAATTACTATCCACAATGTCTAGAACAATCAGCACAGCAGAGGGAACTAGATAGCTGTGGAAAAGAAACTGTTAATGTGATATGCTTTCAATTATCAATTGCTGGTCATCACTGGGCTTGTATTGCCTAGTTCCTACCACACTGCGCCAGTGAGGATTTTAGCATGTACATCTTGGTGGGGCAAACACATATTTTTTATGCATGCCAGCAAAACCACAACACAATACATCAATAACACTATAACGGGGCCAAACGGTGCTCACAAACTGTTAGGGCCTACATAAAGCTGTCCCAACAGCAGAGCTTTCTTTTCAGCACCATGGAGGGAATCCTTACCACTGCTACATCTGGCTATCAGCTTGTCTGGCAGCAAAACAGTTAATTCAGCCTAATTTACTGCCATTTAAAAAATCATAGCTGATATTTCTGACTTGCTTAAACAAATGTGGTTTCTACTGACAATTGAGATGTACAAACTATGGCATAAGGGGACCACAAGCGGATAAGAGGCCATCCGGAATTTCGATTAAGACATTAATGAGCGAGCTAGGATGGACGTAGTCATTATAACTATTTGTTCAGCCCTTTTGAAATGTATAGTGACATAATTCAGAACATGGGCTGTTCTTACAGTTTTCTCCCTGTACACCAAGTCAGAACTGTAGGATAAATAAAGGGGGCATATAAGCAGACAATGAAAGCTTTTACAATATGCGATGATGTTAGAACTGTCGCTCTCCTCATCCTCGGATGAGGTGAGGAGAGAAGGATCTTCAGACCAATATGCGGAGTCAGGGAAATATGCCATCTTTATTTATTAATAACGAAAACTGATGGCAACACGAAAACAAAACAAACACTTTCAAAATTTACAAAATAACAAAACGACGTTGACGCAACCTGAACATAAACTTACATAGACAAACGTAAACTCACGAACAGGAACGGACATCGAAACATACGAACAGCCAAACAGCTCCAAAAGTGAATACATCGAACACAAACAAAGACATCACAGGAGACAATCACCCACAAACAAACAGTGAGAATGCCCTACCTAAATATGACTCTTGATTAGAGGAAAATGCAAACCACCTGCCTCTAATCAAGAGCCATACCAGGCAAACCGAAACCAACATAGAAACAGATAACATAGACTGCCCACCCAAAACACATGCCCTGACCATAAACACATAAAAACTAACATAAATAGGTCAGGACTGTTACAGTACCCCCCCCCCAAGGTGCGAACGCCGGGCGCACCAGCACAAAGTCCAGGGGAGGGTCCGGGTGGGCAGTTGACCACGGTGGTGGTTCCGGTTCAGGACGCTGTCCCCATACCACCATAGTCACTCCCCTCTTCTTTCTACCCCTTCTAATGCCCACCCTAACACTACCTTCCCCTAAATAAACAGCTAGCACCAGGACAAGGGGCAGCACCGGGACAAGGGGTAGCACCGGGACAAGGGGTAGCACCGGGACAAGGGGCAGCACCAGAACAAGGGGCAGCACCAGGATAAGGACCATCACTGGAATAAGGGGCAGCACCGGGACAAGGGGCAGCACCGGGACAAGGGGCAGCACCGGGACAAGGGGCAGCACCGGGACAAGGGGCAGCACCGGGACAAGGGGCAACACCGGGACAAGGGGCAACACCGGGACAAGGGGCAACACCGGGACAAGGGGCAGATCCCGGCTGAAGGACTCTGGCAGGTCCTGTTTGGACGGCTCTGGCAGGTCCATGCAGGCTGACGGCTCTCGACGCTCATGGCAGACTGACGGCTCTCTACGCTCATGGCAGGCTGACGGCTCTCGACGCTCATGGCAGGCTGACGGCTCTCGACGCTCATGGCAGGCTGACGGCTCTCGACGCTCATGGCAGGCTGACGGCTCTCGACGCTCATGGCAGGCTGACGGCTCTCGACGCTCATGGCGCTCTGACGGCTCTGGCTGCTCATGGCTCTCTGACGGCTCTGGCTGCTCATGGCTCACTGACGGCTCTGGCTGCTCATGGCTCGCTGGCGGCTCTGGCAGATCCTGTCTGGTTGGCGGCTCTGGCAGATCCTGTCTGGTTGGCGGCTCTGGCAGATCCTGTCTGGTTGGCGGCTCTGGCAGATCCTGTCTGGCGGGCGGCTCTGGCAGATCCTGTCTGGCGGGCGGCTCTGGCAGATCCTGTCTGGCGGGCGGCTCTAGCGGCTCCTGTCTGGCTGACGGCTCTAGCGGCTCCTGTCTGGCGGATGGCTCTGTAGGCTCATGGCAGACGGGCGGCTTTGCAGGCTCATGGCAGACGGGCGGCTTTGCAGGCTCCTGGCAGACGGATGGCTCAGATGGCGCTGGAGAGACGGATGGCTCAGATGGCGCTGGGGAGACGGATGGCTCAGATGGCGCTGGGGAGACGGATGGCTCAGATGGCGCTGGGGAGACGGATGGCTCTGGCCGGATACGGCGCACTGTAGACCTGGTGCGTGGTGCCGGAACTGGAGGCACCGGGCTAATGATAAGCACCTTCCTACTAGTGCGTGGAGCATGGACAGGGCACACTGAACTCTCAAAGCGTACTCTATACCTGGTGCGTGGTACCGGCACTGGTGGCACCTGGCTGAGGGCACGCACCTCAGGACTAGTACGGGGAGAAGTGACAGTGTGTACAGGACTTAGGAGACGCACAGGTGGCTTAGTGCGTGGGGCCGGAACTGGAGGCACTGAACTGGATACACGCACTATAGGGAGAGTGCGTGGAGGAGGAACAGGGCTCTGGAAATGCACTGGTAGCCTAGTGCGTAATATAGGCACTGTAGGTACTAGGCTGGGGCGGGGAGGTGGCGCCGGAAATACCGGACCGTGCAGGCGTACTGGCTCTCTTGAGCATTGAGCCTGCCCAACCTTACCTGGTTGAATGCTCCCGGTCGCCCGCCCAGTACGGGGAGGTGGAATAACCCGCACCGGGCTGTGTAGGCGAACCGGGGAAACCCTGCGTAAGGCAGGTGCCATGTATGCCGGCCCGAGGAGACGCACTGGAGACCAGACGCGTTGAGCCGGCCTCATGACACCTGGCTCAATGCCCAATCTAGCCCTACCAGTGCGGGGAGGTGGAATAACCCGCACTGGGCTATGCACACGTACAGGAGACACCGTGCGCTCTACTGCGTAACACGGTGTCTGCCCGTACTCCCGCTCTCCACGGTTAGCCTGGGAAGTGGGCGCAGGTCTCCTACCTGCCCTTAGCCCACTACCCTTTAGCCCCCCCCCAAGAAATTTTTGGGAGTTACTCACGGGCTTTTCGGGCTTCCGTGCAAGACGAGTCCCCTCATAATTCCGGTTACGAGCTTGATTCTCCGGCTTCCATCCACGTCTCCTAGCTGCCTCCTCATACCAGCGCTCCTGGGCTGTGGCTGCCTCACTCTTCTCACGAGAGCAGCGATATTCTCCAGTTTGCGCCCAGGGTCCTCTACCAGACAGGATCTCCTCCCAAGTCCAGAAGTCCTTGTTGCTCCGTCGATTTTTCCCATACCGCTTGGTCACATTTTGTTGGTGGGTGATTCTGTAATAGCTGTCGCTCTCCTCATCCTCGGATGAGGTGAGGAGAGAAGGATCTTCAGACCAATATGCGGAGTCAGGGAAATATGCCATCTTTATTTATTAATAACGAAAACTGATGGCAACACGAAAACAAAACAAACACTTTCAAAATTTACAAAATAACAAAACGACGTTGACGCAACCTGAACATAAACTTACATAGACAAACGTAAACTCACGAACAGGAACGGACATCGAAACATACGAACAGCCAAACAGCTCCAAAAGTGAATACATCGAACACAAACGAAGACATCACAGGAGACAATCACCCACAAACAAACAGTGAGAATGCCCTACCTAAATATGACTCTTGATTAGAGGAAAATGCAAACCACCTGCCTCTAATCAAGAGCCATACCAGGCAAACCGAAACCAACATAGAAACAGATAACATAGACTGCCCACCCAAAACACATGCCCTGACCATAAACACATAAAAACTAACATAAATAGGTCAGGACTGTTACAGATGATTACATTTCTCTAAAACAGGCTACATGTGCACCACCATGTCAGAACAGTAGGCCAAATTATGAAGGGGGACAGGGACCAAATTATTAGGGTGAGGCACATGGGCTACTAACAGCGTACTACATAACATACACTTAGTATTACTTTCTTAGCTACAGTATACATATCTCCCTGGCATATTACATTATTTACGCAGCGGCATACAATACATTTTTGGACTCACCTTGTTGTGCTCGGCTCACTTGAACAGGAAGGTGGCGCGGCAATCCTTCGTGGGCAAATTTTGTCACCAAACTGTCATCAAAGTCTGGTATGTTTTGGTTTTCTGGTGCTGGGAACTCAGAACAAAACAAGGTTGAATCATGACGTCAGTGATCTTCAGGTCGGAGCTTTAGAAAGAGGTGCCGACTTCCTGACTTGGAATTCCGAGTTGGATGACCATTCAAAACGTATTTTCTCATTCGGAGCTTGTTTTATTCAGAGTTCCCAGTTGTCTTGAACTCACTGAAGTCTAAAATTCCCCAGTTCAGAGTTTCCAGTTGTTTTGAACGCGGCAAAAGTCATGCTGGATTGACAACATGACCAATGTATTCAACCTTTTATGGCCCATGGTGTTGAAAATTTATCCTTTTAAGCTTGGAAAAGAGACCCTTAAACCCAGACTTGGACCACACACCCACTCCAGTGATTGCTTTGCAACACCTCTAGCAGTTAGCCACTGATTCCTTCCAAACCCCTCATTGTTGAATTTGCGATTTCCAACTTGTTGTGTAATGTTTATGTCCAATGGCCGATGAGCACCGATGCGTTTTAGCTATAATTTCTCTTCATAATTTCTCTTCATATGACAAGGATTGAAAAGCATTTGCCAGTAGATTGTCAACTTGATTCATCATGATGACTGCTAGCTAAGATTTTGAAAGTATGATGTGTATATGATCAGTGCAATCAAAGCTATGGTAGATATAACGGGATTTGATGTAATTTTATCTGTGGGCAATGACCTTGAGCCTTCTTAGATAGGCACTTCTAAAGTAACTCTATGGCAGCACCCAAGGGGCTTGATTTTTCGAGCTCTATCCGTAGATTTTGGAGTGACGTCCCCATGAGTGACAGAACACTGAGCCAATCACGGCGCAACTAGAGAACATTACCAACCTCTACCCTCCATATTTTCTGCTGGCTGCCCCACCACAGAAAGCACTGAGCTAGGCTGTAACACCTGCATGTTGGAGCTGTCTTAGTCAAGAAAGCAAAGAGAAAGAGAAAGAGAAAGAAAGAGGCCATATGGCCATATGTTGCTTTATTAACTCAATTTTTTATTTTATTTTTACATTGTGTGCAAACTGATATGTGACGCGTATTAATGCCAAACAGGCAAAAAAAAAATATATATGTTTATTTTTCTAACAAAACAGGTGGGGCTCAAAACAGGTGGGGCTCAAAACAGGTGGGGCTCACCTGCCCTCAATGACGGGTCACCACTGCACACTGCATCCTTGCAGCCTAGCATCCGTCCAGTGCTGATCAGCCTGACTGCTTACAACAACAACAAAAAATGTGTGGGAGGAAGATAGTTATTTTACACACTCTCTCAGCACAGGATGTGTGTGTGTTTGTGTGTATGAAGACAGCGAGGACTAAAGTTCTTTCTCCAGCTGTCCTGCCACCCACAAATCTCTGTGAATTGTGGCCAGTGGGTTGAACAGGCAGAGGAATGCTTTCATTTTGCTGCCTATGTACTAGAATGGCAACATTAAAGGAATTTAAAACATGCCCCTAATGTATTAATAGGCATCTGTTTGCTATAAGAGAGTGCTAATTAACGGCTTTGATTGTGGAGGAGAAAATACTTTGAGAGAAACAGGGGGGTTAGGCAAGGAGAGAGAGAGAGAGGGAGATGTTCTGTTTCACTTGCTTTGGCAATGTAAACATATGCTTCCCATGCCAATAAAGCCCTTTGAATTGAATTGAGAGAGTGAGAGCCATAATGTTTGTATTTAGTATAAATTGCTGTATTTGTTTGGTGATTTGAAAGGCAGAATAAACAGAATAAAGAATTTACTTTTCTGTTTACATTAACTGAGTAGTTAGCCCCATATGTATGTGCCACTTCTACTACTTGCTCCAGTCCTATGAAATGCATGGAAATGATTAGATGAAAAATGTGCGCTGCGGTGGTCACAGTTATTCTGGCAATCAACACAGGGAAAAATATTCAGTAAAAAGCTTCCCCTTCTTCCATTTTCCTGCCATTATACCTGAAAATTCACATACACCCCAGTTTTTATCTACCTTATATAGCCATATATTCAAATCTCATCCTCCTATTATCACCATCTACATTTAAATACATATTCTTTATCCCATAACCATGTACAGTCAAACTCCTCTCTTAATCTTCTCCAATAAACACAACCAAACCTGTTCTCTCTCCTTTCTCATCTGACTGTCACGATTGTCGATAGAATAAACGGACCAAGGCGCAGTGTGCGTAGAGTTCCACGTGTTTTTTAAATGAAACTCACAAAAAACAATAAAGAGTAACGAAACGTGAAGCAAATGCAGTGCTCACAGGCACTACAGAAAAACAAGATCCCACAACAAACAGATGGGAAAAGGCTGCCTAAATATGATCCCCAATCAGAGACAACGATAGACAACTGGAGGCTCCGGGCCATGGATCATCACTGGAGGCTCTGGACTGGGAACCGTCGCTGGAGGCTCCGGACTGCAGATCGTCGCTGGAGGGTCCGGACTGCAGACCGTCGCTGGAGGCCTGGTGCGTGGAGCTGGCACAGGGCGTACCAGGCTGGGGAGACGCACTGGAGGCCTGGTGCGTGGAGCTGGCACAGGGCGTACCGGGCTGGGGAGACGCACTGGAGGCCGGGTGCGTGGAGCCGGCACAGGACGTACTGGGCTGGGGAGACGCACAGGAGGCCTGGAGCGTGGAGCCGGCACAGGACGCACTGGGCTGTGGAGGCGCACTGGAGGTCTGGACGGTAGAGCTGGGACAACGTGTCCTGGACAGATGACAACCTTCGCACGGCAAGTGCGGGGAGCTGGCACAGGACGTACTGGGCTGTGGAGGCGCACTGGAGACACGGTGCGTAGAACCGGCACACATTGTACTGGAACACTGACACTCCTCAAAGCGAATGCAGAGAGCTGGCACACGTGGGATCGGACTGCTAACATGCGCGTCTGGGCGACTGTCTTGCCTCTCCAGCCAAACCAACAGCTCTCTCTCATCATTCTCCTCAACTTTCGCCAACCACTCCTCGCTCAATCTATCCCAATATTCCTCTTCGGTCTCTGACTCACCCCTCAGCTCTGCCGACCACCCCGTGTGACCCCCCCCTCCCCCCCAAATGTTGCTGCTTCTTGGGCCTACGTCGTGGCCGCGAACCCCGGGTTCGTCGCTGTCCCTCCTTCACTGCTTCCATCTGCTCCTATGGAAGGCGATCCTTTCCGGCCAGGATTTCCTCCCACGTCCAGGATCCCTTCCCGTTCAATGCATCCGCCATCGTCCAGGATGTCTGCCCGTGCTGGGCACGCTGCTTGGTCCTGGGGTGGTGGGATCTTCTGTCACGATCGTCTGTAGAATAAATGTACCAAGGCGCATTGTGCGTAGAGTTCCACTTGTTAATTAAATGAAACTCACAAAAAACAATAAAGAGTAACGAAACGTGAAGCAAATGCAGTGCTCACAGGCACTACAGAAAAACAAGATCCCACAACAAACAGGTGGGAAAAGGCTGCCTAAATATGATCCCCAATCAGAGACAACGATAGACAGCTGCCTCTGATTGGGAACCATACCAGGCCAACATAGAAATAACAAAACTAGAATCCACCCTAGTCACACCCCGACCTAACCAACATAGAGAATAAAATGCTCTCTATGGTCAGGGCGTGACACTGACTAAAACCTCTACCAAGACCTAGGGCTGTTATGGTGACCGTATTACCGCCACACCAGCGGTCACGTGTCATGACAGCAGTCAAATTCCATGTGACCGTTTAGTCATGGTAATTAGGCTTTTCCAAGCTCTGATGCTGCTGCTGGTCATTAGTAGCCTACCAAACTTGACAACTGCCTGGTACACCACACTCTATTGTCCCTTGAATCAACCTGACATCAATGCACATTTTTTATTTCTTTATTTAAACTTTATTTAACTAGGCAAGTCAGTTAAGAACAAATTCTAATTTACAATGACGGCCTACCCCGGCTCAACCCTCCCTAACCCGGACGACGCTAGGCCTTATGTGCACCGCGCTATGGGACTACCGATCACGGCCGGTTGGGATACAGACCGGGATCAAACCAGGGTCTGTAGTGACGCCTCTAGCACATTTCTATAGACTATACAATTGTGTGAGAAAACAGAGTGATGGCCTCTATTAAAAAGAGGAGGATGCTATCACCTTTCTATAGGCTAGGCCTATTATATTTATTTTTCAAGCACATTGCTTCTCTTTACAACAGGAGTATAGCCTACCTGGCTGGCATGAAAATGAACCACGTGAAAGCCTCCTCCATTCGCTAGTTAAGTGCATAGATGACATTTAAAAAATTCCGCTGCCCTGTTTTGAGACAGGTGCATGATAATGGTCCATTCTAAATCAAAACTAATTTCACACATATATTATTTTGTATATGGTAGGACAAGATTAACAAGAATAGTGTGATGGGTGACAATATTAGGCTTTTGTGAATGATGGCCATCTTAAGGCAAGAAACACAACATGCTTTTTTTGCGACTTTTTCAAATCATAGTCTCACACCTCATGAAGCCTAACCCATAGGCCTATATTTTTTTATAAGGTTTGCACAGAGTTGTGGAGTTGCGGATTTCATGTAATCCATGACATGTAAGGGATTACAAAAAACAGCAAAACTCTTGTAATCAGATAACAGAAACTAGATGGTTACTACAATGATTACTTTTAAATTGCTAAAAAAATGACACTTCTCTGTACTCTCAATGACGTTCAAATCAGCATTGAAAAACAGCGCAAATTTAAGTTTGTTCAACCTGAACGAGTCTGACCACAAGTCAGAGACCACTATGATGACACACCAAATGTGTTTGATGGATTGCGGGAAAAGAGCAGTAATAGGCTTTTGTAGGCTACAGTCCAAGGTATGTCTTCCAATGCTGTGACTGCTGTCGGCATCCAAAGATTATCCAACTTGAATAAACGCTTGGAGGTAAGGATAACAGCACTGGTGTAGTCTACAGCGATACGCATATCACTTATTATTGATATCTACATAGCACATTGATGTGAATCACACTGCTGCTCTCTCATTTATCTATTTGCGCCTTACGGATTGTGGTTGTTGTGGATGTCTGTTCACAAATCTAAATGTGTATTTGAACCGAATAATGGTTGAATTCAAGAAGTTTAAGCTGCCTATCAATCATTGTTTTTGAAACCAGTGGACAGCCATTGAAAAATGCTCTCTTGCAACAGCTGCATAGTGCGACCCCAGCCTATGGAATAAAAGTGGGGCTTTTATTGCTCAATATAATTCATTCTGGTAAAAAAAAAATCATAGGCCTAATGGACACATGCTCAAACTCACACACTTTTGATCGATTTAAAGGGGCAATCTGTAGTTGCTACATACATTTTTTACTTATAAATTATGTATATATATACACTGTATATATACATATATATCCATTGATGCTTGAAGAATATAACTTATAAATGCCTCATGACCTTAGTTCAACTGTCACACTCCATTAGAACCCAAAATATAAGCTTGTTTTTCTCCAATGTTTGTAAACATTGTAAATGTAAACAAACACTGTATACCCTCATAACATACTTTAAACAATAATTTTGATATCATGGATGACCAGTCCTTCCATTCATAGCTCTGTCTATTAATCTGAGAGTGGTTAAATTTATCCAGGCCCATCCCTCAGCTTTTTACCAAAACAGAGGCGGGTGACATTTTGTTATTGTTTCATCTGTGGATTTGCCCGTAAAACAGCTGGATATTATCAAGATATCAAAGTGGCACCAACAAAAAGGTAAACAATAGGCCTATAGCAAATGCAGCAAATGGCATTCATTTTTCACATGTAAATAGCACTTTTCAGTAGCGCTCAAAGCATACCATTCCATGAGCGCAGCATTTATTTTTCATCTAGAATCAATGAGCCCAATCAGTCCTCCATGACAACAAAATCATAAACAACAGAGTATGGCTGGCTAATAAGTCCTTAGTTTTGGGGTTATGCTCAGGTTAAACAATTTGGCTAATCTATACTTCCATATGCATTCTTGAAGATCAAGGGGTATAACATTTATTGGAATGACTGGAATTCTGATAGACTTTGTTTTTTAATGTTAAGATATAATTTAATCGTATTATTATATGTAGTAGAAAGCGATAGGTTTGAAGCAGCCTACATAACCAACCCATAAAGCAAAATATAACATCCATATATGGCCAGCTATGTAAACTTTAACATTGATTTATCCTGCAATAGATGTCGTTCAACTGGTAACATACATGTATGTCTTCTTCTAATGCTTCTTCTTCTTCTAATCCAAAAGTTAAGTTACTGATTACAATTTTGGACAGGTAACTAGTAACTGTAATCAATTACATTTAGAAAGTAACCTACCCAATCCTGGGTTTGCATCACAACTAAAGTGGCCAAATAACTTCTTAAAATAAAGCACATTAATCCGCTTTATAACGGTGTAGAGCCTAACTGGCTTACATACTGTATGCATCGGATGAGTTTCAAGTTTGAGAATAGCCGCGCTCCCTCAAATCGTTTGGAGAAAATATCCTTTCTATTTTTTTCAGCTTTGTTCAATTGTATTCTACTAGAAAATATTACAAAAAAATGCCATGGAATTCTAAGCAAATCTTGTCTGCTAAATGAACTAGTGTAGCACACAGTCATTTGGCATAGTCAGATCAGGGCCTAACATATGTACAACTCAGAGTATGCTATTCTGTTCTTCTGAAATAGACAAAAAAAATCATATAATGTTTCATTAGACCTGTCTAAAATAAATAATGGATTTATTGTGATGGTTTAGGCTATATTACATGGATTTATTAGACTTTTTCAAATGTAATTGTTCCAAAGGTCTGCATCATTGACTTGTAGGCTACGTGTAAAAGCCAGGAGATGCTAAATGTGTTTATGTTAATCAATAGTCAATTACTTTGAGACCGTCAGTTATTTGCTTGACAATAGCCCAGCTGACAAAATGTCATGAGTGCCACAGCCCAACCTAGACCCTACTGTATGTGGAGTTAATAATTCATTTTGAGAGAGGGAGAGAGTTGGCTCTAATGTCTATACCCTATAAAACCTTGACTTCACAGACAGAAATCAGGCAGTGTCTGCCATCAATGTGAGGAATCAGCCAACGGCTCTGTGGGGAAGTAGTGCCTTGTCTCCAAATCAAATCAATCAAATCAAATCAAAATGTATTTTGTCACATGCTTCGTAGACAACAGGTGTTGACTAACAGTGAAATGCTTACATACGGTGAAATGCTTACTTACGGGCCCTTAGGAAATGGTGAGCCAAGTGGAACACACCAGCAAACTCAGCCTGAGGTAGCTATAGCTAAAACTCTCTCAGGTCCACATCTCTCCCCACCCACCCACCCACCCAAGCTTCGCAGACCTCCTCAGACACTCACACCACAGCTGCTAGAGACCCACCAGAAAACGTGTTTTCACAGCTGCCGTGTTTCTTAGTCATTCGGCGTATTCTAGATCACTCTTCTTGCTCGGCCAGTGGAAAATAACAACAGCTCTGGAAGACCCTGGGTTGCAGAGCTTCTGCTCGGGGGTGGAATCTAAGTCACTGAGCCCCAGGGTGTTAACAGAGGAATATGTGGACGTCCTAGAGGACGAGACAGATTAAAGAAGGATTTTGAAGCATTGAGACAATTGAGACATGGATTGTGTATGTGTGCCATTCAGAGAGTGAATGGGCAAGACAAAATATTGAAGTGCCTTTGAACAGGGTATGGTAGTAGACGCCAGGCGCAGCGGTTTGTGTCAAGAACTGCAACGCTGCTGTGTTTTTCAAGCTCAACAGTTTCCCGTGTGTAACAAAAATGGTCCGCCACTCAAAGGACATCAGCAAACTTGACACAAGCATTGGAGTCAACATGGGCCAGCATTCCTGTGGAACGCTTTTGACAGCTTGTAGAGTCCCTGCTCTGACAAATTGGGGAGGGGGGGGGTGCAACTAAATATTAGGAAGGAGTTGTTAATGTTTTGTACACTCAGGGTTTATGTTGTCTAGTGCTCAAATGTAATTAGGTATTGATTTCTTCTCCCCAACTCAATCAAACATCATGTCTTCAAATGAATACTTTATTTCCAAATCGCTATATTCACAAATTTTTCACATTTGTGTTTTTTCATCGGAAATTATTGCTTGTGGGTACCTGCATGTGCGTGTTAAATATTAGTATTCTCCGGTTTTTTATTAATTAATTTGACATCAGTGGCAGCCTGTTTTTTTTCTATAAACATTTGTATTTTTTTTAAATAAAAAAAAATATATACATACTGTATATGACTCAAGGATTATGTTTAAATGCATAAAAGTGTGGTTAATTTGTGTACATTTTAGTCTTCCAAAAATAAAGAGTTCAAACAAGCTGTTCAGTTACCTATTGCTCTGCCATCACCGACGCCCCGGGTATTCAGCCAATCAGCAGCCACCACTATTAAAAATGTGTATTTAAAGGTGTTTTTTTGTGCAACGATATACACTTTATTAGGTACACCACCCTGTTCACGTGGCCGTGGCTTGCTATTTAAAGCAGGCAGACAGGCATTGAGGTATTCACTTACTGTTCGATTTAACGTTAGAATGGGCAAAACTAGTGATCTAATCGACTTTGATCGTGGTATGATCGTTGGTGCCAGGCGTGCCGGTTTCAGAATCTCAGAAACGGCCAGCTTTCTGGGCTTTTCACGCACAACTGTGTCTAGGGTTTACCGAGAATGGGGCGACCAAACAAAAAACATCTAGTCAATGGCAGTCCTGTGAGCAAAAACAGCTCGTTGATGACAAGAAGAAGTGGCTCCAGTTGGCACGCAATCACCAACACTGGATAATTGAGGAGTGGAGAAACATCGCCTGGTCCGACGAATCCTGGTTCCTGTTGCGTCCTGCTGATGGCAGAGCCAGGATTTGGTGTAAGCAACAACAGTCCATGGCCCCATCCTGCCAGGTGTCAAAAGTACAGGCTGTTGGTGGTGGTGTAATGGTGTAAGGAATGTTTTCGTGGCACACGTTAGGTCCCTTGATACCAATTGAGCAACTTTTGAATGCCACACCTTGTAGAATCCATGCCCTGAAGAATTATGGCTGTTCGGGAGACAAAGGGGGTCCGACCGGCATTAGTGTACCTAATAAACTGGCCACTGAGTGTTTATCCATTGTTTAGCTGGATTGGAATGTTTGTATCCTGTATGTGTGACTGTGATATGTGGTTGTCTCACCTAGCTATCTTAAGATGAATACGCTAACCGTAAGTCGCTCTAGACAAGACAAAAATGTTTTACATACAAATCTCATATTACTGTATTGAAATATTTGTTTATATACACTGAGTATACCAAACATTAGGAACACCTTTCTAATATTTTGACCTCAGAATGTCCTCAATTCCTCGGGGCATGGACTCTCACAGTTGTGTCAAGTTTGCTGGATGTCCTTTGGGTGGTGGACCATTCTTGTACACATAGGAAACTGTTGAGCGTGAAAAACCCAGCAGCGTTGCAGTTCTTGATACAAACAGGTGCGCCTGGCACCTACTATCATACCCCGTTCAAGGGCACTTACATTTTTTGTCTTGCCCACTCACCTTCTGAATGTCACAAGTATTGTACATGTCTCGATTGTCTCAACGCTTAAAAATCCTTCTTTAACCTGTCTCCTCCCCTTCATCTACACTGATTGACGTGGATTTAACAAGTGACATCAATAAGGGATCATAGTTTTCACCTGGATTCACCTGGTCAGTCTGTCATGGAAAGAGCAGGTGTTCATAATATTTTGTATACTACATTTTGTATATGATTGTTTTTTATTGCTGTCAAAAATGTATAATTTGTACAGTTCTTTATAAAACATTTAGTTATTTGTTCTATTGACTGTGTAACACCTATCAGTACTTATTTTGGAAACAAACTCTTCAAATACAGGTCAGAGTTGTATCATGCAGTTTAGTTGTTGACTGATTTTTTTTAGCTGTTCTTTTCATGTTTTGGAGGTGACAGACAGCTGTGGAATATGCCGTGAGATAAAGCCACAGGATAGTCCTCAGGACCTCAGTGATGAAAGACAATAAATAATCACTTATCAAGACACATTTCACTGAGGCCATTAAATCAGAACAGATTATCAGTCTGGGAACTGCCTGCCTGCCTGTCTGTCTGCCTATCTCTCAGTACCTGCCTGTCTGTCTGCCTGCCTATGTCTCAGTACCTACTTGCCTGTCCTTTTTGCTTGTCTATCTACCTGCCTGTCTGTCTGCCTACTGCTCAGTACCTGCCTGTCTGCCCTTTCTGCTTGTCTATCTACCTGCCTGCCTTTCTGCTTGTCTATCTACCTGCCTGCCTTTCTGCTTGTCTATCTACCTGCCTGCCTTTCTGCTTGTCTATCTACCTGCCTGCCTTTCTGCTTGTCTATCTACCTGCCTGCCTTTCTGCTTGTCTATCTACCTGCCTGCCTTTCTGCTTGTCTATCTACCTGCCTGCCTTTCTGCTTCTCTGTCTGAGTTGCCGTGCACAGGAACAAGAACAAGAAGAATGAGAAGTTAATGGCTTCCCATTAGTGAAGGGATAGCGTTGGAAAACGAATGCACTTCCAGCCCAACCACATCAATCACAAATAGCAGAGGTTTCAACACGGTTTCTCAGCGTGCCTCCAAACCCTCCTTCCCTTTCCTCTGCTGCTCAACACAACATATTAGAGCTTTGATTTTCCTTTAACAATGCGTACAAGTAGTTCATCAAGTAGCTTGGATCTGTATCTGAGCCGCCTGATACCCTTTTGACATAGCTTGGAAACACTGAAGCTAGTGTTGGTGGTTCAGTAAACTGTGGACATATTTTCTGCCCTAGCTGCTGTTTGAGAGCACATTCCCTGGAGTCTACTGGGTTCTAAACTGCAGCAAACTCCCACAATCTATCTGACCTGACCTGTCTGACTTGAATCCAGTCAGGTTGTCTTTTCAATGCAGCTGACCTGTAAAACACTTGTACCAGATAAGGAGGTGAGAAAGGCTCCACTTGTACAGAGCACAACTTGTGCATTTAGCTCCTTTCTGTGATTCTTATCAGGCGTGGGTAGTATATCAAAATAGACAGTGTGGCGCCATAAAGAGAATACCATAGCATTATAAAAACACCAGCATATCAGGAGACACCTGTCCCCCTGAGAACATAAAATGATTTACAGTCAGAAGCCAGGAATCAATGGCACCATCTAGAAATGTATTCAGGTCAAAGGAATGACAATAGTAGATAGGCTTGGATTGAGTGTTTTCTGATAACACTATTTGGGGCAATTCATCTTGAGGAGGGAGGGAAGGAGGGAGGGATTGTGTGATAGGGACTGTTTACATGGCCTGCACCAGCCTGGCAGGGGAGTTATGTTTTAAAGGGGTTGTACCACGCATACTCAAGGTCAAAGTGCGATTAGGTTTCCCTCTCGGCCCAGACTGCTGATAGGTGCTGTGGGATATGTAAACACTGCCACCCCCACACATTCTCACACACACCATATTTGTCAGAGGTAGTTATAAGACTCAAAATATTCTCTCTTCCAATTGAGCTCCTTGATGATCTATTTTCTGTGTGTACTGAAAAAATGAATTGTATCCAAGCCTCTAGTGGTATCTTTCCATAACAATAACATATTTTTAGATGGTGCCAGTGATCACAGGCTTTTTCAGTTACAGATATTTTGTATATTATTTATAATGAGCCCATTGATGTCTTTAAAAAAACATTTTGTTTAAGTAATAGTATATTTGACTCAAAGCTCGTTGCTAATATTACTATATCCCCTGCCAGCCTACCTTCCCGCGTGTCTGCCTGTCTTTTTTAGGCTGGCATGTTTAAACTGTAGGCTGTCTGCCGTGCTGTGTTGACTGAGTCTTTAGGTTGGCTGGTCCAGTCCAGTCGATGTGTTTGAAAAGCAGACGGCGGCACTGACGAGGACAGGCCTGGTAATAAATGTCCCACATGGGAGTTAACTTTAGCCAACATGAGCTGGCAACTACTGGGAAGAGACAGAGAGGGAGTGAGGTAGAGAGAGAGACAGTGATGGATAGAATAAAGGGGTTAGAGAATGTCCCTGTGTGTGAGACAGACACATAGCTTTGTCATGCAATCTGTCATCAACAGCACACCAGTGCAGTATCACGCTATCATCTCTCGCTCACGTCTACAACTGGCATACATGTCACAATCCAGCTCTGGTCCTGTCTAGACACACAGAGACACAGTCCGGCCTCACATGGACAGTGAGATCTCTGGGAAAAGGAAAGCAGACACTGAAACTCCTTAAACCCTCCTTGGTATGATAATGGATTAAAGAGGTGAGGTACTAATTCTTATCATTCCTTCCTGGTTTCTGTGTGTGTGTTTGTGTGTGTGTGTCAACCACTCCCAGTATTTCACATAAGCCCTGCATCTCAAGCGAGCGAATGTACCCATGATAAAGCCCAATCAGTCTGGATAAAAGTGTTAATTTCACAACAGAGTAAATCCTTACTGCCTGCTTTGATGTTAGTCGCCTGTCTCTTGTGTGACAAGAGTCAGAGTTTGGATTCAATATGTAATTATAAGCTCCAGAGAAAGCTCAAGATTTAGAGACAGAAAACCTGCAGTCCAAAAACTGTGCGCTGTGTTTGTGGGCTGTCAGTAGTGGTGAGGCCTTAGGCTCCCTCGTGACACGGATCCATAGTTTCCCCGGCAGCAGCAGGCAGAGGCCAGGATAGGCCTAGAAAGGAGGGGCGGGGGGGGGGGGGGGGGGGTTATAGACTTGGCCTCTCTCTCTCTCTGTAGTCGGCAATGACTGTCATGTTTTGTCTTTGATCTTCATGTCTTGTCCCTGTGCTTCCCTCTGCTGGTCTTATTAGGTTCTTTCCCTCTTTCTATTCCTCTCTCTCCTCCTCCCTCTCTCCCTCCCCCGCTCTCTCTCTCTATCGTTCCGTTCCTGCTCCCAGCTGTTTCTCTTTCTCCTAACGACCTCATTTACTCTTTCACACCTGTCCCCTATTTTGCCCTCTGATTTGAGTCCCTATTTCTCCCTCTGTTTTCTGCTTCTGTCTTTGTCTGATTCTTGTTTTGATGTTTGCTGTTCTGTGTCCTGGTTCCGCCCTGTCGTGTTTTTGCCTTCAACAGATGCTGCGTGTGAGCAGGTGTCATCTAAGATATATCCTGGAGTACCGTTTTGTTTAAGATTGGAATAAAGACTCTGTTTTTGTTAAGTCGCTTTTGGGTCCTCATTCAACAGCATAACAGAAGAATCCGACCAAGAATGGACCCAGCGACTACGGATTCTCTCTACACTACCGTCAAGTTCCAGGGAGCAATGCTCGGCAGACACGAGCAGGAATTGTCTGCTGCTCGTCATGCCGTTGAGACCCTGGCCGCTCAGGTTTCCGATCTCTCAGGACAGTTTCAGAGTCTTCGTCTCGTACCACAAGCTACTTCCTGGTCTTCCGAGTCTCCGGAACCCAGGGTTAATAATCCACCATGTTACTCTGGACAGCCCACTGAGTGTCGCTCCTTTCTCACCCAGTGTGATATTGTGTTCTCTCTCCAGCCCAACACATACTCTGGAGAGAGAGCTCGGATCGCTTACGTCATATCACTCCTTACTGGGCGGGCTCGGGAGTGGGGCACAGCTATCTGGGAGGCAAGGGCTGAGTGTTCTGACGTTTATCAGAACTTTAAGGAGGAGATGATACGGGTCTTTGATCGTTCAGTTTTTGGGAAGGAGGCTTCCAGGGGTCTGGCTTCCCTATGTCAAGGTGATCGATCCATAACGGATTACTCTATAGAGTTTCGTACTCTTGCTGCATCCAGTGACTGGAACGAGCCGGCGTTGCTCGCTCGTTTTCTGGAGGGACTCCACGCTGAGGTTAAGGATGAGATTCTCTCCCGGGAGGTTCCTTCCAGCGTGGACTCGTTGATTGCACTCGCCATCCGCATAGAACGACGGGTAGATCTTCGTCACCGAGCTCGTGGAAGAGAGCTCGCGTTAGCGGGGCTTCCCTTCTCCGCATCTCGACCATCTCCTTCCATCGGCTCAGAGACTGAGCCCATGCAGCTGGGAGGTGTTCACATCTCGACTAAGGAGAGGGAACGGAGAATCACCAACCGCCTTTGCTTCTATTGCGGTTCTGCTGGACATTTTGTCATGTCATGTCCAGTTAAAGGTCAGAGATCATCAGTAAGCGGAGGGCTACTGGTGAGCGCTACTACTCAGGTCTATCCATCAAGATCCTGTACTACCTTGTCGGTCCATCTACGCTGGACCGGGTCGGCTGCTTCCTGCAGTGCCTTGATAGACTCTGGGGCTGAGGGTTGTTTTATGGACGAAGCATGGGCTCGGAAACATGAGATTCCTCTCAGAGAGTTAGGGAGGATCACACCCATGTTCGCCTTAGATGGTAGTCCTCTCCCCAGTATCAGATATGAGACACTACCTTTAACCCTCACAGTATCTGGTAACCACAGTGAGACCATTTCTTTTTTGATTTTTTGTTCACCTGTTACACCTGTTGTTTTGGGTCATCCCTGGCTAGTATGTCATAATCCTTCTATTAATTGGTCTAGTAATTCTATCCTATCCTGGAACGTTTCTTGTCATGTGAAGTGTTTAATGTCTGCTATTCCTCCTGTTTCTTCTGTCCCCTCTACTCAGGAGGAGCCTGGTGATGTGACAGGAGTGCCGGAGGAACATCATGATCTACGCACGGTCTTCAGTCGGTCCAGAGCCAACTCTCGTCCTCCTCACCGGTCGTATGATTGTTGTATTGATCTCCTTCCGGGGACCACTTCTCCTCGGGGTAGATTATTCTCTCTGTCGGCTCCCGAACGTAAGGCTCTCGATGATTATCTGTCTGCTGAAGGCATTCAGATGGATCCCGCTAAGGTCCAGGATGTCAGCGATTGGCCCGTTCCTAAGTCACGTGTCGAGTTACTGCGCTTTCTCGGTTTTGCTAATTTCTATCGGCGTTTCATTCGTAATTTCGGTCAAGTGGCTGCCCCTCTCACAGCTCTGACTTCTGTCAAGTCTTGCTTTAAGTGGTCCGGTTCCGCCCAGGGAGCTTTTGATCTCCTCAAGAAGCGTTTTACATCCGCCCCTATCCTTGTTACTCCTGACGTCACAAAACAATTCATTGTCGAGGTTGACGCTTCAGAGGTGGGCGTGGGAGCCATTCTGTCCCAGCGCTTCCAGTCTGACGATAAGGTCCATCCTTGCGCTTACTTTTCTCATCGCTTGTCGCCATCGGAACGCAACTATGATGTGGGTAACCGCGAACTGCTCGCCATCCGCTTAGCCTTAGGCGAATGGCGACAGTGGTTGGAGGGGGCGACCGTTCCTTTTGTCGTTTGGACTGACCATAAGAACCTTGAGTACATCCGTTCTGCCAAACGACTTAATGCACGTCAAGCTCGTTGGGCATTGTTTTTCGCTCGTTTCGAGTTCGAGATTTCCTATCGTCCGGGAAATAAGAACACCAAGCCTGATGCTTTATCCCGTCTCTTTAGTTCTCCTGTGGTTTCTACCGAACCCGAGGGGATTCTCCCTGAAGGGCGTGTTGTCGGGTTGACTGTCTGGGGAATTGAGAGACAGGTAGAGCAAGCACTCACTCACACTGCGTCGCCGCGCGCTTGTCCTAGTAACCTTCTGTTCGTTCCTGTCTCTACTCGTCTGGCTGTTCTTCAGTGGGCTCATTCTGCCAAGTTAGCTGGTCACCCCGGTGTTCGGGGTACGCTTGCTTCTATTCGCCAGCGGTTTTGGTGGCCTACTCAGGAGCGGGACACGCGCCGTTTCGTGGCTGCTTGTTCGGACTGCGCGCAGACTAAGTCAGGTAACTCTCCTCATGCCGGTCGTCTTAGACCGCTTCCCATTCCTTCTCGACCATGGTCTCAGATCGCCTTAGACTTTAGTACCGGTCTGCCTTCGTCTGCGGGGAGGACTGTGAGAGCCGCCAATAAACGTAGGATTAAGAGTCCTAAGTATTGTCGCGGTCAGAGAGTGTGGCTTTCCACTCGTAACCTTTCCCTTACGACAGCTTCTCGCAAGTTGACTCCGCGGTTCATTGGTCCGTTCCGTGTCTCTCAGGTCGTTAATCCTGTCGCTGTGCGACTGCTTCTTCCGCGACATCTTCGTCGCGTCCACCCTGTCTTCCATGTCTCTTGTGTCAAGCCTTTTCTTCGCGCCCCCGTTCGTCTTCCCTCCCCCCCTCCCGTCCTTGTCGAGGGCGCACCTATTTACAAGGAACGGAGGATCATGGACATGCGTTCTCAGGGACGTGGTCACCAGTACTTAGTGGATTGGGAGGGTTACGGTCCTGAGGAGAGGAGTTGGGTTCCTTCTCGGGACGTGCTGGACCGTTCGTTGATTGATGATTTCCTTCGTCGCCGCCAGGGTTCCTCCTCGAGTGCGCCAGGAGGCGCTTGGTGAGTGGGGGGGTACTGTCATGTTTTGTCTTTGATCTTCATGTCTTGTCCCTGTGCTTCCCTCTGCTGGTCTTATTAGGTTCTTTCCCTCTTTCTATTCCTCTCTCTCCTCCTCCCTCTCTCCCTCCCCCGCTCTCTCTCTCTATCGTTCCGTTCCTGCTCCCAGCTGTTTCTCTTTCTCCTAACGACCTCATTTACTCTTTCACACCTGTCCCCTATTTTGCCCTCTGATTTGAGTCCCTATTTCTCCCTCTGTTTTCTGCTTCTGTCTTTGTCTGATTCTTGTTTTGATGTTTGCTGTTCTGTGTCCTGGTTCCGCCCTGTCGTGTTTTTGCCTTCAACAGATGCTGCGTGTGAGCAGGTGTCATCTAAGATATATCCTGGAGTACCGTTTTGTTTAAGATTGGAATAAAGACTCTGTTTTTGTTAAGTCGCTTTTGGGTCCTCATTCAACAGCATAACAATGACAGCAGCAGCGCTATATGGCCTCTGCTTCTCACTCTGTAGGTCAGGTTTGAAACCCTATACTGGCAACAGGAGTCACCTTCCAGGCATGGCACTCGGCGTACCCCCACCACCATCCCTGTGACCTGCAGTCACAAGACCCAGGCTGGGGAGGAGAGGGGTCAGGACAGCAGAAAGGGCTGCAGCAGTGGTGTAAAGTACTTAAGTAAAAAATACTTCAAAGAACTACTTAAGTAGTTTTTTGCGGTATCTGTACTTTACTTCACTATTTATTATTTTTGACAACTTTTACTTTTACTCCACTACATTCCTGAAGAAAATAACATACAGTACCAGTCAAAAGTTTGGACACCTACTCATTCAAGGGTTTTTCTTTATTTTGACTATTTTCTACATTGTAGAATAATAGTGAAGACATCAAAACTACGAAATAACACATATGGAATCATGTAGTAACCAAAAATAGTGTTAAACAAATCAAAATATATTTTAGATTCTTCAAAGTAGCCACCCTTTGCCTTGATGACAGCTTTGCACACTCTTTGAATTCTCTCAACCAGCTTCACCTGGAATGCTATTGAAGGAGTTCCCACATATGCTGAGCCCTTGTTGGCTGCTTTTCCTTCACTCTGCGGTCCAACTCATCCTAAACTATCTCAATTGGGTTGAGGTCGGGTGATTGTGGAGGCCAGATCATCTGACGCAGCACTCCATCACTCTCCTTCTTGGTCAAATAGCCCTTACCCAGCCTGGAGGTGTGTTGGGTCATTATCCTGTTGAAAAACCAATGACAGTCCCACTAAGCGCAAACCAGATGAGATGGCGTATCGCTGCAGAATGCCTTGAATTCTAAATAAATCACTGACAGTGTCACCAGCAAAGCACCCCCACACCATCACACCTCCTCCTCCATGCTTCTCAGTGGGAACCACACATGCGGATATCATCCGTTCACCTACTCTGCGTCTCACAAAGACACGGCGGTTGGAAGCAAAAATCTCAAATTTGGACTCATCAGACCAAAGGACGGATTTCCACCGGTCTAATGTCCATTGCTCGTGTTTCTTGGCCCAAGCAAGTCTCTTCTTATTATTGGTGTCCTTTAGTAGTGGTTTCTTTGCAGAAATTTGACCATGAAGGCCTGATTCACGCAGTCTCCTCTGAACAGTTAATGTTGAGATGTGTCTGTTACTTGAACTCTGTTAAGCATTTATTCGGGCTGCAATTTCTGAGGCTGGTAACTTTAATGAACTTATCCTCAGCAGCAGAGGTAACTCTGGATCTTCCTTTCCTGTGGTGGTCCTCATGAGAGCCAGTTTCATCAAAGCGCTTGATGGTTTTTGCAACTTTCAAAGTTCTTGAAATGTTCCGTATTGACTGACTTTCATGTCTTAAAGTAATGATGGACTGTCGTTTTTCTCTGCTCATTTGAGCTGTTCTTGCCATAATATGGACTTGGTCTTTTACCAAATAGGGTTATCTTCTGTATACCACCCCTACCTTGCCACAACACAACTGATTGGCTCAAACACATTAAGACGGAAATAAATTCCACAAATTAACCTTTAACAAGGCACACCTGTTAATTGAAATGCATTCCAGATGACTTGGTGTCTGCATGAAGCTGGTTGAGAGAATGACAAGAGTGTGCAAAGTCGTCATCAAGTCAAACGGTGGCTACTTTGAATAAGCTCAAATATAAAATATATTTTGATTTGTTTAACACTTTTTTGGTTACTACAAGATTCCATGACTGGTACTGTACTTTTTACTCCATATATTTTCCCTATCACCCTAAAGTACTCGTTACATTTAGAATGCTTAGCAGGATAGGAATTGGTCCAATACACACTTATCAAGAGAACATCCCTAGTCAACCCTACTGCCTCTGATCTGGCAGACTCACGAAACACAAATGCTTGGTTTGTAAATCATGTCTGAGTGTTGGAGTGTGTCACTGGCTATCCGTAAATTTAAAAAACAAGAAAATTGTGCTGTCTGGTTTTCTTAATATAAAGATTGTGAAGTTCTTGATACTTAAGTATATTATAGCAATTACATTTACTTTTGATACATAAGTATATTTAAAACCAAATACTTTTATACTTTTACTCAAGTAGTATTTTACTGGATGACTTTTATCCTGAAAGCAGGTTGGAGGGCACCAGATACCATTCCTGGTTCCTGCAGGACACAATCTCATGGCACATGATCAAAGAACATTTCCTTTCTCATTTTCACCTGACTCAGGTCGGGTGGGTTCATTGGATAGGCACTTCCGTGACCGCCCTTAAACCTGGTTGACCCCTCCTGCACCTCCCTCTGTTGCCCCATTCTAAGGATTCCATTTCAAAAGAGCTATGCAGTGGATTCCCTTCATGATCATGAGGGCAAATGAGAGACAAGAGCGAGAGGAAAGGAGTCAATGAAGGAAGAAGAGAGGGAGAGGGGGAATGAGGGAGTGAGAGAGTAATGGGAACAGAGGGGAAGGAAAGGGAGGTGGAGAGAGAGAGGGAAAGCGGAGGGAGAGAGCGTCCTCTCTTTCCCGGTGGTCAGGCACCCATATCCGGTGGGTGAGGTGGGGGCTTTTTGCTGACTGTGCAGACAGTGGCCCAGAACCTGAGCCCAGCTCAGACCACCCGTACTGCCTCCCACCTGCGTCAGAATGACTCCCCGCTCCAAACACTACACTAACTGCCATAGAAGGCCACAGAACCACGTTCCAAATGTGCATAGTTCAACGCGCGTACACGCAAACTGAGTTATGCATTTACAATTCATTCTTTAAACATGTTTGTTTATTTTCTATGGTTATGCAATACTGTGGCAACAGGAGCAATATAACTGTATGTTCAAAAAGTTGTCATACTGTAACTTAATCCCACCCAACCACTTAATGTACTGTACAGCATAGCACACAAACATACATTCCCTTGAGACAAAAACAGCTGACTATCAACCTGAAAGATTACAAAAATGTCACCCAATATTTAAAATATAATCTGCATGCCAGTACATGAAAATGTGAGCTCTATTTTTTGTCATTTTGCCCTGTATGACCCTGAAGCTGGTAAAGGTGACATATGCTGTCACACTATCAGTCTGCAGTTGTATATTCACAGCCAGTGAGTGGCCCCTGATGTAAGCTTACAAACATTAAATTCCTCCGTGTAACAGAATGCCCTGAGCGGTGTGATGCAGTTGCCAGCCATGGTGAATGCTGGGAGGGTTATAAAAAGAGCAGCGCAAGTGAAAGGGCATACCCTCCCTCTCTTTCCCTCTCTCTATCTCTCATCCTCTCGATCCTGGAGGTCTTCTTTCATTCCTCTCTTTCTATTCCCCTCGCTTATCTCACTGTCCATCCCTCTCTTCAGACAGTCCTGCTGACTCCCTCTGTGGAGGACACATGCATCTGTAGAGATTGTGTTCGAGACAGCGAACTGTGTATGGGCTGTCTCTCACTTAGACTATAATATTTTTGCATTCTGTACAATAACATGTACATGAAACAAACATAAAATACTGAATACCCCCCTTTGTGTCCTAACAATTGTTCAGAGACATACCGGTAATTTCAATGTGCACCATATTGGAGACTGGTATCCCTTGGCAATGTGCATGACTGTATTGGGGGGGGGAAACACAAGGTATTACTGTCTGTGAGGCAGTAAAAGAAAGGAAAACCAAGCTTTGTGTGACTAGGTCTACAGGGGAGGGGAAGAAAGAGAGAGCCCGAGAGCAAGAGAGAGGGGAGATTGAGAGAGGCAGGGGAGGAGTATCGCTCTGTCTGCTGCCCATGTGGGTTGTGTGGAGGTGTTGAAATGGCCCATTGTGCCAGAATGTCAGCTATACAGAGTAGATAGGACTGAACAGAGATCTGTCCACAGTTACGGCACAACTGCTTACCAGCTCTCCTACTAACACAGTTACTTCAGGCTCAGTGGAAACACTTGCAGGCTCATTAGAGCAGCAAAACATTAGCAGATACACTAGAAATACAAAAGTATGTGGACACCCTTCAAATTAGTAGATTTGGCTATTTCAGCCACACTTGCTGACAGGTGTGTAAAATCGAGCACACCCATTCACTCTCCATAGACAAACATTGGCAGTAGAATGGCCTTACTGAAGAGCTCAGTGACTTTCAATGTGGCAAATGTGGCACCATAATAAGATGCCACCTTTCCAACAAGCCAGTTCATCAAATTTCTGCCCTGCTAGAGCTGCCCCGGGACAACTGTAAGTGCTGTTATCGTGAAGTGGAAACGTTTAGGAGCAACAACGGCTCAGCTGTAAAGTGGTAGGCCACCCAAGCTCACAGAACGGGACCGCTGAAGCGTGTAGCGTGTATAAATCGTCTGTCCTAGGTTGCAACATTCACTACTGAGTTCCAAACTGCCTCTGGAAGCAACATCAGCACAATAACTGTGCATCGGAAGCTTAATGAAATGGGTTTCCATGGCTGAGCAGCCGCACACAAGCCTAAGATCACCATGCGCAATGCCAAACTCAGACGAATCTGAGTTTGGCAGAAGCCAGGAGAACGCTACATGCCCCAATGCATAGTGCCAACTGTAGAGTTTGGTGGAGCAGGAATAATGGTCTGGGGAAGGGAAATCTTAATGCTACAGCATACAATGACATTTTAGACGATTCTGTGCTTCCAACTTGGTGGCAACAGTTTGGGGTAGGCATGACAATGACCCCGTGCACAAAGCGAGGTCCATACAGAATTTTTTTTTTTGATATCGGTGTGGAAGATTTTGACTGGCCTGCACAGAGCCCTGAACTCAACCCCATCAAACACTTTTGGGATGAATTGGAGCCAGGCCTAACTGCTCAACATGATTTTGGAAGGAGATGTTTGACGAGCAGGTGTCCATATACTTTTGGTCATTTAGTGTAGCAGTTCAACAACAGGCAGTATTTCTCTCACGTCAGAGTAAAACATTTACAATTGCACTGACACAACATGCAGCCATTTCAAGTTTAAAGACATGTGGACGTACTTAAATCTTGTTTTCAACCACATTTTTGAATGCATTGGAGGTGGACATTTGCATGACAATAGTTTATATTATTTACATTTTCCTTGAACATGAACGAGACCCAAGTGCATTTGTCATACCACAGCAACATATTGATGGCCATTGTTAAACAGTTACAGGAATCTGCCTCTCTGAAATGCCACAAAAGCAAATGTTAACAACAAAAAAAAAAACACAGCCAACATTGTTCTCCAGCTCTGTAAAAATGCCTATTTTATTTTTTTATTTTTTTTTTTTTTATTTAACCTTTATTTAACCAGGTAGGCAAATTGAGAACACGTTCTCATTTACAATTGCGACCTGGCCAAGATAAAGCAAAGCAGTTCGACACATACAACAACACATAGTTACACATGGAGTAAAAACAAACATATAGTCAATAATACAGTGAAAAAAATAAAAAAATAAGTCTATATACAATGTGAGCAAGTGAGGTGAGATAAGGGAGGTGAAGGCAAACAGATATATGTATAAATAAATAAAAATATAAAAAGGCCATGGAGGCGAAGTGAGTACAACACAGCAAGTAAAATAAAAACTAAAAAAAAACACTGGAATGGTTGGTTTGCATTGGAAGAAAGTGCAAAGTAGAGACAGAAATAATGGGGTGCAAAGGAGCAAAATAAATTAATAAATAAATACAGTAGGTAAAGAGGTAGTTGTTTGGGCTAAATTGTAGATGGGTTATGTACAGGTGCAGTAATCTATGAGCTGCTCTGACAGCTGGTGCTTAAAGCTAGTGAGGGAGATAGGTGTTTCCAGTTTCAGAGATTTTTGTAGTTCGTTCCAGTCATTGGCAGCAGAGAACTGGAAGGAGAGGCGTCCAAAGGAAGAATTGGTTTTGGGGGTGACTAGAGAGATATACCTGCTGGAGCGCGTGCTACGGGTAGGTGCTGCTATGGTGACCAGCGAGCTGAGATAAGGGGGGACTTTACCTAGCAGGGTCTTGTAGATGACCTGGAACCAATGGGTTTGGCGACGAGTATGAAGCGAGGGCCAGCCAACGAGAGTGTACAGGTCGCAGTGGTGGGTAGTATATGGGGCTTTGGTGACAAAACGGATGGCACTGTGATAGACTGCATCCAATTTATTGAGTAGGGTTTTGGAGGCTATTTTGTAAATGACATCACCGAAGTCGAGGATTGGTAGGATGGTCAGTTTTACAAGGGTATGTTTGGCAGCATGAGTAAAGGATGCTTTGTTGCGGAATAGGAAGCCAATTCTAGATTTGACTTTGGATTGGAGATGTTTGATGTGGGTCTGGAAGGAGAGTTTACAGTCTAACCAGACACCTAGGTATTTGTAGTTGTCCACATATTCTAAGTCAGAGCCGTCCAAAGTAGTGATGTTGGACAGGCAGGCAGGAGCAGGCAGCGATCGGTTGAAGAGCATGCATTTGGTTTTACTTGTATTTAAGAGCAGTTGGAGGCCACGGAAGGAGAGTTGTATGGCATTGAAGCTCGCCTGGAGGGTTGTTAACACAGTGTCAAAAGAAGGGCCAGAAGTATACAGAATAGTGTCGTCTGCGTAGAGGTGGATCAGAGAATCACCAGCAGCAAGAGCGACATCATTGATGTAAACAGAGAAGAGAGTCGGTCCAAGAATTGAACCCTGTGGCACCCCCATAGAGACTGCCAGAGGCCCGGACAACAGACCCTCCGATTTGACACACTGAACTCTATCAGAGAAGTAGTTGGTGAACCAGGCGAGGCAATCATTAGAGAAACCAAGGCTGTCGAGTCTGCCAATGAGGATGTGGTGATTGACAGAGTCAAAAGCCTTGGCCAGGTCAATGAATACGGCTGCACAGTATTGTTTCCTATCGATGGCGGTTACGATATCGTTTATGACCTTGAGCGTGGCTGAGGTGCACCCATGACCAGCTCTGAAACCAGATTGCATAGCGGAGAAGGTGTGGTGTGATTCGAAATGGTCGGCAATCTGTTTGTTGACTTGGCTTTCGAAGACCTTAGAAAGGCAGGGTAGGATAGATATAGGTCTGTAGCAGTTAGGGTCAAGGGTGTCCCCCCCTTTGAAGAGGGGGATAACCGCAGCTGCTTTCCAATCTTTGGGGATCTCAGACGACACGAAAGAGAGGTTGAAGAGGCTAGTAATAGGGGTGGCAACAATTTCAGCAGATAGTTTTAGAAAGAAAGGGTCCAGATTATCTAGCCCGGCTGATTTGTAAGGGTCCAGATTTTGCAGCTCATTAAGAACATCAGCTGACTGTATTTGGGAGAAAGAGAAATGGGGAAGGCTTGGGCGAGTAGCAGAGGGGAGGGCAGTGCTGTTGTCCCGGGTAGGGGTAGCCAGGTGGAAAGCATGGCCAGCCGTAGAAAAATGCTTATTGAAATTCTCAATTATAGTGGATTTGTCGGTGGTGACAGTGTTTCCTATCTTCAGGGCGGTTGGAAGCTGGGAGGAGGTGTTCTTATTCTCCATGGACTTTACGGTGTCCCAGAACTTTTTTGAATTTGTGTTGCAGGAAGCAAATTTCTGCTTGAAAAAGCTAGCCTTGGCTGTTCTAACTGCCTGTGTATATTGGTTTCTGGCTTCCCTGAAAAGTTGCATATCACGGGGGCTGTTCGATGCTAATGCAGAACGCCATAGGATGTTTTTCTGTTGGTTAAGGGCAGTCAGGTCAGGAGAGAACCAAGGGCTATATCTGTTCCTGGTTCTAAATTTCTTGAATGGGGCATGCTTATTCAAGATGGTGAGGAAGGCATTTTAAAAAAATGACCAGGCATCCTCTACTGACGGGATGAGATCAATATCCTTCCAGGATACCCCGGCCAGGTCAATTAGGAAGGCCTGCTCGCTGAAGTGTTTCAGGGAGCGTTTGACAGTGATGAGTGGAGGTCGTTTGACCGCTGACCCATTACGGATGCAGGCAATGAGGCAGTGATCGCTGAGATCTTGGTTAAAAACAGCAGAGGTGTATTTGGAGGGCAAGTTTGTTAGGATGATATCTATGAGGGTACCCGTGTTTACGGAATTGGGGTGGTACCTGGTAGGTTCATTAATAATTTGTGTGAGATTGAGGGCATCAAGCTTAGATTGTAGGGTGGCTGGGGTGTTGAGCATGTTCAAATTTAGGTCGCCTAGCAGCACGAGCTCTGAAGATAGATGGGGGGCAATCAGTTCACATATAGTGTCCAGAGCACAGCTGGGGGCAGAGGGTGGTCTATAGCAGGCGGCAACGGTGAGAGACTTGTTTTTAGAGAGGTGGATTTTTAAAAGTAGAAGTTCAAATTGTTTGGGAACAGACCTGGATAGTATAACAGAACTCTGCAGGCAGTCTTTGCAGTAGATTGCAACACCGCCCCCTTTGGCCGTTCTATCTTGTCTGAAAATATTGTAATTGGGGATAAAAATGTCTGAATTTTTGGTGGTCTTTCTAAGCCAGGATTCAGACACGGCTAAAACATCCGGGTTGGTAGAGTGTGCTAAAGCAGTGAACAAAACAAACTTAGGGAGGAGGCTCCTAATGTTAACATGCATGAAGCCAAGGCTATTACGGTTACAGAAGTCATCAAAAGAGAGCGCCTGGGGAATAGGAGTGGAGCCAGGTACTGCAGGGCCTGGATTCACCTCTACATCACCAGAGGAACAGAGGAGAAGTAGGATAATGGTACGGCTAAAAGCTATGAGAATTGGTCGCCTAGAGCTACCAGAGCAGAGAGTAAAAGGAAGTTTCTGGGGGCGATAAAATAGTTTAAAGGAATAATGTACAGACAAAGGTATGGTAGGATGTGAATACAGTGGAGGTAAACCTAGGTATTGAGTGATGATGAGAGAGATCTTGTCTCTAGAAACATCATTGAAACCAGGTGATGTCATCGCATATGTGGGTGGTGGAACTGCAGGGTTGGATATGGTATAGAGAGCAGGGCTAGAATCTCTACAGTGAAATAAGCCAATAAACACTAACCAGAACAGCAATGGACAAGGCATATTTACATTAAGGAGAGGCAAGCTTAATCGAGTGATAAATAAGGGTCCAGTGAGTAGAGGTTGGTTGGGGTCGTGGCGATCCAGACAGCTGGCCGGGTATATGGCTATCGGTAGCAGCATAGGATGGAGGTCTGTTTGTAGATACCTCGTGCGTTTCCGTCGGTAGGTTCCGTGTAGTGGGGTTTTGTTCAGATAGCAGCCGATAAGACAGCTAACGATTAGCGGGCCTCAGATGAGCGTTCAGGTAACGCCGGGACGGAGGTGCCGGTTGGATAAATCCCTCGGGCAGATAACGTCGGCAGTCAGTCGTGAAGGCCCGGTGGGGTTCCGTATCTGCAGCAGCAACAAAGAAGCGGGTCCGGATGGTGATGGAACTCCTCAGCTGGCTAGCTCCAGCATGATTTGAGTTAGCTCCGGGGTCGACGTAAGCCAATAGTCACACGGTATGCAGCTAGCTAGCTGCGAAATCAAGGTGCAAGTGTCCAGAGGCTGCGGTTGGAATCCGGGGAAACTGAGAGAAAAAAAGTCCCGGAATGCTCCGGTCCGAGTCGCGTTGCACAAAAGTGCCGGTAGATTATCGAGCTAGAGGAATAGCTGATGACCGCAAAACGTGGGCAGCTGAAACACCAACGCTAGCCAGCAAACCGGCTAATTTCGGGGCAGCTACAGATTAGCTTCTGGCTAGCTATCGGAGTAGCTTCTGGATTAGCTTTCAGGCTAGCTTCTGAATTAGCCCCTGGCTATCTTCCACGATGGATTTTCAGATTGAGGTAAATAGTACTTATTGTAATTGGTGAAGCGGGTTGCAGGAAAGCTTTTGCAGGAAAGCTTTTGTAGTTGAGTTCTTGGATAATAAAATAAATAAAGATATGTGAAGAAAAGGTGTAAATATATATATATACAGGACACGACACGACAACACGGAAAAATACGTCTGAACTGCTAAGCCACCTTGGTATATTAGAGACATTATTGAAGGAAACCCCCTTGGACTGTGGGTGAGGAGGATTGGAGCTGTCTGGCAGGGAGGGGAGACTGTAACAATAACTACAGTGGTGGTGGGTGCACAGAGATCCCCTCACAAAACACCAACCTCTTCGAGACTTGAATAAAGGTACAGATAGCAGTAGCACTGTACAGTATGTAGTATAACGTCTCCAAGTTGAATAAAATGTCTTCGACATGTACAGTTAAGGTCTCTTTCATATCCTCATTAAATACTAACATGCACTGTAATTAAGCAGCTCTGACATTTTTCAATAGCTCCACAAGCCGAGCGCTAACCTTTGAAACAGAAATCAAAATGATCAATTTCATGTTCTGGGAGACATCTTCAAGGGTACTCTAAAGGCTTGATTTCTGTCACAGCATGAACAGAGCAGCTCAGGGTAGCCTAATATGCATGTTAACCAACACACAGCATTGTGCAACAAGCCACGAAGCCGGGACGCAAGATATCAATGGTCTGATTGCCATGAACTCTTCTCATGAATTGAATTTCTGGGAATCCTAAAGAAAACCGAGAATTGCCCAGTCCCCTACCACACCAGTATTAGTCAAATCTGCAGCCTAGTTCACAGTAATCTGAGTGATACGAATCGTACAGCACAGCCTGCTTTGTGGTAGGAGCCCAGGCCCATCCAGACTACACTACAGCACACAGAAGAGCAGAGTGTAGCTGTGTACAGTGCATTCAGAAAGAATTCAGACCACCTCACTTTTTCCACATTTTGTTACCTTTGTTACCTATTTTTCTGAAAATGAAAATAAAAGAAAACTCATCAATCATCAATCTCATCAATCTACACACAATACCCCATAATGACAAAGCAAAAAAGTATTTTTGAAATGTTTGCAAATGTATATACAGTTATACTGTATATATATATTTAAAAAACTGGAATAGCTTATTTCCATAAGTATTCAGACACTTTGCTATGAGACTGAAAATTGAGCTCAGGTGCATCCTGTTTCCATTGATCATCCTTGATATGTTTCTACAACTTGAGTGGAGTCCACCTGTGGTGAATTCAATTGATTGGACATGATTTGGAAAGGCACACACCTGTCTATATAAGGTCCCACAGTTGACAGTGCATGTCAGAGCAAAAACCAAGCCATGAGGTCAAAGGAATTGTCTGTAGAGCTCCGAGACAGGATTGTGTCAAGGCACAGATCTTGGGAAGGGTACCAAAAAATGTCTGCAGCATTGAAGGTCCCCAAGAACACAGTGGCCTCCATCAATCTTAAATACAAGAAGTTAGGAACCACCAAGCCTCTTCATAGAGCTGGCCACCCGGCCAAACTGAGCAATCGAAGGAGAAGGGCCTTGGTCAGGGAGGTGACCAAGAACCCGATGGTCACTCTGACAGAGCTCTAGAGTTCCTCTGTGGAACTGGGAGAACCTTCCAGAAGGACAACCATCTCTGCAGCGCTCCACCAATTAGGCCTTTATGGTAGAGTGGCCAGACGGAAGCCACTCCTCAGTAAAAGGTACATGACAGCCCGCTTGGAGTTTGCCAAAATGCACCTAAAGACTCTCAGACCATGAGAAACAAGATTCTCTGGTCTGATGAAACCAAAATTGAACTCTTTTGTCTGAATGCCAAGCGTCACGTCTGGAGGAAACCTGGCACCATCCCTGCGGTGAAGCATGGTGGTGGAAGCATCATGCTGTGGGGATGTTTTTCAGTGGCAGGTACTGGAAGACTAGTCAGGATTGAGGCAAAGATGAATGGAGCAAAGTACAGGGAGATCCTTGATAAAAAACCTGCTCCAGAGTGCTCAGGACCTCAGACTGGGGCGAAGGTTCACCTTCCAACAGGACAATGACCCTAAACACACAGCCAAGACAACACAGGAGAGGTTTCGGGACAAGTCTCTGAATGTCTTTTAGTGGCCCAGCCAGAGCCCGGACTTGAACCCGATTGAACATCTCTTGAGAGACCTGAAAATAGCTGTGCAGCGACGCTCCCCATCCAACCTGACAGAGCTTGAGAGGATCTTCAAAAAAGAATGTGAGAAACTCCCCAAATACAGGTGTGCCAAGCTTGTAGCGTCATACCCAAGAAGACTCCAGGATTTAATCGTTGCCAAAGCTGCATCAACAAAGTACTGAGTAAAGGGTCAGAATACTTATGCAAATGTGATATTTCAGTTTTAAACGTTTGATAAATTAGCAAAAAATTCTTAAAACCTGTTTTTGCTTTGTCATTATGGGCTATTGTGTGTAGATTGATGAGAGAAAAAACCCTATTTAATCCATTTTAGAATAAGGCTGTAACCTAACAAAATGTGGAAAAAGTCAAGGGCTATGAATACTTCCCAAAGGCACTCTATGTGTAGTGCAGCTCTAATGGGGGGAGAAACAGCCCTCTGTTTAACATGGCAATTATGGAGCTCCCACCAAGCTCCAGCTATTTAAAAGCCACCACAGTGTTTCAGAATGGAGTCAAGAGAGCCTCAGGCCCACACTTCCTGTTGGGATCAAACACGGCTTTGTCGCTAATTAGCAGAGCTCACTTGCACTGAACCCTGATTAATTACCCCACCTGGGAACCTGACATACCTGCACATCAGCTGATATCTAAAAAGAACCACCACAGATCAACTGACAACCACAGAGAAGGTTTTTGTCCCTGTGCAGGACTGAGGCCTTTAATCTTCTGGCCTGAAATTCCAGTTGATAACCATACTCAAGCATCTCCTTACAAAAACATACTTGAAAAGGAACTTCTAAATTCCAAACAATCAAAGGAAGCATTAGACGGTCCTATACAGACAATTCGAAGTTGTCATTCACTCAGGCACGCAGAGAGAGCCCAGAGAACACCTGACTGACTGACACTGATCCCCCAGGATCCCTCTGTGTGTGAAGAGGTGTGGAGAGGTGGGCGGTCCTGGCCCTGGTCTTGGCCTTGACAGACAGAGGTGAGCTAGGTAGGACAGGTCTGGGCAGCCCCAGAGGGTGTGGCGTGGCCCGCGGCAGCTCAGGACGTGTCACAAGGTGTTCAGCCCCAAGCCAAGACAGGACAGAGCAAACACAGGGACCACATCAAAGACTGGCGGCCAGGCCGGCGTGTCCCTGAACATGGGTTTGTTATTCTCTTCCAGAGGTTAATTACAGTGGGCCTTCAAAGGCCTGGCCATCTGCAAGGAATTTGAAAGTTTAAGTTTTAAATTCCAACCAAGCCAAAACGACAAAATAAACAGACCAATCAATCAGAACGCATACATCTAAATTACACTTCCCTTAATTGTGGTTTGTGGGGGGTAATGGCGAAGAGGGACGTGGTTGACGCATCCCTAATCCAATCATCTTCATCCCTTACATCCAAAGGTTACAGAAGGTGAATATAATGTGCACAGACTTGTTTGTCTCACCCTCATTTTCTTGCACAATGTGCTGGTGAAACTGTAAAGTCACATTTGAATTGGGATAGCGTGTAGCTTTCTACTGTAAATCCCCACCATCATTATCATAAATAGTGAGGAGGAACGGTGAGTAGAGCAGATGCTAGAGGGGAGGGAAAGGAGTGAAGAGGTAGAGGAGAGAAGAACAAGGTGAGGAGAGGGGAGGCCCCAGGCTGACGGTGGTTTAATATCCCGGGACGGGCAGGCTGGACCGTGTCATAACTCTGAGAGTTGCGACAGTGTATTTCAGGCCCCGCTGCTGTCCCTGGGCTCCCTGGCAGCTCTCATTAGTGCTATGAATAGTCAGATATTTGTGTTTGTGTAACTGAAGCCTGGCTTCTTTATGACTGTTAACCATGGTGGGAGTCACACTAAGGGCCACCAACCTATTGGGTGTCAGTCAGTAAGTAAAGGCTGTTCACTGCCCTCAGGGCTCAGCACGCTTACACACACAAACATACACATACACCACTTCCATTTACCCTAATGAGATGCACAGAGCTTTGAGACAACCTGTGTGTGTGTGTGTGTGTTTGTGCACATGTCTATTTTTGTGTTTATTATGCCAAATGAATATGGGGAGTTGGCACTCCTCTTCCCCTGCACAGGTGTGTGTGTGTGTGTGTGTGTGTGTGTGTGTGTGTGTGTGTGTGTGTGTGTGTGTGTGTGTGTGTGTGTGTGTGTGTGTGTGTGTGTGTGTGTGTGTGTGTGTGTGTGTGTGTGTGTGTGTGTGTGTGTGTGTGTGTGTGTGTGTGTGTGCATCTGTGTCCCCGTGCATCTGTATGTGTCCGTGTGTTCTACACTGAATAGGGGTTGTCTTACTGCCCCCCCTCCCCCCGAGCACACAGAGTGAATTGAGAAGTGGGTCCCTTGCAGAGCAACAAACCCAACCTCTGAGGGTTTTAATGCTTCCTGCGTGTTGTTTTATGTGTTAGATTAAATGGTGCCACATGTTGTCAATGGACTTTGACACATGTGGAGAACATTTTTGGTTTCTGGAGACTCAGGAAATCAATAAATACTGTAAATCAATGAAAATCCAGACAGTTCTGGTGGACTCATGAAGAACATGCAGTACGTGTCTAGTTAAAACTAGGGAGAAGGCCTCTGTCATTGATTAAAGGGACATGGACATGGCTAAAGTGGACAGACAGACATGGCTAAATATGTTCTACCTGCGTCACACTGGGAGCTTTGCACAAACTGGGGTGTGGTGACAGACTGACAGGGCCTATGACAGCCAGGAAGGCACACAACGTTGGGTGTGTATGAGTCACAGTCTGGTTCCGATCCACACACCACCAGCCCATGGATGTGTGCTTGGCACCCATAAAAACCATTAGCATGACCTACCCTAGATGCCTGTGCTGGCATGTTCTGACACACTGTGTACAGTAAATAGAGAGCAACAACCAAACATGATGCAGCTGATTTGCCTGGTATTATATTAAACACAAAGTACCTGTCAACTGAATAGACAGGCTGTGACTCAAATGTTCAAATGAATAGCAATAGAGGTATAGTTTTGCTGAGTTATAAGCATACGCCTAACTACGGGTTCTACTTTGTGTTTTGTTGGGGTTCGTTCCTTGTTCTGTCACAATCATTGGCTCATTGGTGAAATTAGCATTTAGACAATATCTTTAATTAATTAAATCAAAAACTTTTATTAATGCAATTGCAGACAGAAGTTGACAACAGGAACATAGCACGCACGTTTCCGAGTAAGTTCGCAAAATAGAAATGGTCCCAAGTTATTTTATTAAACCCGAAGTCCAGCCTTAGTGATGTCACTGTATACGTCATTACCTTCTACTCATCAGACCAAGCCCATGCATACACAGCTATACAAACTTTCAAGAGAGATACAATAGTTCCAGTGTTTTCTAACTGTTAAGCAGTAAATGTCCACTCCCCAAGTTGATTTATTGTGGAATGTCTGACTAGTCTCTTATTTCTTACGACTCCCCTGCAGAGTTCTGTCTCAGTCCCACATTTCTCAGACCGTTTCTTTATAAGTGGCAGAGAGACTAGAAAACAACTGTGGAACAATATTAAACCTATATAATGAATATATATATATATATACAGTGGGGAGAAGAAGTATTTGATACACTGCCGATTTTGCAGGTTTTCCTACTTACAAAGCATGTAGAGGTCTGTAATTTTTATCATAGGTACACTTCAACTGTACACTTCAAAAATCCCGAAAATCACATTGTATGATTTTTAAGTAATTAATGTGCATTTTATTGCATAACATAAGTATTTGATACATCAGAAAAGCAGAACTTAATATTTGGTACAGAAACCTTTGTTTGCAATTACAGAGATCATACGTTTCCTGTAGTTCTTAACCAGGTTTGCACACACTGCAGCGGTGATTTTGGCCCACTCCTCCATACAGACCTTCTCCAGATCCTTCAGGTTTCGGGGCTGTCGCTGGGCAATACGGACTTTCAGCTCCCTCCAAAGATTTTCTATTGGGTTCAGGTCTGGAGACTGGCTAGGCCACTCCAGGACCTTGAGATGCTTCTTACGGAGCCACTCCTTAGTTGCCCTGGCTGTGTGTTTCGGGTCGTTGTCATGCTGGAAGACCCAGCCACGACCCATCTTCAATGCTCTTACTGAGGGAAGGAGATCTCGCGATACATGGCCCCATCCATCCTCCCCTCAATACGGTGCAGTCGTCCTGTCCCCTTTGCAGAAAAGCATCCCCAAAGAATGATGTTTCCATCTCCATGCTTCACGGTTGGGATGGTCTTCTTGGGGTTGTACTCATCCTTCTTCTTCCTTCAAACACGGCGAGTGGAGTTTAGACCAAAAAGCTCTATTTTTGTCTCATCAGACCACATGACCTTCTCCCATTCCTCCTCTGGATCATCCAGATGGTCATTGGCAAACTTCAGACGGGCCTGGACATGCGCTGGCTTGAGCAGGGGGACCTTGCTTGCGCTGCAGGATTTTAATCCATGACGGTGTAGTGTGTTTCTAATGGTTTTCTTTGAGACTGTGGTCCCAGCTCCCTTCAGGTCATTGACCAGGTCCTGCCGTGTAGTTCTGGGCTGATCCCTCACCTTCCTCATGATCATTGATGCCCCACGAGGTGAGATCTTGCATGGAGCCCCAGACCGAGGGTGATTGACCTTCATCTTGAACTTCTTCCATTTTCTAATAATTGCGCCAACAGTTGTTGCCTTCTCACCAAGCTGCTTGCCTATTGTCCTGTAGCCCATCCCAGCCTTGTGCAGGTCTACAATTTCATCCCTGATGTCCTTACACAGCTCTCTGGTCTTAGCCATTGTGGAGAGGTTGGAGTCTGTTTGATTGAGTGTGGAGAGGTGTCTTTTACGTGGTCCCGTGTAGCTCAGTGTAGCTCAGTTGGTAGAGCATGGCGCTTGCAACGCCCGTGTAGCTCAGTTGGTAGATCATGGAGCTTGCAACGCCAGGGTTGTGGGTTCAATTCCCACGGGGGTCCAGTACAAAAAAAGTATGAATGTATGTACTTGTAAGTTGCTCTGGATAAGAGCGTCTGCTAAATGACTTAAATGTAAATGTAAATGTTTTATACAGGTAACGAGATCAAACAGGTGCAGTTAATACAGGTAATGAGTGGAGAACAGGAGGGCTTCTTAAAGAAAAACTAACAGGTCTGTGAGAGACGGAATTCTTGCTGGTTGGTAGGTGATCAAATACTTATGTCATGCAATAAAATGCAAATTAATTACTTAAAAATCATACAATGTGATTTTCTGGATTTTTGTTTTAGATTCCGTCTCTCACAGTTGAAGTGTACCTATGATAAAAAAATTACAGACCTCTACATGCTTTGTAAGTAGGAAACACTGCCGATTTTGCAGGTTATCAAATACTTGTTCTCCCCACTGTATATTGTTAATCTGTAGTCTAAGACCCTATTAACATAAGGAGGGAGGGGTCTTAAAACCCCTCCCCTTCTATTAATACAACATCAGCATAATATATTATTATAATACATCAAACATTTGGTACAGCCCCTATCATGACCCCTAGGTGAACCCCTGACAGTTTCAATAAAAGAGAACTTTGTAGCCGTCACCAATGTAATGCGGAAATTAGTTTGTCTTGCATGTTGAGCTGAACATTCACTTTCCCTGCCTGTAGATAGTAAACAGTACCAGCCCTCCTTCAAGGCCACGCGCTACTACTATTTGTTTAGGAACTCCCACCACCAAAATATCACATTACTTCCCTTTGTGTAAATAATATTACATAACAGGATATCCTGGACAAATGATTGAAATGCAGAGGAATAGAGGAGGAATAGATAGCTCTCTCTAGCTCGGACTCTTCCTCATTATCACAGTCAGTGAGGCACATATAAATCAAAGGACACGTCTTACAACGATCAACCTAACCAACTGTCCCCTAAGGAGGAGATTTCAATGAGTTGGCATTGGAAGAGTAATGGCTTTAAATATATCTATCAGCTGCATCAGTAGTAAATCTTCATCGTGTTTATGGGCTCTGAGTGCTGAGAGATCTGAGGGGAATGTGTCCTTCAAAAATCCCTCGACTCGGCAGTTTTCTGCTGTCTCTCTTTTAGTGGTGTACTGTAAGCTGCAGCGCTGCATCAGCCACAAAGGCCTCGATTTCAACAATTGAGCACAAATACGAACAAATGCGAAAGTAAACATCTGTGGTCCTTCTTTGAACTGTAGATGGCTGAAACACCACCCACATACGGTACATATCTGGTTGTACAACAGCTGGAAAACACTTACTTGTATTTTGATTTCCCACCAATTTACAATTTGGAACAATTAAACTCAGCATGCTCCACCATTTTTGGGGCTGTAAGGAAGCAATTTAATCTCTTAGGAACCATAACCCTTTCACTCAGAGCAACACACTGGGGAACAGCACACAGACACTGGTTAGTTAACACATTCTAACTGCATCTTCAATAGCAGCCAACACTTCCATCACACAGAGCGAATAAATGTATTTAGAAGGCCTAACAGTACAGAGTACATATGTTAACAGATCATGTTTTAACAAGTTAAGACATATTGCATAGTCAGAAATGTACATAGTAGAAGTTGATGCCAGATATTCACAATATAAATAAATGGCTGTTCATTCAACATGACACTGCATGTCCTCAAGTTGCAATGTACAGAATGTACAGAATGTACAGAATTTATATAACACAGATTTATGGTTCTCTGTTAGAAGGTCAAAACATGAAATCTCTGGTGTTGAGGGGGGACCTAGCCTCGGAAAGCTGCCTGATCCCGCGAGCTTACATTAAAATCTGATATCCGTGCAGCGTTTAATGTAGGCTAGCGGGATCAGGCGGCTTTGCGAGGCTAGGGGGGACCAACATTGGAGATAATCAACGCCACATCTCATTCCACCGTTCACAAACATTTTCATATGAAATGTAAATTACACAGTGGAGCGAGGCAGAGGGACAGGGAGCAACCCAGGGGCTCAGAGTGGAAACATCACACATTTTAAAAGAAACAATCATGGTTTGCTCTAACATAAAATAATGTGAAATGTTGCCATTCACTCAAAATTGAGAAATTAAGCAAAGGTTTCCATTGGCTGATTGGCTGAATTGGCCAGTCTTACAGTTTCAGGCTAAAACATGTCCCTTTAGTGACTTGCTGACTTGCCATAACAAGACTAAAAATTAAGGTAAGGAACTTGTCTGTCATTAAGACCAAAGTTGGTTAAAGAAAATTGTGATAAATAAAAATATATACCAGTTTAATTTAAGGACCAAAAAATGTACAACTGTGCCATATAAATTGCAAAATTGTTGGAAAGAGACTTTTGATGTACCGATTTACATGGCACATGGTTTATGAATTGAAAGGGCAAAACGACACCGGATTCAAAACTTAGAATTGAATACACAATGATTGCAACCAATAGAAGGTTGTATATATATGGGGGATACAACCATCCTAGCTCTGCAGATTTTGCTGCGAGGAGACAGTCATTAGATCATTTATTTTGGTGCTGTCCATATGTAGCTTGTTTTTAGTCACAGGTCCAGGAATGGCTGGAGAATTGCAACATTTACCTTGAGCTAACGCTGCCCATTGCAATACTGGGCGATTTGAAAAGTAATAGTCAATCGATCAATAATATAATTATTATTTTAGCAAAAATGTTTATCTTTAATTTACAATCTGAATAAACTATGAGAATAGAAAGGTTCAGAACTTTTTTGAAGCATCACAGCACAGTTGAAAAATATATGGCATTAAGAGACAGATGGGAGGGGTTGAATGGAGCTGAAGGGTGGGACTAATAACAACAAGATAACAAATGTAAAACATACAGGGTCGGTAAAATGTATAAGGTTTCAGAACTTTTGTGAAATAGCACAGTTACAAATATATGGCTATTACAAATCAAACTGGATGGACATCAGAAATAGAGGAAGGCCAGGCCTAAAAACAAACAAAATATAACTATTGTAAAATACACATATTTATTGCCCAGGCCGCATCTGCAGTCCTCATACCTCCTTGCAGCATGCCCAAGGCACGTTCACGCTGTTACGAATTCCGCCGAGGATGGTGCCTCTTCCCGTTCGGGCGGCGCTCGGCGGTCGTCGTCTCCGGTCTACTAGCTGCCACCGATCCCCTTTTCTGTTTTCATTTAGGTTTGTCTAATTGGTATCACCTGTTTTGTGTTTAGGGTAGGGGGTTATTTAAACCCAGTTGGCCCGCCGACTTTTGTGCGGGCTTGTTTTTTCTGTTTGTGTTGGCGGTGTTTTGTATAGTGGATTTCAGTCCTATTTATGTTGGACAGTATTTTGACGCGCCCGTTGTTTGTGTGGCGTCGCCGTTTAATAGATTATTTCTGGGTGAAATAATAAATCCACTTGATTGAGATTACCCTGCTCTCTGCACCTGACTCCTTCATTTCCACCATCGGAATTGTGACAGAAGCCCGCACCAACCATGGAGTCAGCAGAAGCAGCAACCACCCCTCTTCCATCGATGGAGGAGCGTGTCCTTCATCACACCGCCGTTCTCCATCGGATTGGGTCAGCGATGGACATGATGATGGAGAGGATGGAGCGATGGGAGAGGAGTGGTATCCCGACATCTACACAAGCTCCTTCACAGACGTCGCAACCTACTCCTTCAACGTCAGCATCTGGTTCAGGCGCGTTGCGTCTCGCGCTCCCAAGGGAGTACGACGAAGCGGTGGCTGGGTGCCAGGGGTTTTTGCTCCAGTTGGAGCTCTACTTGGCCACCGTTCATCCGACTCCCTCTGGAGAGGAGAGTGTTAGCCTCCTCATCTCCTGTCTGACGGGTAGAGCCCTGGAATGGGCTAACGCGGTCTGGAACGGCCCAGACTCGGTTCGAGACCACTACCCAGAGTTCACCCGCCGCTTTCGGGCCGTATTTGACCACCCTCAGGAGGGCCGAGCGGTGGGTGAGCGACTGTTCCACCTCAGACAGGAGACGAGGAGTGCGCAATACTTCGCATTGGAGTTCCGGACCTTGGCTGCTGGTGCGGGGTGGAATGACAGGGCCCTGATGGACCATTACCGATGTAGCCTTCGGGAGGACGTCCGTCGGGAGCTAGCTTGTCGAGACACTACACTCTCCCTCGATGAGCTCATTGACATGTCAATACGACTGGACAACCTGCTAGCTGCCCGCGGGCGTTCAGAGGGGGTCCTGTCAGTTCCACCTCCCAGCCCTCCCGCTCCAACTCCGATGGATTCTGCCACACGCGCCGCGCATGTCTTCCTGGTGCGCAGGGTCCTTGGGCGGCTGCTGGAGCATGACCTATACGTCAAGGCTGAGAAATGTGTGTTCTCCAAACAAGCCGTTTCCTTCCTGGGCTATCGCATTTCCACCTCAGGGGTGGTGATGGAGAGTGACCGCGTTAACACCGTGGGTAATTGGCCAACTCCGACCACGGTAAAGGAGGTGCAGCGGTTTTTAGGGTTTGCCAATTACTACCGGAGGTTTATCCAGGGTTTTGGCCAAGTGCCGGCACCCATTACCTCACTGCTGAAGGGGGGGCCGGTGCGTCTACGGTGGTCGGCCGAGGCAGAGGGAGCCTTCAACCAGTTGAAGGCACGGTTTACTGAGGCTCCCGTGTTGGCGCATCCGGACCCTTCATTAGCGTTCATAGTGGAGGTGGATGCGTCCGAGGCTGGTGTTGGAGCCGTGCTATCACAGCGCTCGGGCACGCCACCGAAGCTCCGTCCCTGTGCTTTCTTTTCTAAGAAGCTGGGTCCGGCGGAGCGGAACTATGATGTGGGGGACAGGGAGCTACTAGCTATGGTAAAAGCCCTGAAGGTGTGGAGACACTGGCTTGAGGGGGCTAAGTACCCTTTATTCTCATCTGGACTGACCACCGCAATCTGGAGTATATCCGAGAGGCGAGGAGACTGAATCCGCGTCAGACGAGGTGGGCCATGTTCTTTACTCGTTTTAGATTCATGATCTCTTACCGACCAGGTTCCCTCAACACTAAGGCCGACGCGCTGTCTCGTCTCTATGACACGGGTGATCGGCCCATCGATCCAACTCCCATCCTTCCCGCCTCTTGTCTGGTGGCCCCGGTGGTATGGGAGGTGGACGCGGACATCGAGCGGGCGTTGAGGGTAGAACCTGTGCCGTCCCAGTGTCCGACTGGCCTTAGGTACGTACCGCTTGGTGTTCGTGATCGATTGATTCGGTGGGCTCACACACGACCTTCTTCGGGTGATCCGGGGATTGAGAGGACAGTGCGGGGTCTTAGGGGGAAATACTGGTGGCCCACCTTGGCTAAGGACGTGAGACTCTATGTCTCCTCCTGCTCGGTATGCGCTCAGAGTAAGGCTCCTAGGCACCTCCCGAGAGGGAAGTTACAACCCCTTCCGGTTCCACAACGGCCATGGTCTCATCACTCGGTAGAATTTTTGACTGATCTTCCTCCATCTCAGGGGAACACTACCGTTCTGGTCGTTGTGGATCGGTTCTCTAAGTCCTGTCGTCTCCTCCCATTGCCTGGTCTCCCTACGGCCCTACAGACTGCGGAGGCTCTATTTACCCACGTCTTCCGGCATTACGGGGTGCCGGAGGACATCGTATCTGATCGAGGTCCCCAGTTCACGTCCCGGGTGTGGAGGTCGTTTATGGAGCGTCTGGGGGTCTCGGTCAGCCTCACCTCTGGGTATCAGCCCGAAAGTAATGGGCAGGTGGAAAGAGTGAACCAGGAAGTGGGTAGGTTTCTGAGGTCGTATTGCCAGGACCGGCCAGGAGAGTGGGCAAGGTACGTCCCGTGGGCGGAGTTGTCCCAGAACTCACTCCGCCACTCATCAACGAACATGTCGCCTTTCGAATGTGTACTGGGGTACCAGCCGGTCCTGGCTCCGTGGCATCAGAGCCAGACCGACGCTCCTGCGGTGGAGGAGTGGGTACAGCGCTCTAGAGAGACCTGGCGAGCGGTCCAGGACTCTCTCAGGCAGGCCAGTGAACGGCAGAAGAGGAGCGCTGACCGCCACCGCAGTGAGGCCCCTTTGTTCGCACCAGGGGACAGGGTCTGGCTCTCGGCCCGAAACCTGCCCCTCCGCCTGCCCTGCCGGAAGCTGGGGCCGCAGTGTGTGTGGCCGCAGTGTGTGTGGCCATTTAAAGTCCTGAGGAGGATAAACGAGGTGTGTTATAGGTTACAACTTCCCTCTTACTATCGTATTAACCCCTCGTTTCATGTGTCTCTCCTCAGGCTGGTGGTAGCTGGTCCCCTGCAGGAAGGTGAGGTACCGGGGGTCCCTCCTCCCCCTCTCGACATCGAGGGGTCCCCGGCGTATAGGATACGAGCCATTCTGGACTCAAGACGCCGGGTGAGGGGCCTGCAGTACCTCGTGGACTTGGAGGGGTACGGTCCGGAGGAGAGATGCTGGGTACCGGTGGGGGACATTTTGGATCCGTCCATCTTGAAGGACTTTCACCGCCTCCATCCGGATCGCCCTGCTCCTCGCCCTCCGGGTCGTCCTCGAGGCCGGGGTCGGCGCGCTGCGGGAGCCGCGCGTCGGGAGGGGGGTACTGCTACGAATCCCGCCGAGGATGGTGCCTCTTCCCGTTCGGGCGGCGCTCGGCGGTCGTCGTCTCCGGTCTACTAGCTGCCACCGATCCCCTTTTCTGTTTTCATTTAGGTTTGTCTAATTGGTATCACCTGTTTTGTGTTTAGGGTAGGGGGTATTTAAACCCAGTTGGCCCGCCGACTTTTGTGCGGGCTTGTTTTTCTGTTTGTGTTGGTGGTGTTTTGTATAGTGGATTTCAGTCCTATTTATGTTGGACAGTATTTTGACGCGCCCGTTGTTTGTGTGGCGTCGCCGTTTAATAGATTATTTCTGGGTGAAATAATAAATCCACTTGATTGAGATTACCCTGCTCTCTGCACCTGACTCCTTCATTTCCACCATCGGAATTGTGACACACGCAGATGAGCAGGGACCCGAGACATCTTTCTTTTGGTGTTTTTCAGAGTCAGTAGAAAGGTCTCTTTAGTGTCCTAAGTTTTCATAACTGACCTTAATCGCCTACCGTCTGTAAGCTGTTAGTGTCTTAACGACTGTTCCACAGGTGCATGATCATTAATTGTTTATGGTTCATTGAACAAGCATGGGAAACAGTGTTAAAACCCTTTACAATGAAGATTTGTGAAGTTATTTGGATTTTTACGAAATCTCTTGGAAAGACAGGGTTCTGTAAAAGTAGCGTTTCTTTTTTTGCTGAGTTTATATGTATATATGTATGTGTATTTGTATGTATGTATATGTATGCATGTTTATATATATGTATGTATGTATGCATGTATATATATATATGTGTGTATGTTTGTATCAAATGTATATACTGTATATATATACAGTTGAAGTTGGAAGTTTACATACACCTCAGCCAAATACATTTAAACTCAGCTATTCACAATTCCTGACATTTACTCCTTGTAAAAATCCCTGTCTTAGGTCAGTTAGGATCACCACTTAATTTTAAGAATGTGAAATGTCAGAATAATAGTAAAGAGAATTATTTATTTCAGCTTTTATTTCTTTCATCACATTCCCAGTGGGTCAGAAGTTTACATACACTCAATTAGTATTTAGTAGCACTGCCGTTAAATTGTTTAACTTGGGTCAAACATTTCGGGTAGCCTTCCACAAGCTTCCCACAATAAGTTGGGTGAATTTTGGCCCATTCCTCCTGACAGAGCTGGTGTAACTGAGTCAGGTTTGTAGGCCTCCTTGCTCGCACACGCTTTTTCAGTTCTGCCCACAAATGTTCTATAGGAATGAGGTCAGGGCTTTGTGATGGCCACTCCAATACCTTGACTTTGTTGTCCTTAAGCCATTTTGCCACAACTTTGGAAGCATGCTTGGGGTCATTGTCCATTTGGAGACCCATTTGCGACCAAGCTTTAACTTCCTGACTGATGTCTTGAGATGTTGCTTCTCTATATCCACATACTTTTCCTGCCTCATGATGCCATCTACTTTGTGAAGTGCACCAGTCCCTCCTGCAGCAAAGCACCCCCACAACATGATGCTGCCACCCCCGTGCTTCACGGTTGGGATGGTGTTCTTTGGCTTGAAAGCCTCCCCCTTTTCCTCCAAACATAACAATGGTCATTATGGCCAAACAGTTCTATTTTTGTTTCATCAGACCAGAGGACATTTCTCCAAAAACTACGATCTTTGTCCCAATGTGCAGTTGCAAACCGTAGTCTGGATTTTTTTATGGCGGTTTTGGAGCAGTGGCTTCTTCCTTGCTGAGCGGCCTTTCAGGTTATGTCGATATAGGACTCGTTTTACAGTGGATATAGATACTTGTGTACCTGTTTCCTCCAGCATCTTCACAAGGTCCTTTGCTGTTGTTCTGGGATTGATTTGCACTTTTCGCACCAAAGTACGTTCATCTCTAGGAGACAGAACGCGTCTCCTTCCTGAGCGATATGACGGCTGCGTGGTCCCATGGTGTTTATACTTGCGTACTAGTGTTTGTACAGATGAACGTGGTACCTTCAGGCGTTTGGAAATTGCTCCCAAGGATGAACCAGACTTGTGGAAGTCTCCAATTTTTTTCTGAGGCCTTGACTGATTTCTTTTGATTTTCAGATGATGTCAAGCAAAGAGGCACTGAGTTTGAAGGTAGGTCTTGAAATACATCCACAGGTACACCTCCAATTGACTCAAATTATGTCAATTAGCCTATTGGAAGCTTCTAAAGCCATGACATAATTTTCTGGAATGTTCCAAGCTGTTTTAAGGCACAGTCAACTTAGTGTATGTAAACTTCTGACCCACTGGAATTGTGATACAGTGCGTTATAAGTGAAATAATCTGTATGTAAACAATTGTTGTAAAAATTACTTGTGTCCTGCACAAAGTAGATGTCCTAACCGACTTTCCAAATTTGTGGAGTGGTTGAAAAACAAGTTTTAATGACTCCAACCTAAGTGTATGTAAACTTTCGACTTCAACTGTGTATGTATGTATGTATGTATGTATGTATGTATGTATGTATATTTACCCAAAGAATATGTGCAGGATTGGAAATTATGCAGACATTGATGGAAGCTACAATCTATCCACAATATTAAAGCTGATCCACCCCCTAAAAAAAATATAATAATAATAATAAATCAATCAATAAGGGACAGACGATTATCTGCTGACAGAGGTAAATCTTTCATCTTCACTCCTACTGAGATAGATAATATCTCTTAATCAACACACACATCAAAGACTTCTGAGTGACGAACGGGCTTCAAGTCTTCAAGTCACAACTAAAGCGTCATAATTCACTACAGGTGCTATTACTGCACAACAACAATGTAGTAAATACTGTTAAATACAGTGTTGCTAGCACAGATATGGAAAGGCAAATTCATCACGAGAGGCTCATTGACAAATAACATCAACTCCCACTGTAAAGGCATGGCAGGCAGCACAAGCCATAAACATATTATACTTTTTTATCAGTCAAAAAAGAAAAAATGAACGTTCCTTGCCAAAACCTGCATATTAAATTCATTAACCACGCTCTTACAGTAGAATAGCACACAGAGAGCAGCATAAAACTTGAGTGGTTGTTTGAACTCCTCCGGTCCCATTTTCTTTGTGGTATTTTGGCTTTGTGAGGGATAATAAAGGCCTATTAAAATGGATCAGGGAAACGGATTGACTGGCACAGAATACAGAGCAAATAATAAGAAAATACTCTCCTCCTCTCCAAATCAAATAGGGCCGGAGTTCAAAGACAGGCAGAGTGCACGTTGCCGCCATATTCTGGGTTCTTTACTGCTAGCTTATGCACCAATCCTATTATGAATTTCCTTCATGGCCACCAGGAGGCTAAACTGCAACGTGTTGTGAAAATGTTATCATGGTACAGAGAAATGACCTGAGAGAGTGAAAGTAGGAAAGAACTTCCCCAATCCTGATTCCTAACTTCCTGCACTGGATGCTCACATGTTCCTTTCTCACCTCAGTACTCAGAGAGAAAGGAAAGGCGATGGAGAAAGCAGCTGCTGGCTCTGCTGCTGTTGGCTGCCTTTTAGCACTGTCCTGGGGTCAGTTAGGGTCAGTGTGGAGTGGTAGGACAGTGGTTACAGTCTAACCTCGGTCTAGACTCCAGCCCCACACACCAGACCACACTCACTGCCAAAACCAGCTACTGAGCTGGAGCTCAATTTTGAATCCTCATATCCTGTTCAAACAGAGGGCAAACTGTGAGCAAAAGCCATATACTGTAGTTGTGGCACATACTCTCTCAATCAATCGTATTAAATCTTAATGAACTAAATCGCGCAGGCTTGTGTGTGGTTTTGAAGCCAGTAGACAGACTCCTTGGGCCGCTCTGTGTCCAAATCAGGCTCTGAGTTGTTACCATCCAGACGGCTTAACCAGCGTTTAGCTGACTGCTGTATAAATTTCACCAGGTCTCTAGGCCTCCTCCTACTGCAGAGGCCAGACAGATTTCACTTCACCATGGTGATGATACTCCTTGAAATATGTCAACACAAATCTTCACATCTCAGTAATGATGATCAAATCAATTCATGTGTTCATATATTTTTTTGCCCATTTTCGTGATATCCAATTGGTAGTTACAGTCTCGCTGCAACTCCCGTACGGACTCGGGAGAGATGAAGGTCGAGAGCCATGCATCCTCTGAAACATGACCGCCAAGCCGCACTGCTTCTTGACACACTGCTCGCTTAACCCAGAAGCTAGCTGCACCAATGTGTCAGAGGAAACCGTACAGCTGGCGACCGAAGTCAGAGTGCATGCGCCTGGCCACCACAAGGAGTCGCTAGATCGCGATGGGACAAGGACATCCCAGCCGGCCAAACCTTCCCCCTAAATTGGACAATGCTGGGCCAATTGTGCGGCGCCTCATGAGTCTCCCGGTCGTGGCCGAATGCGAAAAAGCCTGGGATCAAACCGGATTTGTAGTGCCACCTCTAGCACTGCGATGCAGTGCCTTAGACCGATGCGCCACTTGAGGCCCATGTGTTCATTTTAAAGACCTATTGTTTTTAAATGAAATATTTCCCATGTAGCCTATTAACTTTGATTTAAAGTATTACAGAACAAAGTATTACACTGACTGCAAAGTGAATACATCAGTAATATCATTGTTGGCATATTTTTTTAAGTTTGTAATTATTTTTGATTGATGTACAGATTGTAACGAAAACTCAGGGCGAAAAATGTGTAGATTCACGCGCAGAGTGCGGCAGGTGTTTATTTCGCCTCCGCAGAAGGCAATGGTCATACACAGGTAGGCAAACAGGCAGGTAAATCAAAACTAGGACTGAAGGCTATAACTGGTTCTCACAAACGAACTAGGAAAAGGCTTAGTAGAGTCAACACTTGCATCAGAAATCCCTGACATTTCCCAGGTGAACCGTAATATTTTCCAAACATGGATATGAATGAAGGAGGGCTATGGGTTACGATACCGGCCATCGGAGGAGTAGTGATAGGCTGGCAGAGAAGATGACAGATTTCCTCCATACGCTCCTCTTGCTGGGTTAGGCGCCTCTGTAGCTCGGCTGAATCCATTCCGTTTTAGGTGAGGTAGATGTCCACCATTGTTCCTGTACCCAGGAAAGCAAAGTTAACTGAACTAAATGACTATCGCCCCATAGCACTCACTTCTGTCATCATGAAGTGCTTTGAGAGGCTAGTTAAGGATCATATCGCCTCTACCTCACCTGACACCCTAAACCCACTTCAATTTGCTTACCGCCCCAATAGATCCACAGACGATGCAACCGCCATAGCACTGCACACTGCCCTATCCCATCTGGACAAAAGGAACACCTGTGTGAGAATACTGTTCTTTGACTACAGCTCAGCGTTCAGCAACATAGTGCCCTCCAAGCTCATCACTAACCTAAGGACCCTGGGATTGAACACCTCCCTCTGCAACTGGATCCTGGACTTCCTGACGGGCCGCCCCCCAGGTGGGGAGGGTAGGCAATAACACATCTGCCACACTGACCCTCAACACAGGGGCCCTTTAGGGGTGCATGCTTAGTCCCCTCCTTTACTCCCTGTTCTCCCATGACTGCGTGGCCGCGCACGACTCTAACACCATCACTAAGTTTGCCGACTACATGACGGTGGTAGGCCTGACCACCGATGATGATGAGACAGCCTACAGCAGGGGTTCCCCACCTTTTTGTCCCATGATCCCGTTTTGATATCTGAAAATTCTTGCGACCCCAACCATGTGAAAAAAATTATGTAGCCTAATTAACAGCCAATGTTCACTATTTTATTTGGGGCTATGGCAATCCATTGAAAGATATTCTAACAGTATTTCAGATTGTCTTCTCAACGCACCAGCACATCATTTTAATGTGGGGCTATGACCGTCAATGGCAAATCTTATCTCACCACCACAAATGAGATGGGTGTGCTTGTCGCATCGGATATTGTCAAAGTCAAGTGGCATGGTCTACAGCTGTCTGCTGTCAGATCCAACCTGGATTGATATTTGGTTTTAATGCAGATGAGAGCACTGAATCCAGCTTCACAGCTTCAGAGGCCTAAGTTCCAGAATTGGATGATCATTCAAAACTATTTTTCCCAGTCGGAGCTCTTTTTTTCTTCGAGTTCCCAGTTGTCTTGAACGCACTGAAGTTGGAAGTCAGGGATTTACGAGTTCCCAGCTGTTTTGAAATCAAAGTATGCAACCATTTTCAAGTGTTGCCATAGATTTTCAAGTAGATTTAAATCAAAACTGTATCTCAGGAGCATTCACTGTCTTCTTGGTAAGCAACTCCAGTGTATATTTGGTCTTGTGTTTTAGGTAATTGTACTGCTGAAAGGTGAATTCATCTCCCAGTGTCTGGTGGTAAGCAGACTGAACCAGGTTTTCCTCTGCGTATTTTGTTTCTGCTTTGCTCCATTAAACAGCACGATAATTGCACAGGTGCACCTTGTACTGGGGACAATAAAAGGCTGCTCTAAAATGTGGAGTTTTGTCACACAACACAATGCCACAGATGTCTCAAGCTTTGAGGGAGCATACAATTGGCAAGCTGACTGCAGGAATGTCTACCAGAGCTGTTGCCAGATAATCGAATGTTAATTTCTCTACCGTAAGCCGCTTCCAACGTCGTTTTATAGAATTTGGTAGTACATCCAACTAGGGCTGTGGCGATTCTGCAGCGATAGGCCATCCCATCTGGTTTGGGCTTATCATTAGTTTTTCAACAGGACAATGACCCAACACACCTCCAGGCTGTGTAAGGGCTATATGACCAAGAAGAAGAGTGATGGAGTGCAGCATCAGATGACCTGGTCTCCACAATCACCCGACCTCAACCCAATTGAGATGGTTTTGGATGAGTCGGACCACAGAGTGAAGGAAAAGCAGCCAACAAGTGTTCAGCATATGTGGGAACTCCTTCAAGACTAATAAAACATTTAAACATGTTAACCCTCACAAGACTGCATCCCTAGTCGCATCCTCAGAGCATGCGCAAACCAGCTGGCTGGTGTGTTTACGGACATATTTAATCGCTCCCTATCCCAGTCTGTTGTCCCCATATGCTTCAAGATGGCTACCATTGTTCCTGTAACCAGGAAGGCAAAGATAACTGAACTAAATGATTACCGCCCCGTAGCACCTACTTCTGCCATCATAACGTGCTTTGAGAGGCTAGTCGAGGATCATATCTCCGCCACCTTACCGGCCACCCTAGACCCACTTCAGTTTGCATACCGCCCCAACAGGTCCACAGATGACGCAATCGCAATCACACTGTACACTGCACACTGCCCTATCCCATCTGGACAAAAATAATATCTATGTAAGAATACTGTTCATTGACTACAGCTCAGCATTCAACACCATAGTAGTCTCCAAACTCATCATCAAGCTGGAGGTCCTGGGTCTCAACCCGGCCCTGTGCAATTGGGTCCTGGACTTTCACCGTCTGGTACGGCAACTGCACCGCCCTCAACTGCAAGGCTCTCCAGAAGGTGGTGTGGTCTGCACAACGCATCAGCGGGGGCAAACTACCTGCTCTCCAGGACACCTACAGCACCCGATGTCACAGGAAGGCCATCAAGGACAACAACCACCCGAGCCACTGCCTGTTCACACCAATATCATCCAGAAGGCGAGAAGAGTACAGGTCCATCAAAGCTGGGACCGGGAGCTTGAGAAACAGCTTCTATCTCCATGCCATCAGTCTGCTAAACAGCAATCACTAACTCAGAGAGGCTGCTGCCTACATTGAGACACAATCACTGGACACTTTAAACAATGCCACTCTAAATAATGCCACTTTAATAATTAACATATCTACATTACTCATATCACATGTGTATATACTGTATTTTATACCATCTACTGCACCTTGCCTATGCCGCTCGGCCATCGCTCATCCATATACTTATGTACATATTCTCATTCACCCCTTTAGATTTGTGTGTATTAGGTAGTTGTCGGGGAATTGTTAGATTACTTGTTAGATTTGTGTGTATTTGGTAGTTGTTGGGAATTGTTAGATTACTTGTTAGATATTACTGCACTGTTGGAACTAGAACCACAAGTATTTCACTACACTCGCATTAACATCTGCTAACCATGTGCATGTGAACAATAAAATGTGATTTGATTTGATTTTGACTGTTGGAAAAGTATTCCAGGTGAAGCTGGTTGAGAGAATGCCAAGAGTGTGCAAAGCTGTCATCAAGGCATCGGTGGCTATTTGAAGAATCTCAAATATAAAATACATTTTGATTTGTTCAACACTTTTGGTTACTACATGATTCCATATGTGTTATTTCATAGTTTTGATATCTTCATTATTCTACAATATAGTAAAAATAATGAAAAACCGTTGAATGAGTAGGTGTTCTAAAACTTTTGTCCAGTAGTGTAGATGTGGTTGTGTGTATGTGTCAGTGTGTGCATAAATGTGTTTGGAATGGTGCAGTAAATACACCCACACCGTGTGCATGAATGTGTGTGATGTGGCAGTGTATCTGTGTGTACAGGTTGGGACCGGGGCAACATCTAAACACAGGCTGTTTACCCACAGCTGTGTTGAGCAATAGCTGAGGGATGTCTGAGATGGGCCTCTTACACATAGGATCCTGCCCTAAGGGCCTGCCTGGCTGACTGGCTGGGGGAGTGACTGGAGAACAACTGGGTGTATCAGAAGAGAAAAGCCTGACAGGATCATACCAAACCAAACTACACCTCTGGCACTCCGAGCAGTATCAGATCAGACCAGTCATGATCGTATATACAGTATGTTCGTCATGATGCATCACCATTTTACTTTGATATTCAAAAAAACTCAACATCTGTATGAGAAATGACTGAGGTTGTATTTGACGGTAACGATGCTGGCTCACGGCAGGTTGAGATCTATGAGGGGTTTTAGTAGGCCCATGCCTTGTGGTGTTTGGAGGTTTGTGCTATTGGCCCACTGCTTCCAAAATGTGATGGTAAAGACTTGAGGAATTTGCTTTCCTTTCATGTTTTTACTTGGCAGAGCTTTTCCCCAGACACTTCCAGTCAAATATGCCACTGAAAGGAAAGGCTTCAGATGATCTCTCTTTTCTACCACAGTCTGCAGCTTAACTGGCAGATAACAAACACTGAGGTATGAGCCTGACACATGGAACCCACATATGGACAGAAAGAGAAAAAAAGACATGTATTTCTGCTAATACAATATCCCTCTTCACATGACATGACAAGGACAGGAAGGAAGGGAGCATCAGAACCAGAGGACAAGCAAACAGTACATATGAGAGAGAGAGAGAGAGAGAGAGAGAGAGAGAGAGAGAGAGAGAGAGAGAGAGAGAGAGAGAGAGAGAGAGAGAGAGAGAGAGAGAGAGAGAGAGAGAGAGAGAGAGAGAGAGAGAGAGAGAGAGAGAGAGAGAGAGAGAGAGAGAGAGAGAGAGAGAGAGAGAGAGAGAGAGAGAGAGAGAGAGAGAGAGAGAGAGAGAGAGAGAGAGAGAGAGAGAGAGAGAGAGAGAGAGAGAGAGAGAGAGAGAGAGAGAGAGATGTTGAGTGGTTTTGACAGGGGGACTGAGAGTGATTTAGAGAGCCACCACTAGCTCTAAGGGATCTAACAGAGGCCTCAATCAGCTCACAGCCCATGCTGATCCAGTTATTCTACTCCAACTCATCAGTGGCTCCTTCAAAAAACACTCTGTGCCACCACCCACAGCTTACAGCTCGAAAGACTTTCAGAAGACTTCACTGTGGCTTACGGTGCAGTCTACAGTAACTTTGTTTCTTAGACTAAATAGAAATATTGCATTGTTGCATCATGTTACAAATAAACACGATATATACCGCATTTCTGGACTCGGCTATTTCAGCCACACCCGTTGCTGACAGGTGTATAAAATTGAGCACACAGCCATGCAATCTCTATAGACAAATATTGGCAGTAGAAGGGCCTTACTGAAGAGCTCAGTGGCTTTATATGTGACACTGTAATAGGATGCCACCTTTCCACCTTTTCATCAAATTTCGGCCCTGCTGAAGCTGCTCCGGTCAACTGTAAGTGCTGTTATTGTGAGGTGGAAATGTCTAGGAGCAACGGCTCAGCCGCGAAGTGGTAGGCCACACACACACTGCAGAGTGCTATCCTCCGTTGCAACACCCACTACCGAGTTCCAAATTTCCTCTGAAAGCAAGGTCAGCACAAGAACTGTTAGTCGGGAGCTTCATGAAATGGGTTTCCATAGCCGAGCAGCCGCACACAAGATCACCATGGGCAATACCAAGCGTCTGCAGGAGTGGTGTAAAGCTCGTCGCCATTGGATTCATTGGCCTCTGGAGCAGTGGAAACACATTCTCTGGAGTGATGAAACACACTTCACCATCTGGCAGTCCGACAGACAAATCTGGGTTTGGCGGATGCCAGGAGAACGCTACCTGCCCCAGTGCATAGTGCCAACTGTAAAGTTTGGTGGAGGAGGAATAATGGTATGGGGCTGTTTTTCATGGTTCGGGCCAAGCCCCTTAGTTCCAGTGAAAGGAAATCTTAACGCTACAGCATACAATGACATTCTAGACGATTCTGTGCTTCCAACTTTGTGGCAACAGTCTGGGGTAGGCCCAAACCTGTTTCAATGTGACAATGGCCCCGTGCACAAAGCGAGGTCCATTCAGAAATGGTTTGTCGAGATCGGTGTGGAAGAACTTGACTTGCCTGCACAGAGCCCTGACCTCAACTCCATCAAACACCTTAGGGATTAATTGGATCTCCGACTGCGAGCCAGGTCCAATCGCCCAACATCAGTGCCCGAACTCACTAAGGCTGTTGTGGCTGAATGGAAGCAAGTCCCCATAGCAATGTTCCAACATCTAATGGAAAGCTCTATCAAAAGAGTTGAGGCTGTTATAGCAGCAAAGGGGGACCAACTCCATATTAATGCACATGATTTTGGAATGAGATGTTTGACAAGCACATGTGTCCACATACTTTTGGTCATGTATTGTATATTGCAAATATACATTTTTATTTTATTTATTTCACCTTTATTTAACCAGTTAGGCTAGTTGAGAACAAGTTCTCATTTGCAACTGCGACCTGGCCAAGAAAAAGCAAAGTAGTTCGACACATACAACAACACAGAGTTCCATATGGAATAAACAAACATACAATCACTAATACAGTAAGAAAATATATATACAGCATGTGCAAATGAGGTAGGATAAGAGAGGTAAGGCAATAAATAGGGCATGGTGGCAAAGTAATTACAATATAGCAATTAAACACTGGAATGGTAGGATGTGTATCTCTCGCAAGTTGAGATACTGGGGTGCAAAGGAGCAAGATAAATAAATAAATAAATAAATACAGTATGGGGATGAGGTCGATTGGATGGGCTATTTACAGATGAGCTATGTACAGGTGCAGTGATCTGTGAGCTGCTCTGACAGCTGGTGCTTAAAGCTAGTGAAGGTGGTAAGGGTTTACAGCTTCAGAGATTTTTGCAATTTGTTCCAGTCATTGGCAGCAGAGAACTGGAAGGAGAGGTGGCCAAAGGAAGAATTGGCTGTGGGGGGTGACCAGTGAAATATACCTGCTGGAGCGGGTGCTACGGGTGGGTGCTGCTATGGTGACCTGTGAGCTGAGATAAGGCGGGGCTTTACCTAGCAGAAACTTGTAGATGACCTGGAGCCAGTGGGTTAGGTGACGAGTATGAAGCGAGGGCCAGCCAACGAGAGCATACAGGTCGCAGTGGTGGGTAGTATATGGGGCTTTGGTGACAAAACGGATGGTACTGTAATAGACTGCATCCAATTTGTTGAGCAGAGTGTTGGAGGCTATTTTGTAAATAACATCGCCGAAGTCGAGGATCGGTAGGATGGTCAGTTTTACGAGGGTATGTTTGGCAGCATGAGTGAAGGATGCTTTGTTGCGAAATAGGAAGCCGATTCTAGATTTAATTTTGGATTGGAGGTGTTTAATGTGAGTCTTGAAGGAGAGTTTACAGTCTAACCAGACACCTAGATATTTGTTGTTGTCCACATATTCTAAGTCAGAACCGTCCAGAGTAGTGATGCTGGACGGGCGGGCAGGTGCGGGCAGCGATCGGTTGAAGAGCATGCATTTAGTTTTACTTGCATTTAAGAGCAGTTGCAGGCCACAGAAGGAGAGTTGTATGGCATTGAAGCTCATCTGGAGGTTAGTTAACACAGTGTCCAATGAAGGGCCAGAGATATACAGAATGATGTCGTCTGCGTAGCGGTGGATCAAAGAATCACCAGCAGCGAGAGCGACATCATTGATGTATACAGAGAAGAGAGTCGGCCCGAGAATTGAACCCTGTGGCACCCCCATAGAGACTGCCAGAGGTCCGGACAACAGGCCCTCCTATTTGACATACTGAACTCTATCGGAGAAGTAGTTGGTGAACCAAGCGAGGCAATCATTTGAGAAACCAAGGCTGTTGAGTCTGCCAATAAGAATGTTGTGATTGAGTTGAAAGCCTTAGCCAGGTCGATGAATACGGCTGCACAGTAATGTCTCTTATCGATGGCGGTTATGATATCGTTTAGGACCTTGAGCGTGGCTGAGGTGCACCCATGACCAGCTCTAAAACCAAGATTGCATACCGGAGAAGGTACGGTGAGATTTGAAATGGTCAGTAATCGGTTTGTTAACTTGGCTTTCAAAGACCTTAGAAAGGCAGGGTAGAATAGATATAGGTCTGTAGCAGTTTGGGTCTAGAGTGTCTCCCCCTTTGAAGAGGGGGATGACCACGGCAGCTTTCCAATCTATGGGAATCTCAGACGATACGAAAGAGAGGTTGAACAGGCTAGTAATAGGGGTTGCAACAATTTCAGCAGCTAATTTTAGAAAGAGAGGGTCCAGATTGTCTAGCCCGGCTGATTTGTAAGGTTCCAGATTTTGCAGCTCTTTCAGAACATCAACTATCTGGATTTGGGTGAAGGAGAAGTGGGGGAGGTTTGGGCAAGTTGCTGTGGGGAGCGCAGGGCTGTTGACCGGGACAGGGGTAGCCAGGTGGAAAGCATGGCCAGCCATGAAAAATGCTTATTATTAAAAATGCTTAAAATGCTTATTGAAATTCTTAATTATTGTGGATTTATCGGTAGTGACAGTGTTTCCTAGCCTCAGTGCAGTGGGAAGCTGGGAGGAGTTGTTCTTATTCTCCATGGACTTTACAGTGTCCCAGAACTTTTTTGAGTTTGTACTAGAGGATGCAAATTTCTGTTTGAAAAAGCTAGCCTTAGCTTTCCTAACTGCCTGTGTATATTGGTTCCTAACTTCCCTGAAAAGTTGCATATCACGGGGGCTATTCGATGCTAATGCAGATTGCCACAGGATGTTTTTGTGCTGGTCAAGGGCAGTCAGGTCTGGAGTGAACCAAGGGCTATATCTATTCCTGGTTCTAAATATTTTGAATGGAGCATTCTTATTTAAGATGGTGAGGAAGGCACTTTTAAAGAATAACCAGGCATCCTCTACTGACGGGATGAGATCAATGTCATTCCATTATACCCCGGCCAGGTCGATTAGAAAGGCCTGCTCGTTGAAGTGTTTTAGGGAGCGTTTGACAGTGATGAGGGGTGGTCGTTTGACCGCAGACCCATTACGGTTGCAGGCAATGAGGCTGTGATCACTGAGATCCTGGTTGAAAACAGTAGAGGTGTATTTGGAGGGCGGGTTAGTTAGGATGATATCTATGAGGGTGCCCGTGTTTACAGATTTGGGGTTGTACCTGGTAGGTTCATAGATAATTTGTGTGAGATTGAGGGCATCAAGCTTAGATTGTAGAATGGCCACGGTGTTAATGTCATTTGGATCATAATACTGTAGCAGCCTTGTCAAATTAGATGTTGTTTATTCTTTCTCTCCCTCTTAAGGTAATGTGGTTCACCTGACCTTAACCTAACTGATACCCAATACATGCACGCACACACAGACACAGGCACACACACACACAGACAGACATTTCTTTCTGAAACTAGGGGAATTTCTCCAATCACATGCAGCCCATGGCAGATATGGGTGGTATGTGCTTGTCATTATATCCCTGCAGGCTGGAGTGCAAACACAAAGCACCCTGGGAAACACAACCAGCCTTATGAAACAATATATGTGTGCTGTCAATCTGACACAAGACAGAACATTAACCCTCAATGAAAATAAATTATTTCACCGAGGTACAAAATAATCTTAAAGATAACATGTCTATAATGTTTTTAAAATGTTTAATGTAGGGTTGAACTTCACAGCTCAATGCCATAAATCAGAATAGGAAGTAAAATCACATTATTTGTTATGTTTAAACTAAGGGCGGAATCTTTTTTGAGTATCAGTCAGGTGAATATTGCCTTACACTCCAGTGACCAGATAACAACAGTATCATCAGGGGCGTTTTAGAAGTGGGGGAGGGCATATATATTTATTTATTTAGTATTTATTTATCCAGTCGGATAAACACTCCAAACAGCCTACCCGACAGCTCGGAGGCGTCCGCATGGTCCTAAAGCACACCGTTACATTGTTTTGTATCACATTTCAATGATAAAATTGCAAAAATGCCATTTCAGAATGTGGGGGGGACATGTCACCCCCGTCCCCAGTGAAAGTTGCGCGCCTGAGCATCATTAATGTTATACTTGTTAGGCTGGGAGTTCTCCATTTACAAACAGAAAGAGTGATTTGTTTCCCACCCTTGGCTACCTGAGTCGACACCCACACATCTCCGAACAGAGAACCTGTGCAAACACATTGAGCAAACAGGCCATGCCATTGTCAGGAGGAGGAACAGTGGGAGTTTGTTTCTGTGCATAAGGAGCTGGGTGAAAGGTACATACCATTCGGTGGAGATATGGAAATGAACATGTTTTAATGGTTATGAATGAATGTGAGAGGAACTGAATTGGTGTTCTTATACAAACACCTATTATCTTTCTGTCCTTTCGGCCCCAACATGGCCCAAGTCACCTCCACTACATTCATCTCAGTCACATGGTACAGTTGTATTTACTCTCCTGCTAATCCACACACCTCGCTTTGTCAACCAACCAGAAAGTCCATCATTCCATTTTCATTTTTTAGATCTAGAAGTCTATTGAGTTGACACTCATGCATTGAAGGCTTTGTTTGGTCACCACAGCCACAGTACATTGACTTTTGTGGACTGACTGTGAGGACCTAACTAAGTACACCATTGGTAACTAATTGCACATAAATGGTAATTAGTTGTTGACATTTGGTACCTAAAAAAGTCCAAAAACCAACTTGCATATTCAGAACATACATTCTTATACCAAATCACACGGTGAAAGTTAGCTGTGTAAAACAGACAAACCCAACAGTTTTTTTATATCCATCTCTTCATTCAATGAAAGTAAGAGTGTCCATGATGGACACTCTTACTGACAGTTGTGGCTGCTTCGCGTGATGTATTGCTGTCTCTACCTTCTTGCCCTTTGTGCTGTTGTCTGTGCCCAATAATGTTTATACCCTGTTTTGTGCTGCTACCATGTTGTGCTGCTGCCATGTTGTTGTCATGTTGTGTTGCTACCATGCTGTGTTGTCATGTGTTGACGCCATGCTATGTTGTTGTCTTAGGTCTCTCTTTATGTAGTGTTGTGGTGTCTTGTCGTCCCCGCAGGAGGCCTTTTACCTTTTGGTAGGCCGTCATTGTAAATAAGAATTTGTTCTTCACTGACTTGCCTAGTTAAATAAAGGTTAAATAAAATAAATGAACATAAAAACTGTAACACAGTAAACAAAGGCCATTCCCTTATTGACCTATTCTCTGTTCAAACAGAATGGTCCGGAAATGATAATGTCACAGGAAGCGGTCGGTCAACAGGTGAATCACTGATTACAGATTAGTGTGGACGAGCTCGTTGCATGCAACGCTAACAGCTGTGAGGCCTGAGGGCACTGCTCAGCTCAGCTCTGATGCTATAAAGGGGAAAAGCAACAGGGCATGGGACACAGCACGCAAAAAAAATATGCTGCCATCAATTTGCTTTGTTCCGCAGACATATAGAATAGATATGTTTACAAGTCAGTTAAAATACATGGTTGTCTACTCTCAGTGAATGCATATAACTGTCAGATACTCTACTGTTCATACACAGGTAAACACTTAAACATTTAAACACTCCCACACAGTCAGATACAGGATAGTGCATACTTGCAAACAACAAGCCAGCTCTGTGGGGTAGGCGTATGGTCAGGGCTGGATCTTCTCTACAGAGAGAAGTGGTGGGGGTGTTTTGCTGATGAAGGGGGAGTAGAGGAAAGTCAGGTTAGCGTTTTTTGTCATGAATATTGATCTGGAGGCAGCTCTGCAGAGTGATCACTAGCTGGCACAGCCACAAAGTCATAACATCTGATTTTATACCTAACCCGAACCTTAACCACACTGCTAAACCTGCTAAACCTATAACCTTAAATAGGACCTTTTTTTTTGTTCATCCATTTTTACAATATAGTCAGTTTTGACTTTGCAGCTGGCCCATCTAGCGGAAATGGCTCAGTTCTGCCTCAAGGATAAGACTCATCCCAATAAAAGTCAACCTGCAGAGTACAGAGTATCCCAAGCCCGAAACTTCCAGCTCTGCCCAGGGGTCTCCAAACATTAAAACCAGATGCACTATCCAGAGCAGGGAGGTGCATTGTGAAACGGATGGTATATTTAGAAAGTGCCAGTGTCATCCATCATGGAGTCAGTTTTAGATTACACTCTGACTACTGCTCCTAGTACATCAATCTACTGTGTTCACAACAAGCGCTCCGTTTCAGACTTCAACAAGTGGCTCAAACTGTGTGGTAGTGTGCAGCCACACCACACAGGCTCCAATAGAACAGAGGTTCACACTGTTATGTGTACATTGTGCGAAAAGCAAAGTCTAAACTGAACACCTGTATGCTACATGCCCAGGATACATAACGGGACAGTCTGAAGAGCGAGACACGCTGTGTGTGTAGAAACCACAGTGAAACCAGTGGCGACGAGCCAGGATGGCCTCGCAGTGGTTTGTTTACATTGACAGCTATTCCAGACAGCACATGCATGTGCATGTGCATGCACATGCACACGCACACACGCACACATGCACATGCGCACGCACACACGCACACATTTGAGTGTTTGTGTATGTCTGTGTGCACACAGACATACACAAACACTCAAATTCAAGCCTTCACTTGCTTTTCTTACAATTATCATTTTTATTTCTCTGGTATTTTGTCTCTCTCACACACAAACACACACACACACATTTCTAAAAACATGTTTTCACTCTATCATTATGGGGTATTGTGTGTAGATGGGTGAGAGAAAATAATCTATTTAATCCATTTTGAATTCAGGATTCCGAATTCCAAATGTTGTTGGAATAAGTCAAGGGGCACGAATACTTTCTGAAGACACTGTAGATGCACACACACACACACACACACACACACACACACACACACACACACACACACACACACACACACACACACACACACACACACACACACACACACACACACACACACACACACACACACACACACACACACACACAACTGTACTGTGTTCCAGTTCCACCTCCACACACTTAGCTTGGCACTGGGCTGTGAGCACAGACAGTGGGCTAGTGAGAGTGATGCTGTGTGTGTGTGTGTGTGTGTGTGTGTGTGTGTGTGTGTGTGTGTGTGTGTGTGTGTGTGTGTGTGTGTGTGTGTGTGTGTGTGTGTGTGTGTGTGTGTGTGTGTGTGTGTGTGTGTGTGTGTGTGTGTGTGTGTGTGTGTGCGCATCTACAGTGTCTTCAGTGAGAGTGATGCAGTGTGTGTGTGTGTGTGTGTGGTGTGTGTGCCAGTGGCTGTGATGTGGGGAGCAGGATGTGAGTGATTGCCCTGAGAGCGCAGGAGGAGGGATGATGGAGCACACAGGGATGAATCACTAGCAGGCTGCCTGGCTTCATGGTTTTATGGCTGCCTGGCTTCATGGCTGCCTGGCTTCATGGTTTCATGGCTTCATGGTTTCACCCGCTCCCCACGCTCCCTCCTCCTGTCGGAGACAAATGTCAAGCCCCCCCAGGGTTACCCCCCATCTCACCCCCCGGTTCCCCGGTTTGGAACCAAAGAGCAAAGGTCCTATCCTGTATCAAAAACCCTACTCCTGATTCTAGACCAAAACCACCCCCATAGCCTGCACAATCTGGTCAGAGACACTACCCCCATATCCACAGCCTGCGGCCAAGGAATGAGCTACTCCAAATACCAATAGTTATACTTTTTCAGTTTTAAAGCTTTGCTACCACAGCTGCGGGGGGGGGGGGGGGGGGGGGGGTATACAGTACAGAAGACATTGCATACTGTACTTCTGTCCAAACATAACCGTCTGCATACATACCTAAGTATGATGCCCACAAAACATGCTCATACTGTGTGCAATAAGATCTCATAGTTTCCCTTCGGAATTCGACGTATTATGGATGAACGTTTATTTTTTTACTCATTAATTCTGCATGGTTACAGGGTTAAAACAGAAACAGCTCAAATGGTTAAGTTTAGCTAATAATTCTGAGTGATTAACCACCGCGGGACAGTTGAGCTAATGTAGGCTGATGTGATTAGCACGAGGTTGTAAGTAACAAAAAACGTCACCCATTGAAATCCCAGGACTTAGACATACTGTATCTGATTATTTTTTATTTTTTCACCTTTATTTAACCAGGTAGGCAAGTTGAGAACAAGTTCTCATTTACAATTGCGACCTGGCCAAGATAAAGCAAAGCAGTTCGACACATACAACAACACAGAGTTACACATGGAGTAAAACAAACATACAGTCAATAATACAGTAGAAAAATAAGTCTATATACAATGTGAGCAAATGAGGTGAGATAAGGGAGGTAAAGGCAAAAAAAAAGGCCATGGTGGCGAAGTAAATACAATATAGCAAGAAAAACACTGGAATGGTAGAAATGGGCAGAAAGCTTAAATTCTTGCTAATCTAACTGCATTGTCCAATTTACAGTATTTATTCCAATGAAAGAATACCATACTATTTTTTGAGAAGAGTGCACAATAATGAACTTCAAAATGTATTTATAAACCAATTAGGCACATTTGGGCAGTCTTGATACAACATTTTGAACATATATGCAATGGTTCATTGGATCAGTCTAAAAGTTTGTGCATACACTACTGCCATCTAGTGGCCAAAACAAAATTGTGCCTGGGCTGGAATAATACAGTATGGCCTTTCTCTTGCATTTCAAAGATGTTGGTACAAAAAAATTATATTTTACAACATCTAATGTGTTATATTTGCCTACATTAATTTCACATTTCCTCAAACTTCAAAGTGTTTCCTTTGAAATGATATCAAGAATATGCATATCCTCGCTTCAGGTCCTGAGCTAAAGGCAGTTAGATTTGGGTATGTAATTTTAGGCGAAAATTGGGAAAAAAAGGGTCAGATCCTGAAGAAGTTTTAAGGTTAGGCCTATGGTTTGGGAAAGGCTTAAAAACAACACGCTGTTTCCATCAACTATCATCAAGTATTCTCACGGCTTGCTAGAGCATGGGTGAACTGTGTTGGCGCAGTAGTCTAAGCAGCGTGCTCCGGCTCCGAGGATCATGAGTTTGTGCCCAGTCTTGTGCAACTGTTTTTCATTTTTTAAGGGGGCCTTTTCAAATGCCCGAAATTGCCATCTATTTCTAGTTATAAGCCTGCTGTGTCTTGGTGCATTATGGCTAATCTGTGTCAAATCTCTTGTAATCTTTTAAAAGCATGGGGATCACTGAGATGCGCTCTTTTGAACATGGAATACCTGTATGATGACATGACGCTGCCACAAAGACACACCTGACACTGTGAACTCCTGACTACTCCCACAGCAAAGGCTACACTTCCTGCCACATCTCCACGCCTTCACAATAATACTAGGAGAATAAAAACACCCATAAGGAAACAAGTTGACGTGTGCAAGCTTAACATTAATCTAAAATCATAGATCTTAGACAACAAAGCAAAACACAGACTTATCATAGTTTTATAAGGACCCCAAAACACATCATGCTTGAGTTCCTGGCAATCTGCTGTAATCACCATGGAGAGCTGCTGAGCCATCAAAGACACAATCAACATCCCTAGACACACACTCACTCCACTGATGCTCTGAATTGTGTATTTATGGTCTGATTTCCATTTTGGCAGGGTTGATGTTGGTAAGAGTAACTGTATGCCTATGGGGGCACAGACATTTATGCTGGGGGGAACCTTCAACAAGCGTTCCATTCTTTATCCTGCTGGACTGTGAAGACTATCCTGACGGTTAGAGCTCTCAGCTCCTCGGTAGCTCCATACTCATATAGTTACTGGGAGACATACAGCGTTCCCACCCTGTCCCCACCCAGTCCTGAAATATACTGGGCAAGACATTTATACAGTATACACACACAAATGCACACACACACGCATGCACACATACAATTTGAAGAGAAAATAGGTCATGCAAACTATCAGGTGCATAAGATGCCCAAATGCATGTTTCCAAAGGAGCATTACTGTTGGGACATTGATTTTGGTCATGTCATCATACAAATACAGTAATTCCTCCACTAAATACCTCCGCGTTGTGTCTTCATCTCCTCCTTCACCAGTCTATAGGGTTACAGAGTCCAATCTTGTCGTGCTGCTTCTATCCTGTAAGAAGAGTGGACAGGTATTTCCATTGAATTGATACACATTCACCTCCTTTAATGTCACTCTAGAGGACTTGCCAGAGTTTAATGGCATTCTGGATATTTGTTCCATGGTAATAGAGAACAGAAACAATGCACAGAAAGGTATAATATAACAACAACAGCCAAACAAACAACTCAATGTATCCATACATGATATGGTCACAAGAGTTTAGAGTGATAGTGCATTATACATTTTAAAGGCATGAAATTAACACATATGATCAATTATTTTTTGTAGTAAATTGCACTGCTTATTGTAGCCCATATGCTATTCACGACATGCTCTCTTTATTGTATAGCTACCCTCACAACAATCCCACTTTCCCTGAGTTACTAGATTATGACAGTATTATAATACAGTATGCTATAATAGTGTAGTCAGTATCAGTCAGACAGCACCAACCAGCCTAGGAGGAGCATTGAGGACGTGCTCGCCCTGTCGGCGGTGTCTGGAACTGATCCAGATCATCAGGGCTGGATTTGCTCCAGGTGCAAAAATGCTGTCAGGCTCATTAAGAGGGACCTCTCCGAGATCCGGCTATTCAGTTCAGCGCAGAGCAAAGCTCTAAACGGACAGATTACTACCAGATAGACTGCCGCGTTACAGTGAGCGATTTAAAAAAAAATGAATTCCATTTCTCTTTGGGTCGATTACGGACTATAGAGCGACACTATAGAATTGCTGGTTAGTTGTGAAGGAGTTTTTGGAGTTTACATTTTAGTTTATCGCTTGTTAAAATTATTTGAGTGTATTTGTTTTGACGAAAATACTGTTTACCGACGGCCTGGTGGAGAAATCCGTTACCTGAGGATAACAAATCAAAGGTTTGTGAATGATAGGCCAAATACTGACACAAAAAGACAAGATAAGTACGTGGCAAATTAAAGTTATGGTTTTATAATGGAATGGCAATATTCAGAAATTATTTTGCAATTTGTTCTTTTTCAGAAATCTGCTTTAAACGAATACTTTTACCAGGGATTCCCCGTTTCCGAATGAAGGGATTTGTGCGCATTTTCGGTTGCAGTCTTTTTAGAAAATTGGTTGACTCATAATCGCATTGAGTGCTTTCGCCTGGTTTTTGTTTTGAGCTCTCCCAGAAATGGTGGGACACCTACATTTACAAGCTATGGATGATAGTCTGAAAGGAAAGAATCGGGAGGGACTGCTTGACAGTCCGGATTCGGGACTCCCTCCGAGTCCAAGTCCGCCCTTCTATTCGCTGTCTCCAGGTCTGCTCGAGTCGCGCTCCGGGAGTTGTTCAACGCCAGTCGAGAACCATGGATACTATAAAAAGGAGAGCAAAGGCAAACTGGTAAGCAACAGTTGATAAGTCGTTGGCTCTGCGCCTTGTGCACAATTCACCATAAAAAGCAGATAAAACCCCTGAATTTGTATGATCAAGACAAGAGAGAAATACACCTATCTAGCCTCTGATGACTATTGTTAAACCATGTGTCAGTTGCTGTAACCGTCAGTTGCTGTAATATCTTTAGAAATCAAATAGTTTAAATGGATTGACATGTCTTCACTGGAATATTCCTTGGATTCCTGAATCAATTATAAACAAGATAATGGATGTTAAAGATAATGGATATTGATAGGCCTTCCCTCAGATCACACATGTAGGAAACAAATGTGTTTTGCATTTTCTTTAAAGGACTGGGTGAAAAATAACCAGAAATGAACTAGGTTTCTCTGTAGTAATGTGTTTCATCTGTGAAAATGGATTCCATTGTTTGCAGGGATTTTATCATCTGTAATAATTAACTTTCCACTGAAGAAAAGAGAAGCAGTGTTCAAAACATCCTGTTAATGTTTCATAAAAGGGATAAGCATCAACCAGTGTACTTTCCAAGAAAAATAGAAATATCTCAGAAATATCAATTGTATTGATATTTTCTTGTCTCTTGAGTGAATATTTAACAATCTAGAGTCAAGGAGGAATGTTACAAGAGTCACAGAGGATGTCAAACATCCCTCTGTCTGTCCCATTCATGATGGAATACTTTGCAAGTCAATGGCAGCCCACAGTTGACGTAACCCATAGAAACAAACAGAAGTTTCAAGTTGTATTAGTTGTATGCATGGTATACACCGTCCAACTAAAGGCTTACTTGCAGGTTCCTTCTCTACAATGCAACAACAATAAGAAATAATAAAAGATGAGAATGTAAATGTAAAGAACATGAAAAAAACTCTAGGTCAATGTGTGAGTGTGTGTGGTGGTAGCAATGGGAGAGGGGACAAAATGGTGTGATTGTGATTAGCTCCTTGTGTCTGTTGTGGTCGCCGTTACTGACAACTCTCAGGTCAACCACCTCTAGTCGACCACACTGCTTCTACTCAAACAGTATAAATACCTTATAACCTGGCTGTACTTTCTCACAGCAGCCAATGCCAGCTTGGAAACTAGACAGCCCATATAGGCATATGCTTTGGCATGAAATCCCCAATAAATAGCTCTAGTGTGTCTAGTGCCTCACACTTGGAAAAGGGCACACAAATTATTTGTTATTATACTGAACAAAAATGTAAATGCAACAATTTCAAAGATTGAGTTACAGTTAATAGAAGGAAATCAGTCAATTTAAATAAATTCATTAGGCCCTAATCTATGGATTTCACATGACTGGGAATACAGAAATGTATCTGTTGGTCACAGATACCTTAAAAAAAAGTAGGAGCGTCAATCAGAAAACCAGTCAGTATCTGGTGTGACCACAATTTTCCTCATGCAGCGTGACACATCTCCTTCATATAGACTTTATCATGCTGTTGATTGTGGCCTGTGGAATGTTGTCCCACTCCTCTTCCATGGCTGTGCTAAGTTGCTGGATATTGGCTGGAACTGGAACAGGCTGTTGTACACATAGATCCAGAGCATCCCAAACATGCTCAATGGGTGACATGTCTGGTGAGTATGCAGGCCATGGAAGAACTGGGACATTTTCAGCTTCCAGGAATTGTGTACAGATCCTTACAACATGGGGCCATGCATTATCATGCTGAAACATGAGGTGATGGCGGCGAATGATTGGCAAGACAGTGGGCCTCAGGATCTCATCACGGTATCTCTCTCTGCATTCAAATTGCCATTGATAAAATGCAATTGTGTTCATTGTCTGTAGCTAATGCCTGCACATACCATAACCCCACCGCCACCATGGGGCACTCTGTTCACGACGATGACATGAGCAAACCGCTCGCCCACACAACGCCATACACACTATCTGCCATCTGCTTGGTACAGTTGAAGCCAGAATTCATCTATGAAGAGCACACCTCTCCAACGTGCCAGTGGCCATCAAAGGTAAGTATTTGCCCACTGAAGTCGGTTATGCCGCTGAACTGCAGTCAGGTCAAGACCCTGGTGAGGACGACGAGCACGCAGATGAGTTTCCCTGAGACAGTTTCTGACAATTTGTGCAGAAATTCTTTGGTTGTGCAAACCCACAGTTTCATCAGCTGTCTGGGTGGCTGGTCTCAGACGATCCCACAGGTGAATAAGTAGGATGTGTTCGTCCTTTGTTGGCATGGTTACACGTGGTCTGCGGTTGTGAGGCCAGTTGGACGTACTGTTAAACTATCTAAAACGACGTTGGAGGCGGCTTATGGTGGAGAAGTTAACATTCAATTCTCTGGCAACAGTTCTGGTGGACATTCCTGCACTCAGCATGCCAATTGCACACTCCCTCAATACTTCAGACATCTGTGACAAAACTGCACATTTTAGAGAGGCCTTTTATTGTTCCCAGTGCAAGGTGCACCTGTGTAATGATCATGCTGTTTAATCAGCTTCTTGATATGCCACACCTGTCAGGTGGATGGATTATCTTGGTAAAGGAGAAGTACTCACAAACAGGGATGTAAACCAATTTGTGCACAACATTTGAGAAGCTTTTTGTGCATATGGAACATTTCTGGGATATTTTATTTCAGCTCATGAAACACTTTACATGTTGCGTTTTATATTTTTGTTCAGTGTATTTGATCAAGAAATGCAATTTGTGTAATGTTGGTTCAGAAGAATAACTTTTGTTGTATCAATCTTTTGCTATGATTTAAGTGAAATGTAGTAATCCCATTGAGGAACAAAGGTCGATTCTATTAACTCCTAATTTAACTGTCAAAGGAACATGTTCATACAGGTCTAGATGGCATTTTGATGTGCTTTTAGCCAGCAGCCTACGCCACATGTAGTACAATACAGTAGACTGGAGTTGCGTGACACTGGTTTGTTGAGGCCTGAAAGGAGATATGGTTCTAATCCCCTGGATGTGGGGATTGGTGGAGCTCCCCTGCTTTGTGGTTTCTCCTCATAAAAGCAGCTTTGATAGGGGCTGAATCTGCTTTTGGTTCCAATACCTTTCATGGGATTGTGTGTGTATGTATGGGGAAAAAATCAACCCATTCCATTAGTAAAGGCTTTCAAAGCATTTTTATGTGAGTTTGAGCTTTTTGCATTTATATACAGTACATGCATGCTTGGCAGTGGTAGACATTCATGCACTTGCATAAAGAGTTTTTCCGAAGTTCTAATCTTGTGGTGGTTTTGTATGCGACCTAAGAACAATCCCAAAGTTCTATTTTGAGGCACACATGCTTGCAAGAGCAGTTACAGGCTGTTGCATAAGTGTTTCATGACCTCTGTATTTTAATTTAAACACAGATGAATGCACACACACACACACTAGGGTTGTCATGATACCAGTATCGCGATACTGCTATACCTGATTTTCCATGGCAAAATGGAAAACACAAAGCAGACTAAACTCTTTGTACCTGCTGTATTTAAAATGTTGTGTGCTATATCTTGGACAATAAACATGTGATTCTGGGTGACAGTGTAAGGCTGCTTGTTTCCAAGTTTAGTCCACTTCATGTTTAGTTTCCTTGTCACGATACCTCTAAGTATCACAATAGTGGTATCGTGACAACCCTAACACACACACACACTGTGTTTGTTGCTAAGCATATACTATGGATGCATAAACAGCGTTGAAATGTAGTTATTTTGTGGTTACTACTAGACACTGAACTTGACATTTAGCAGGTTTTCAACAGAGGGAATGATTACTGTAGCTCAGTGCTGACAACTGGATCCCCTTGTGTAGACATTACTCTATTTCACAGTAAAACCCCTACATTACATTCTGGTTATTAGACGGTTATAGCTCAATATGATTACTTTCCATCTCCCTGTCTCTGTATAACCACTTTGGTACCTGAGCTAACATGTTTTTTTTTGGGGGGGGGGGGGTGTAGATTAGTTCCAGCCCAGTCTAGGAGCTAAGTCAGGGCTATAACTATCGCTGGATTAGAGTGTAGGACAGAAAGGAGACCCGTGTCGTGTGTCATTACGTTCTAATTCCAGCTTTAGAGTTGATATTCATAGTGATGCTGGAGCTTGACGACCTCTACTCTCTCTACTCAGTCAGCAGTTTACTGTGTGATGATGATGATGGGCAGAGTTTTTCCTGACTCCAGGTTCTCGTGATCTACCTCGATTGTGTGTGAGTTGCACTTTGAGTGTGTATTGTACTGTATGTAGCCTGTGCTTGGCTGCACACCACATTGACTGGGTGGGTAGAGTTGTGCTTCCGGGGAATGAGTTCCGTATGTGTTCTGTTGCTGCCTGGGTACAGTAGATGGAGGGGCCCCTAGCCTGGAGCCCACCTACATTCACAAGTATGTTTATACTTTCAAAGGCGGCCAACAAAATGCATTCCCCTGGATAAACAGCCAGGATACTGCTCCAGCCAGAGAACAAAAGACAAGCCAATCACACTCTTTTAATTTGATGATGCCACACTGTGCCAGCAGCACACAGTGGAAATGAATCAATTTACAGGGATTAACAGCAATGAGGGTAGCATGGTTATTGGTTACAGCAGAGGTTAAGTGGGGGTACAGTACAGCCCTGAGTGAGGTTTTGTCGGGTGCTGATTTGGAGGTTTGGGTAAGACCTGAGCTGTGTGCTGCACAGTGATTTTGGCAGCACCTCTGCTGTGCCTTCGGCTTGTTCCGAGCTGTTAGGGAGAGGTGAGGTTGGAGAGACGTGCTTCCGAACTTTAACGTAACAACTTTGCTCGATCTGAACTTTTGTAACGAGAAAGAGAATTCAGGAAGTTTGTGTTTGGAGAGGTACCATAATTACACTTAAAAGCATCAGTTTGACATCTTAAAATCTCAACGAAACGTGTATTGTCTGAATGGCATGTTGACTGGATGTCATGCTTGCCTCTGGGCTCAGACAGCAGCACTGTACATAGTTGGCAAAGGATTTAGAATTTGCTAACTGATTCCAGAAGCGGTAGCTACAGTGTATGGCTTTGTGCTTCCGACTTTATTGGTCTCTAGGCAGATGGTGGGTCAGGACAGCAGAGTCCCTATGCAGAGGCCTTCTCGTAGGGTCTCTCTGAGTCAGTATGATAGGTGTAACAAGTGATCCTAGCCTGGAGCAGAGGTATTTGACCCTCTGATTACATAGTCTAACCAGGTTGTCATATCCTATACTGTGTTCTGCTGTACTGTATGTGAGACAAACTTTGAGATGCATACAGTGCCCTAAGGTTGACAACACTGACTACAAGACTCCATCCATTTAGAGTCAATTGAAATCAAATGAACTTCAAATCCATGTATGTGACCTCTGGGACAGGGGTTGTTGTATAGTGCAGACAGACAGTAGCCTCTCCTGTCTTGGACCACCATGTTGGATAGACTGGAGGCTCTCTGTTGGGTGACTTAGTGAAGGGGAGCAGAGCGGTTCTGATGGCTTGAGCAGTGACCGTGCCCAGGTCCAGGAGACACAGAGGCGGTGTGACGCTCTCAGCTAACCCACTCAGTTACACAACATGCAGACAGGCCGGCTGGCTGCCTAGCTGACTGGCTTTGTTAGTCCTTTCTGAAGCATACCACTAGGCTGCTGTGGGGGCTCAGTGAAAAAAATATTTACAGCGACTGTAACACTTCATATTGCCTTGTCCCTCTATGTAATTATCTGAATTATTTTTGCTACTTGTTGTGTAGACACCACCTACTCTTTCCAGCCAGGCTTTGCTCATCTATTGTCGCTGTGTTGTGTGAATGCTGGGGGAGATTGCACATAACTCCTCATGTGGGAGGTCCTGTTCTAGGTGTATTGAGAGCCTGCATCTTTGCCAGCTAAATAAACTGTTTTCTATATTAGGTAGAGAGCACTAGTAGTGTATCAGTAGTGGGATCTCCCAGGACAGTCTGTGTTGACGCCCACTCTTGCCTGAAGAATGGATTCTGCCAACTTACTTCCCTCTTCAACATGTCAAAGACATTTCCTTCACTGGATGTCATGGTTCATTTTTACACATTATCAGGGGGTAATGTGAGGGATTTATAAAAATGGCCTACCTAACCTCATACCTAAATCTTCCCCTAGCTGCCGTACCTTCTCCTGAACTCAACGGGGACGGACCCGAGGACACGCATGTACCCTGTGTTCTTTGGTGAGAGCATCGAGGTCAACCCCAAACCTGAAACAAAGATCAAGTGAGTGACCCTTCACCAAACCACACAAATAATGACTTGGTATTAAACAAGCATTTACTGTAGTTTTAATGGACTTATGTAGTTTGCCTTTTTAATGTACAGGTTGATGCAGCAGGCTTTTTGAAGGCAGCAGGCTTTTTGAAGGCAGCTTTTCTCTACCCTACTCAGTAGTCACCTCTTAACAGCGCCATCTAGTGATCAGCTATTATACTATTTCCTGCCTAATCTATTACTTAATGTATTACTCTTCAAAGTACTTTGGTACTTCAACACTTAATCCCATGTTTTTGGTTATACTCTCCAGGTGTAACTCTGAAGTGAAGTACGACTCAGACAGGCACTACCGGGACCAGGTGTACTGCGCTCCCGTTCCCACGGTGACTTCCTACAGCGAGATGGTGGTGGCCGTGCAGAACTGCACCTGGCGGCGCTACAAGTCCCAGGTGTACCTAGAGCCACGTCAGAGGCCCCTGCACTATCAAAGCACCACCATTGTGTACCCCAAACATGCCAAGAACACTTACCGCACCACGCTCAACTACAACGCGACGGGTTCCCAGCGGTGGTTTGTCTCCACCGTCCAGCTGAAGTCCAGTGAGGACAGCAGCCCCTGCATCATCTACGCTGAGGACCTCTAAACCTGATCTCAGACCTGACCTGCCTGGCTATTCCTACTGCTGTGGACTGGATACACAGAGGCTGACAGACAGTTGGACACACAGGAAGACTGATAGACTGAAATAGACTGACACACAGAGGGTGGTAATATTGCATACTGTATAAGGAATATTGTAGGGGAGTACATCGAATCACAAAGGCCTTTAATGAGTTGCCCTTCATGTTCATTAGTCTTGTGGGGCAGAGCACTGTCAGTCTGCAGCCTTTTCTTTCCAGGAACACCTCTGATAGTTGAGCATGACTCTGGGGGTTGATGTTACACACCTTATTTGACTGTAAAGATTCGTTATAGAAATGGACATATTCATGCTCAAAAGCTAACATGTGAATCCACACAGATGCATGCAAAGCAGTCTAATAGCTTGATTGCACTTATTTTAACATTGTGTAAGTTGTGGGTATTCTGAAAAGAGGGGGAAACCAAAAGATTGGACCAAAGATTTTGTTACAAAGAAGATTTCACCCTCGTAGTAAGTAATGTCTTTGTCACATCCTCATCAGACTCTCAAACACGACTCCTGCATTAGATCTACAACACTTCATCGTTCTCATCCCAACAACTGTCTTGAGGGTGTCACGAGCACATCATTGTCGTATCTCAAAAGATGCCCAGTGACGTCAAACTCATTCTGCGGCTTTGCTGTCTTGCTTTGACAGACACCAAACCACATCTTCATGACAATAGACATTAGTGACCTCAAACTCTAGAATGTGCCTTTTTAGTCTGATAGACACTGAGGCATTTTAAAGCTAGAATCCTTAATTGAAACAATAACAAAGTGGTCACTGTTTTGGTAAAAAAGCTGAGGGATGGGCCTGGAGAAATGTAACCACAAATTCATAGACAGAGCTATGGATGCAAAGACTGGCTAGTTTAAACCATGTTTTGAGGCTTTACAGTGTTTACGTTTACATTGTTTACAAACATTGGAGTAAAACAAGCTGGTATTTAGAGTTCTGATGGGGTATGACAGTTGAACTAAGTTCATGAGGCATTTCTAAGTTATATTCTTCAAGAATCAATGGGTGTATATATCATTATTTTCAAAGTCTAAAAATGGATGTAGCAACTAAGGATTCTAGCTTTAAATGAAAACATCACATTATCCATGCCATTTTCTACAACAAATCAGAAATTGAGTCTGAGGCACCTTCAACAGCAGGCAGAGAGTCAAGGTTTCTGTTATAGATTGCCTCTGGTGAAGGAGATGCTTGTGGTCGCTGCCATAACTACAAGTCAACCTGCCAGTTGGAAATGCCAAAGTTGGATCCAGAGAGGAGGAGGGAGAGCAGAGCTAACCTGGGAAAACCTGAGGAACATTTCTATTTTAAGACATGGCCAGCTCTAGCCTCTGATATCCAGGTTGTTTGGCAGACTTGTAAACACACGACCATAAAAATCCAAACATGTTACTCTCTCCAGCACACTGTTGTTATATACAGGATAGTGAAATGGGTGGCTTAGATTTATTCACAGCTGTCGGGTATTGTAGGAAAATAATATCAATTCTTATTTGTATTAAGAATTGCCTGATCTCGCTCACGTTTTTTTGTCTGTTTTATATATATGGATTATCGAACCTGGTAAATATTGAACCCTGTATTATGAATTCAGATCTCTTACCTCCATTTTGTTTCTCTCTCTACTTTATTTCATAGAACATTTGCATTTTCTACTTTTAATTTACATCCTGAGCTACTTTTGTAATGAAAAAAATGTAGGTGTTGAAAATTGACAAAGGAAGGGGTGTTTTATACACTAAAGAATATGGACAGAAGAAAGTGAGAGAAAGTGAAGAGGCTCTGTATTGGAGGCTTTCTTAAGGGTCAAGATGTTCTGAATATTGAGGTCTACTGTTACAAGTGCAACAGCAACTTTATAATACTGATGGTTTGAACCATAGGTATTACAGTGGCTGGTACAGAAAGAGGCCGTTCAGTGGAAAGATGCTGTGTATTTCTGTGATGTGCAGGAGGTGTGTGAGAAGTCAGGAGTTATACGTTTGAGGTGATGAAAGTCTAAGGGTTTCAAAGCATTTGGATGTTTTGTTTAAGATACTTTCTAATTATTGATATTAGTGTTTCCTTACGGTTGATTTTGTTCTTGTAAAATACTTTCCTGTTGTATATGTGGCATCGAGGCAATTCATAATTCTCTTTATATTTTTGTATACTTCCTGTGTCAATCATGTTTTTTGTTTGGGAAAATAAAAAATTATTTAATTAAATAAAAATCTTTTAATTGAATAAAAGACAAAATACCAAAACCCAAACTGCACTATGGTCACGTGTATTTTCAGCATTTCCTTTTCAGTATATTGAAAGAGCCTAAAAGCCTGGAACAAAGCTGCAGTGTAGACAACCTAACTTCAATTCACAACAGAATTCCCACGGCATGTCCGAAGTTAAAGAGAGGGCCAGGAACAAACAATGCATACAGCCTTATAATTAAGATCTTCACCACAAAGGAAAGGAATATCATTTCTCCAGCAGCAGTACAGGGAAAAGAAAGTTCCACAGACATAACGCACCAGGGAAAAGGTCACACATTAAATGTGGCGCAACTTCTTAACTGTTGAAGGTTATGCCCTGCCTCATGCTTTAAGGCAGGGTTAGGCAACTAGATTCAACTGCGGGACGATTTTTGTGAGTGGATGGCGGGGGGCTGGAACATAATTAACAAAGAAATTGTATAAGATAATAATAATTTCATACCTAGATTATATTGAGACACGATCACGTCTAGTTTTTTATTCATGGGAATACTTGAACAGATTTCCTGAATTAAACACATTTTAGCTGAATTCTTGGTGATTTTTACATAATTTATTTTACTCTAAACAAGTACTCAAGCATTATTCCGTCCCATTAATCCATCCTATTAATATCCTAAATATCCAAGTGATACTAAAATTACAGCAGATCTCCTCTCTCCTTTGGCATAGGGCACGTAGAAGGGGTTGGGTGTGTACCTCAGAGCCCCATTGTCACGCCCTGACCGTAGAGAGCTTTTTATGTCTCTATTTTGGTTTGGTCAGGGTGTGATTTGGGTGGGCATTCTATGTTCATTTTCTATGTTTTGTATTTCTTTGTGTTTGGCCGGGTGTGGTTCTCAATCAGAGGCAGCTGTCTATCATTGTCTCTGATTGAGAACCATACTTAGGCAGCTTTTTCCCACTTGTGTTTTGTGGGTAGTTGTTTTCTGTTTTGTGTCTGCACCAGACAGAACTGTTTCGTGTTGTTCCATTTTGTTATTTTGTCTCAGTGTTCAGTTTAAAGTGTTGTCTCAGTGTTCAGTTACCACGCTTCGCTTTAGTCCGATCCTTCTCATTCCGACGACGAATGTTACAGAACTACCCACCACCAACGGACCAAGCAGCGTGGTATGGAGGAACAGAGGGTTCAGGACTCCTGGACATGGGAGGAGATATTGGACGGAAAAGGGACCCTGGAGACAGGCTGGGGAATGTTGCCGCCCGAAAAAGGAGCTGAAGGCAGCTAAAGCTGAGAGGCGGCGATATGAGGCAAGGCAGCGCAGCAGGCACGAGAGGCAGTGCCCCCAAAGAATTTGGGGGGGGGCACACGGGGAGGTTGGCGGAGTCAGGCGATAGACCTGAGCCAACTCCCCATGCTTACCGGAAGCAGCGTGGTACTGGTCAGGCACCGTGTTATGCGGTAAAGCGCAAAGTGTCTCCAGTGCGCGCTCATAGCCCAGAGCACTATATGCCAGCCCCCCGCAAGTGCCTTGCGAGAGTAGGCATCCAGCCAGGGCGGATTGTGGCAGCTCAGCGCGCTTGGTCTCCGGTGCGCCGTTTCGGCCCAGGGTATCCTGCGCTGGCTCTGCGTACTGTGTCTCCGGGCGCTGGGACTGCTCAGTTCGTCCTATGCCTGCGCTCCGCCTGTGCCGGGCTAAAGTGGGCATTGAGCCAAGTGGAGAGGTGCGAGTGGTAAGCACCAGATCTCCAGTGCTCCCCACAGCCCGGTTCGACCTGTGCCTGCACTCTGGAGGGGCCGGGCTAAAGTGGGCAATCAGCCTGGAGGAGTGGTGCCAAGGCTGCGCACCAGAGCTCCAGTGCTCCCCCATAGCCCGGTTCATCCGGTGCCTCCTCTACGCACCAGGCCTCCTGTAGGTCGGCCCTGTGGCAGCCCCACACACCAGGCTGTCTCTGCGTCTCCTCCCTCCAACGACGCCCTCCAGTCCGGAGCCTCCAGCGACGCCCTCCAGTCCGGTGCCTCCAGAGTCGCCCTCCAGTCCGGAGCCTCCAGAGTCGCCCTCCAGTCCGGGGCCTCCAGAGTCGCCCTCCAGTCCGGGGCCTCCAGCGACGCCCTCCAGTCCGGGGCCTCCAGCGACGCCCTCCAGTCCGGGGCCTCCAGCGACGCCCTCCAGTCCGGGGCCCGCAGCGAGGGCGCCCAGTCCGGGGCCCGCAACGAGGGCGCCCAGTCCGGGGCCTGCAACGAGGGCGCCCAGTCCGGGGCCCGCTACGAGGGCGCCCAGACGTCAGATTGACCATGCGCCAAGATGCACGATGCACTCTCCCACCAATTTGTGCACATTCATTATTTTATAACTTCAATGTGTGAATTGTTTGCATTTGATTGTTAGTGTATATCAATTCCCCATTACATATATCACCAGAAGTACATTTAGTGTTAATTCCTACAATTTCTAATATACAATGTTTGTTACTTCGGTTAATGGTCATTTATTTAATGCATTCAATATTATTATTCCAGTCTTCCTGTTCTCATTGTCTGAGTGGACACATTGCTCGCAGAGTGCACAACCTATGCTACACTTGTGAGAAATAAGTTTGATTGAATTCTATTTTTGAGTTTTGTCGATGTAGTAATTGTCTTTTGTTTGGAGCGCTCCTGTTACTGTTGAGTAAGGACGTGCCCGCATAGAATGCCCGCATAGAAGTGGGCCTATAGGCTACCTGTCCTGCGCGCAAATGTAGGCATGTAAATGTGACAATTTGGCAGTGGTGTAAAGTACTTAAGTAAAAACACCCGAAACTACTATTTAAGTAGTTTTTTGGGGTATCTGTACTTTACTTTACTATTTATATTATTGCCAACTTTTACTTCACTACATTCCTAAAGAAAATAATGTACTTTTTACTCCATACATTTTCTCTGACACCCAAAAGTAATCGTTACATTTTGAATGCTCAGCTCGACAGGAAAATGTACTTATTCACACACTTATCAAGAGAACATCCCTGGTCATCCCTGAACATCCCTGGTCATCCCTGAACATCCCTGGTCATCCCTGAACATCCCTGGTCATCCCTACTGCTTCGCTTGTAAATGTTGGACCGTGCCCCTTCCTTTTTAGCAAATATAAAAAACAAGAAAATTATGCTGTCTGGTTAGCTTTATATAAGGAATGTGGAATTATTTATACTTTTACTTTTACTTTTGATACTTAAGTATATTTTAACAATTACATTTACTTTTGATATTTAAGTATATTTAAAACCAAATACTTTTAGATTGGGTGACTTTTACTTTTAATAGAGTAATTTTCTATTAAGGCATCTTCTATTAAGGTATCTTTTGCTCAAGTACGACAACTAGATACTTTTTCCACCGCTGACATTAGATGATCTGATAGTATTTCTGATTGGGTTAATGCCACACCACTAATGACCTGTGGAGCTTCTCAAAGTAATGTTTTCTTCACCTCAAAAAGCAAGCAAATGAAGTCTGTTTTTACATCCATTGAGAATTACAATACTTCAATGTATTTGAAAAAACTTTCTAGCTCTCTCCCTTTTGATATCCCCTCATTGTGAAAGGGAAAAATGTCATGCTCTGATATAGTGGAAACGTCATAAAATAGGCCTCTTATCAATGCTTGACCTGGACTGAAATAGGTTCTGGTACTTATTTTGGGTGCTGGTCCTGTTTAGATTTAGGTGCAGGAGCTCCACAATACTTTGGAGTTAATATTCTATAAGAGGAACAGGAGCTCAAGCATTATACAATTTGAGGTGCCGGAACTCAGCTCAGGTGCCCAAGTCAAGCGCTGCTTCATATCCCTTGGGCAAATAACCTACAGCGGTGTTTGTCCCGAGCTCACTGGCACGGGAAACTCTGAGGGCCCAGAATATTTTATACAATGTTGCTAGCGCGCAAGCTTCTGGCCAGACCCAAGTTAATAGTTGATAGTTACAATGTTTCAAGTTCGTTGCAGACAGGCCATGTGTAGCAAATGTGATTTTTAGGATATTTCTTTTTATCAGGATATGTTCTACCTGCAGGCGGCAATGTTTTTATTTATTGGCTTTAATGTAGGCTATTCTTACATAGTTGGCAATGTTACATAGTTGGAAATAGAAGTTACTTTTTAGGTTTGTATGAATTTCATTTAGATCTGGATATAATGTTGATTAACCACATGACAAGGATTTTCACATATGAAGACTTTATTATAAATTAAATGAAACTGTTCAACAAAAATGTGCATATGAAAACCATAACTGGCATTCCACATGAGAAAGGTTGCCGACTCCTCCTGTAGCCTATTATCGCAACTTCAGGAGAGTAATGGCAGAATCTGAGAAAGCCAGCAGGAGCGGGAGAATAGTTGGGTCAGGTTACGTTTTTTATTTTTTTTATTCAGTTGATCTAGATCTTTGGCGCCTTCGAGGCATCAAAGAGTAAGATTCAAGTAGCAGACACGGTCAATGCATATAGTTGGTTTTATTAAAACACACCAACATTTTTTTTAATTCGGGGACAGCCGTAATGAGAATAGAAAGGTTCAGACCTTTTGTGAAACATCACAGGACAGTAGAAAAATATATGGCAGCTAGGAATCTAAACTGGGTGGTGTTCAGGGTAGCAGAAGGCTGGGACTAAAAACAAACAAAAGAAAACTAATGGAAAATATACTGTCAGTGTATGTAGTTTGTATAAGCTGGCTATTTTTGTCCCTTATTGTACTCCAATTAGGGGAGGGGTGGTAGGGTTAGGGGGAAATAATAAAGGAAAATATATAAAAAATGAAAATCACAAGGTCTGGACAGTTAGTGAAGGATAGGTGACCTTATGTCCTTAGATCACTGCATTTAACCCCCTCATTAACCAATTATTTGATTGGCAATGTGACATTCCTTTTCCTGTGTTTAATGGTACTCAGTGTGTCAGAGAAGTGGTGCGGCAAAACTATGCAGGCAGCTCCTCTCATAACACCCACATCCAATAAGAGTTTAGCACCCACTTGTGGTAGCTGGTTTCCACTGCACGGAGTATAAAAAAAGGTGTTCCTAATGTTTGGTATATGCTTGGTATACTCAGTGTATTTACTGTGATCATAATCTTTTTTTTTATTTCACATTTATTTAACCAGGTAGGCCAGTTGAGAACAAGTTCTCATTTACAACTGCGACCTGGCCAAGATAAAGCAAAGCAGTGCGACAAAAACAACAGTTACACAAACACAGTCAATAACACAATAGAAAAATCTATGTACATTGTGTGCAAATGTAGAAGAGTAGGAAGGTAGGCAATACATAGGCCATAGAGGTCGAAATAATTACAATTTATTAATTAATACTGGAGTGATAGATGTGCAGACGATGATGTGCAAGTAGAGATACTGGGGTGCAAAAGAGCAAAAAGATAAATAACAATATGGGGATGAGATAGTTGGGTGTGCTATTTACAGATTGGCTGTGTACAGGTGCAGTGATCGGTAAACTGGCCGGCTGTCATGCAGTAGCAATTGAGCCTGGGAATGAGGTTACTGTGATCATAGTTCCTGTGTTCCCTAAAATAGTAAGATAGCTGTCTGCGTCATCTATAGTCTAATGCTTTTACTTTCGTTTTAAAAAGGTAGACTCAGCAAAATCACTTCGCCATGAGCAGCACCGCAGATCATTGAGATGAGCGAGATGCAAGACTTTGCTCTCACACAGTCACACACCCTACGCATGTGCAAGGGTTCACTTCACGTGTGGTAGACAGGGCACTAAAACAGCGGAGAAGTGGGGTGTCGCGCTTCATCACTCTTGGGTCAATTCTGCAACAACTAACTACGCAGTTTACTTTCTGCATCTACGTCATATCCCCGAGTCTACCTCTATTAAATAGGCTATTCAATGGGGGATAATATACATTTAACACATTTACATTTAACACTGTAATAAATTACAGTCAAAGTATACAAAAAGACAGCATGAGTTTCAATGGCAATAAGCTTTTTATTTAAACATTAAGGCAGTGTTGTTTTTATTTTCATTGTTACACTGCTATCCACAAAGCTTGCTGGTGGGCATGTAGAATTAAACAGTGTGAATACTTTTTCTGTAAATACCAACCTTGCAGCAAGCCACATAAATATTTACATCTCTTCAGTTCTATATACAATCCTTGCTATTATACAGTGGGTTATAATAATAAAAAAAGAAATCATTATGCACAATATGGTTGAACATTTGTCAATGCCATCTCTCCCGCCCACCCTTGCACAATACAGGGATCGCATCGGCCATTCGACTAATTCGTTTTTCGTTCGTCTTGAATCATTCTTTTCATTACAAATGAAACGCTAACTTCTAGCACGGAGAGTGACATGACAGTAATCAAAGCAAGCAGTGGAAGAACAAACAGAAACCAGAGGGGAAAAACAGAAATCATTCAAATACACATCAGTACATTTCAAACTGATTCCTCTAGTTTCCTCTGCTATTTATTTAGCTAACATGTAGATATGGTTCTGTCTTACTATCATATCAAAATGTACTGTCACTTTGCTCTCCCAACGACTTCATGAATAGTAAATTGATATACAAGTAGAGAGGCTGAAACTCTGCTTTATTGGGCCCAGTTAAAAACTTATAATTTGAGCTCCACCTTGACTGACTAGATCTAAAACATGACCAGTTTAGGTAGCCAGGGTAAGAAACTTTACGTAATCCAGTGAAGATGAAGGGGGAGAGCACAGGCAGTCCAACTGTTACACATGTTCATTACTAACAAGTCTCCATCATGATTAACTCAACCCGCTCTCAACTAGTGGACCGGGCAGGATGACACACCGCAGTTGCCCTCAACAACAGTCACACTGAGAATAACTGTGCTTCTCTTGCTTCAATACAAGCCATGAACACTGTCATATACCACATCAACAACAAAGAGATGGCCTTTAAAATGGGTAAAAATTTAAAATCACACATGGTAAATGAACACCAACTGTTGGACTTTAAACCTCCTCTGAATCAGGATCATGACAGAATATGTGACAGTTAAGAGCTAAGGCTGTGACAGATTTAGAAAAAAATCAAAAGAGGGACGTTTCATCTGCTCTTGGTTTCAACATTTCCCTGCATGGACACGTATAACCCTGGCATGAAGAAAAATGATAGGGAAGAAAAATCAAAAAAATTGTGCGTCACTTGGTAACTTCAGTACTGTATTATGTCAAATAAATGGCACTTAACACTAGAAATATCTTATAGCTGTACAAAATCGGGTCTAGATAAGAAGGTGCATCTGGCCTGGCGTAAGGCAGAGCTCCTCTTCCTCTAGACAGTAAAAGATCAGAGGTCAGACTGTCACAACAGGCAGCCCCTAGAGACATTAGGAGTTCCATCCAAGAGACGGGCTTCCAGCTGGGGCTCACTACAGCCACAGCCAGCACCGCCATGGACCAAGGGGCATAGAAACATTGATGGCTTTTATTTGTCACCTCTTTAATGCAAGCAAATTCCAACTCTGATGCTGGGAATTTTGCCCTAAAGCAGCTTTAAGGTTGATCTCCATCCACTCAAAGCAGACTAGGTCATGTTTCACTAGAGCTGTGATTGGCGCTTGAGTTTGGGAGCACTAAAGAATGTTGGTGGCAAGACCACATGAAACAGATGTTAAAGGAGGACGCCTCCACAGTAGGATTCTACACTCTTCTTCTCGACTCCATTCTCGCCTGCCCGAAACAGATTCCTAAAAATGCCGTTGTGAACAAATTGACAACTAAGTGCTTAACATCCAAAAACATTCTCAACAAACACAGACATGGTTAATATAAAAACAGTGAGAAAGTGTCACTTGTCTCTTAGTGCCATTCATCACACCCACAGACCGCTCTCTCTATTGGATGTCTGGAGACCGTATGCCACCACCGTCCTCCAATAACATTTCAAATGTATGATGACATCAGCAATGGACAGCATGTATACCCTGTAAACCCCCGAAGATAGATCATTGAAAATAAGAGATAAACTGACACCATCAAAACATTCACGATCAAAAGTACTAAAGGTCTCAGCTCACTTTCAAACACAGGACTGGACTGGCTGGATTTAAAAAAGAGAAAATAAAATAAAGACATTGTTTTCCTGTGTTGTTTCCTCCTCCTGTCCATCATCTGATGCATTCTAACAGTAGTAGAAATGCACAGGCCGTCTGAACTCAGTGTCCACAGTACTGTACAATAGATGGCATGCCTGGCTACATGTCTGTCCGCCTGCCCTCTGCACAGTGAAATGACCCAGTGTAGGAAGACCACTTCCCTAGCAGACCTTTCCAAACAGAACTCTGTGTGGTTCACACCCTGTCCATGGGGTCACTGGCGCAGAGCGAGAGAGACAGACAGACAGACACTTCTGTGCTGATGCATGTCCACTCTGGTTGGGTTTGCTGGTCAGAGGGGGCAGCAGGCTTCTCCAAGTTGAAGATCCAGGTTGAATCCCTGTTCAGAGCCCTGACATGGCTGAACAGAGCAGGCTTCCTGTACAAGCAGAGGACACATCCATCCTTGACCAGGGCAAGTGAATCCCTCCGCAGGCCAAATTAAAACACATGAGCATCAGATTATGGGTCCGTACCAAGTCCCTTCCACAAACCGGAGAAGACACTAGAACAGTATACAAACAAGCGCATGAGTTGATGTGTTCGTATCAATAAGGCCAGTAAGAGGGGAAAAAATGAAGTAAAAAAACAAGTGATTTGTCCTTTAGAGTAGTCCTGGAGTGACTGCATACACTGAAACACGGAGCAGCAGTGTTTCAGCACACCCCCATCGGTGCTTGTGATCGTCAGTCAGCTGTGTGAGATGGGAGGCCCAGAGGTCAGGTCCTGTTGTACTCCCTTGCTGGGTGGAGATGGAGCTGTAGAGTGGAATGGTGTGTGTGTGTGTGTGTGTGTGTGTGTGTGTGTGTGTGTGTGTGTGTGTGTGTGTGTGTGTGTGTGTGTGTGTGTGTGTGTGTGTGTGTGTGTGTGTGTGTGTGTGTGTGTGTGTGTGTGTGTGTGTGTGTGTGTGTGTGTGTGTGTCAGGTGTGTGCCTGCAGCAGCAGTGGAGGTGGTTAGTTGGCGAGTGCTGTTCTGTTCCATGGCAGGGTCTCTCACTCACTGTCAGACAGGGTCTCATACTGAGAACACAGCAGGGGCTTAGGCTCCTCCTCCCAGGACCGGCCCTGTCCCTGAGCCCCTAACTGGCCAGAGGGGGTGGGGGAGGGGTTTGACACCGGCATGCCACTTGGGAAACGCATGGTCAGGGGGTTACACGGGAAGGGTGTGGATCCTGCAAGAGGAAGAACAGCAACAATAAATCCTTGAGTACTGACCATGATGCCATAGGCAGCAGAATGCAGCTCACAGGGTTTAAAGGTGATTGGTTTCCTGTCTTTGATACAGTTGAATATGAGCAGTGAGAGATGAGATGTGGATAGATGGGAGGAGCAGTGAGAGATGAGATGTGGATAGAGGTTAGGGGCAGTGAGAGATGAGATGTTGATAGAGGTGAGGTGCAGTGAGAGATGAGATGTGGATAGAGGTGAGGGGCAGTGAGAGATGAGATGTGGATAGAGGTGAGGGGCAGTGAGAGATGAGATGTGGATAGAGGTGAGGGGGGCAGTGAGAGATGAGATGTGGATAGAGGTGAGAGGAGCAGTGAGAGATGAGATGTGGATAGAGGTGAGGGGCAGTGAGAGATGAGATGTTGATAGAGGTGAGGGGCAGTGAGAGATGAGATGTGGATAGAGGTGAGAGGGGCAGTGAGAGATGAGATGTGGATAGAGGTGAGGTGCAGTGAGAGATGAGATGTTGATAGAGGTGAGGGGCAGTGAGAGATGACATGTTGACAGAGGTGAAAGGTGCAGTAAGCGATGAGATTTTGATAGGAGGTGAGAGGTGCAGTGAGAGATGAGATGTTGATAGGAGGTGAGGGGCAGTGAGAGATGAGATGTTGATAGAGGTGAGAGGGGCAGTGAGAGATGAGATGTTGATAGGAGGTGAGATGTTGATAGAGGTGAGAGGTGCAGTGAGAGATGAGATGTTGATAGGATGTGAGGGGCAGTGAGAGATGAGATGTTGATAGAGGTGAAAGGGGCAGTGAGAGATGAGATGTTGATAGAGGTGAGGGGCAGTGAGAGATGAGGGGCAGTGAGAGATGAGATGTTGATAGAGGTGAGAGGGGCAGTGAGAGATGAGATGTTGATAGAGGTGAAAGGGGCAGTGAGAGATGAGATGTTGATAGAGGTGAGGGGCAGTGAGAGATGAGGGGCAGTGAGAGATGAGATGTTGATAGAGGTGAGAGGGGCAGTGAGAGATGAGATGTTGATAGAGGTGAGAGGGGCAGTGAGATATGAGATGTTGATAGGAGGTGAGAGGGGCAGTGAGAGATGAGATGTTGATAGAGATGAGGGGCAGTGAGAGATGAGATGTTGATAGAGGTGAGGGGCAGTGAGAGATGAGATGTTGATAGAGGTGAGAGGGGCAGTGAGATATGAGATGTTGACAGAGGTGAGAGGTGCAGTGAGCGATGAGATTTTGATAGGAGGTGCAGTGAGAGATGAGATGTTGATAGAGGTGAGAGGTGAGAGGTGCAGTGAGAGATGAGATGTTGATAGAGGTGAGAGGGGCAGTGAGAGATGAGATGTTGATAGAGGTGAGAGGGGCCGTGAGAGATGAGATGTTGATAGAGGTGAGAGGGGCAGTGAGAGATGAGATGTTGATAGAGGTGAGAGGGAAAGTGAGAGATGAGATGTTGATAGAGATGAGGGGCAGTGAGAGATGAGATGTTGATAGAGGTGAGGGGCAGTGAGAGATGAGATGTTGATAGAGGTGAGAGGGGCAGTGAGAGATGAGATGTTGATAGGAGGTGAGGGGCAGTGAGAGATGAGATGTTGACAGAGGTGAGGGGCAGTGAGAGATGAGATGTAGATGGGAGGTGAGGGGCAGTGAGAGATGAGATGTGGATAGAGGTGAGGGGCAGTGAGAGATGAGATGTTGATAGAGGTGAGAGGGGCAGTGAGAGATGAGATGTTGATAGGAGGTGAGGGGCAGTGAGAGATGAGATGTTGATAGAGGTGAGAGGTGCAGTGAGAGATGAGATGTTGATAGGAGGTGAGATGTTGATAGAGGTGAGAGGTGCAGTGAGAGATGAGATGTTGATAGAGGTGAGAGGTGCAGTGAGAGATGAGATGTTGGTAGGAGGTGAGAGGGGCAGTGGGCAGCAGTACCTGTGGAGGAGGGCCGGTCCTCCCAGACACGATTGGTGACGGGCGTGCGGCGGTTGGCATCCCCCTCAGAGTGGACAGAGGACACAGAGGAGGGTCTCTCCCCCCCTGACAGGCCCGGCCCGGGGGATTTGGCCTTCCGTCCGTTAGAACGCCCGCTGCCCTTTGGTTTCCCCCCACCTACACAAAAAGAGACAGAACAAAACACAGCCCTGTGGTTTAGTGGCCAATTCTATTCACATTTATCTCCCATACATCTGAAGTTACAACTGTGAGAAACTAGTCTAGCAAAGCTGAAAGAATGAATAATTCACTTGATTTGTTACACATACATTACTGTTTCATAATGGAAATACTGAGCCCTCTGAACACCAGTACATACAACCCGGCCAACAGCCCTGCGACTCGGATTGGAGGCTTATGACAGAGGGAGATTTACGAGGTAATATCACACCTTGCAGTGAGTAAGAGTCCTCCGTCCGTCCATCAGCGGGGAGCATAGCGGCAGGCACACTGGCAACCATGGGGTTAATAGCATTGGAGGAGGGAGGGCGCTCCTCGGCCTGGTCATCATACTTTCCCATCAGGGCCTTTCTGATAATGGCCTCCAGCCCTATGGTGTTACCGGACACCTCGGGAGCCGGGTGGCTGCGGATACTCACAGGTCCTGAGAGGCAGGAAGTGGCAGGGGGAAGTTAGAGAGGGCATTGAGTAGCGGGAGAGAGAGCGAAAGAGAAACATAGATAGAGGATATGGTAAAACAGAAGACAAATGGAAAAGGGCCAACATGAGAATGGAGGAGTGAGGGAGAGAAAAGGAAGACGGGGACAAGAGAAAGCAAGAAAAGGGAGTGAGAGAAAGAGAGTGGAACAGCAGAGAGGGGAAGAATAAACCAGTCAGCACATCCTCAGAGAGATGGAGAGAGACATGTTGGTTTGTGCTGACGCAGCTTTCAGTCTGTCAGTGGGCATTATGTAGGTTATGAGCCTCCAGAGGATAGCCACAACAGAGAGAGGTGATGGACTCTAAATAACATCCAGCACGTAGCTACTGCTCTCTCCAGTCTCCTGTGAGTAGCCATGCTGATGCACATGCTCCGGAGCCGCAGCCAAAAGCCTAGCTGTGTCAGCTAGGGGCTCATCAGGGGAACGTGGCCGTATGTATACCAGCTGGAGGAGAACCTCTCTGCTGTACCATGCTGATCTATACCACAACAGAGTCACATAAACAGAAAATCTAGCTAACAGTCTACCGTGCATAAATCACAGAAAAACTACTACATTTACATTTAAGTCATTTAGCAGACGCTCTTATCCAGAGCGACTTACAAATACTACTCTAAGCACGTTATACAACAACATTGTGGTTGAGAGTAACAATAATCCACCTCTCCCCACTAATATCCCACAATCATTTCTAGAAATGCTGCATCTTACCTGCAGTGGTAGAAGCAGGCATGTTGAAAATCTCTGTTCCTGGCTGACCAGGATCTGGATGTGGAAACAGTATTTTTAGAGCATAGTCTCTCTGTCTATGACTACAGTATCTACAGTACCAATGCTGTATGCGGTCACTGTGGTGGTGGGACTCACTGAAGTCGGCGTCACTGCCGACCACGGTCATCTTCTTGATCATCTCCTGTTTCTTGGACTTGACGATGGCCGAGGTGCTCTCAGTGAGCTTGCTGAAGAAGGCTGGGGGCTGGGAGGTGCTGGGAGGGGAGCGAGAGCCCATGCTGTGGGGAGATGACCACATCTAGTTAGCGTCTGGAGAACTACTGTACTACTGCTTCCTACACTACGGCTATTATCCTCATTTTTTTTTAACCAAGAGTAGTCCAGAGATTGATTTCTATCCGTGTGAGGAAGGGAGGTAGGGTGAGACCTTACCTCTGCTCGTTGGGGTAGGAGGCCCCTTGTGTCTCTGGTTCAGACATGGCTCCGGCAGGGGACACGGGCTCAATGCCGTCTGTAGACATATTGACAGGTGACACCTTGGGCTGAGGGGACCTGGGAACACACACACACACACACACACTAATGAGCCACTGTGGTCTGGCTGAGCATGCACAGTCATCTAAACAATATTCAATATCAATTCATGTCAGTAATATTTCGGTATCTGCATTTCCACATAGGATTAAACGTAGTACATAACATGCGACACTCATAGGAAGATACAGAGCGGTGCCATATACAGTATAAAATCTGGGCAGTACCTGTCTCGGGCACGATCCCCTCCGGCTCCCTCTGGAGTGTAGCGAGGCCCCTGGCTGGGTTCCTGGGAGGCAGGTGGGGCCTGGGGGGCGCTGGGGGGCCGGGTCAGGTCCAGGACAGAGTTGCTATGGTAAGACTGCTGCATAGGGACCTGCTGCTGGGCCTGCTGGGTCTGCCGGGTGTAGTCCTTGGTGATCACCTCCTGTTCCCCACACACATCACAGATACGGGTCAGACACAGCATCTCTCCTTCCGTCCTGTCTGCTTCTCATTCCTACAGACTTTAAGAAGAACTGTACGGGAAATCATCTTTAAGATGGTAAATGTAAGTGATATGATATAGTAAAATATATTCCTGTAGTTGTGTGGGGGCTTACACTGATGTGCTGGGCCAGGGTGACCACCCTCTGGCTGCCTTTGACCAGGGGGGACTGGGGCTGCTGGCCCGGGGATAGCCTCTCCTCAGAGGGAGGCCGGTACAGACCATGCTGCTCCATGGGCATCATCTTCTGTTGAACTGAGGGGACAGGACAATACACACACACACACACACACACACACACACACACACACACACACACACACACACACACACACACACACACACACACACACACACACACACACACACACACACACACACACACACACACACAGGGTGGTGCCCACAAGCGCACACACACACACACACATTAAGCAGCACCACCATGTACACACAAAGGGGACAAAGAAGGTGAAAATTCAGGTTCCTGGGTCAATTTGAAGAGGCAGCTTACAGGAAGTCTATAACTACAGTGTATTAGTATTCCCTGTTTCTAAAGGTGAAACCTGACGAGAGCTTGTCGTAAAATGATAGAACAAACAAATATATAAATGTGTTAAGTCCATTATGTGCACAGCATACGGTGTGCTCGATAAACATTGCGTAAGTGACACATGTGCTGTGCATAAGAGCTCAACGGTAGTTTTCCTGATGCAGAAATCCTCTGTCTCTACAATGTGTTGTCAGCCAGTGGCGTTGGATGTGTCAAGCTACTTCAGAACACTACGGACTTATTTATATACTGAACTCTCCTCAAAGGAGAGAAGCATAAATCACTGACAAGCTTAGAGGTGACATAAAATGGCAACTCAATACTAGGAAGGTGTTCTTATATTATATATTATATATATATATATATATATATATATATATATATATATATATATATATATATATATATATATATATATATATATATGTGTGTGTGTGTGTGTGTGTGTGATTATATATATACATACACATACCTCTCACAGCATGTTATACCACAACACTCATCTGACCTCGACATGCACACACTTTCCCTATAGGCATGTCATAAATGTTGATGTGGCACATAGCTTTACAAATGGAAAAACAAGAAAACAATATTGCATTTCTAATGATGGAAAAGCCGCGTTGAGCGGTTTGCATGTGGAAAAATCAGAATAAATTACAGTGAGGCGTAATAAGGACATGCAGAGATTTGGGGGCCAGAAGCTGCAGCACCCCCCTCCCCCAGGATCTTTTTATGGATCTCTCCACCACCCGTTACGCCCTCTCCCTGCCCCCCACCTCCACCCTCCTCCAGAGGAAGATCAACGCTGTCTGGAGCCCCGGGGAGGTTGTTTGTCTGTCTGGTGGCTGATGGGGCGTTATTCTCGTGATGCACCCTGGCAGGCTCGCCTGACCGTTTCCTACTACATTTCACACTGGTTTATATTGACACCGACTGACACACACAACCTAAGCTTTCTCTTTGTCATTTAGGTAATCTAGCTAGCAATATTTGCGCCTTATTTCTGGAACATTTTGTGAGGCGAATATCTGTAAGGAAGGTGTCATTACTAACTATGAATCAAATACTTACAGAATTACTATGCTCATCACTATGCTACTACTATGCTCATATATATTGATAACAAGGCTACTTTATTTAGTTTCTAATATGGAACTCTTGAATGCTACAGGTGAACTAAGATTGCAATATGAGGGGGGAGGGGTGCCACATGGTAAAGACAGCCACATCCTCAATAAAAAGGAAATTAAAATAAGCAGCAATGAATGTTTACGTTGAAATCTTCCAACCACTGAGCCATCTATGAATGATACCTTAAAGGGCATCTAGGATCTCTCTCCAAGGAAATACCAATTGGGTTCTGTATTTGTACCATAATAATGGTCAATATATAGTCATTTAATAATTTCATTTATCCAGCTCGTAAGCTGCTTTCATCTCCTTAATATTCTGTCTAAGTAAGCTCCAGTTTAGACTTTTTCTACTTCTCAATGTCAAAACGTGTTAAATAATAATTAGATGGTCACGTTTGGATATATATTTTTTTTATAGTTCTCTACGTTAATAGCATAGCGTAGAAAAGATCACAAAAAAATAAATATGTCAAAAATAATTTGGACTGATTTGATAATGCCCAACCACCACAGCGTGCAATAGGCCACAGACGGACGAGGGGAGGGTTTGGGTGATGAGGGGACCCTGGGATCCAGAGCGTCTTACCATCACTGGCGCTGTTGGCCACGAGCGAGCCCGTCTCTGGCATCCCCGTTTCACAAGAAATTTGACGCATGATAATCGCGTTTATGAAGTTGGCCGCAGTCATGGTGGTCTTACCGAGTGCTCGGAGCTCTTGTTCCTGAACGGACATCGGTTTGTTTTGAGTCTTTTCCCTACTAGGTGTGCCACTTTCTCCACGGCCAGCAGCGTTATCCGACTGGGGGGGCAGCAGGTGAGGGGGTCGCCCTGAGTGGTGAGAGGCTGAAGAGCCCTGGGGGTAGGGGCTGGGGTAACCCCCTTGGTTAGGGCTGGCCAGCTTGGGGTCAGATTTGCTGGAGGATATAGAGGGCCCATGTTGATCTTGGGTGTGTTTGGGAAGGCCTCCCCTACTCTTGCCCCCATCCCGGCCCATTTCCTTAGAGTCCATGCTTTGTTGGTAGCCGTAGCCTGGGTAGCGATTTGAGCCTGGCATGGACCTGTCAGAGGAAAACAAAAATCACTAAAACAGTCAGTAAACATGCCAACCACAGACGAACCCCCACCACCATCTGCACATCATATTTAGAAGAACCACAGAAGAAGGCACGTGCAGTAGGAGATACTTAGCCATTTATCCAACCATGCATGTCACCAAGCAGGTTACCTTAGCACAGAGGGGTTGTTGTGGTCGCTGACAGGCAGACTCTTGCCCCCAGTGTTGTGCAGGACACTGGGCCTCTGCTGGACACTGTCCTGGGTGCGAGGGGACACCGGGGAGTGCTGGTGGCCATAGCCAGAGTGGGAGGAGGGCCTGACACTACCACCTGAGCTGTGCTCTGTGCCTGAGGGAGGGAGGGTACAGATACTTTACACACAGCACAGAGCTCATTTCATCTCATTGAACAACAGCATAGACATCCAACACAGACAATGTGCAGTAAATGTACTACTATCATGGTAATAACATAATAGTGTAATAATTGAATAGCAGAAAAACAAACAGGCAGTGAGTGGGTCTATATCTTCACACACCTGGTCTCCAGATGGGGGCATGTTCCACGTTGCCGTGAGAGATCCCCTTCTCTCTGTCCCTGTCCCGCTCTCTCTCCCGTTCTCTGTCTCTGTCCCGTTGTCTCTCGCGATCCCTCTCTCTCTCCCTCTCCTGTTCCCTGTCCCTCTCGCGGTCTCTCTCCCTCTCCCTCTCGCGGTCTCTCTCCCGCTCGCGGTCAGCAGAGGACGGTGTGCCGTGCTGCTTGCTCATGTGTTGGGGCCCAACTACACAGCACAGGAGAGACACAAACAAAACACAGATGAGTCCGGCACACAGCATCACATTTAAAACACAGAACGCTGGCTGGTGTAGAGTCCAGTCCAGTACCTGGTGAGATGGGAGAGGAGGTGTATGGTTGGCTAGGGAAGGCTCCAGGGATGTAGGTGATGCGGTCCATAGGGGAGCCGGAAGACCCTGCAGAGGGAGGGACCAGGACAGGTAAGTGTGGCACCTGAGACAGATCGATGATCCCTGGGAACAAGAAGAAAGAACAACACTAGTCAAAACTACAGACTGCACTACACTGGTCCAGCTAGGCTACTTTTTGTGTGTGTATGTTTGCACCATGACCAGAGTGAGGCTCACCGCGCGGGGCAGCAGAGTAGGGCAGTTGGAGGGGCTGGTCCCGTGGCGAGAGCCCCCTCAGCAGGTCTGAGCGCTGGGCAGCCATGGCGGCGGCTGCAGGCCACTGGTGCATCTGCTGGGAGGTGATGTAGTCGTTGAGCAGCGTCTGGCGGTTCTCCAGGGCCGCCGTGTCGGGGAAGCCCCGGATCAGGTAGGGGTAGGGGTGAGGGTAGCCAGGGTTAGGGGCCAGGTGGCGAGGCAGGTAGTAGGCTGCTAAATGAGGAGGAAGACAAAGAGACCATATAAAGCCATCATATAGTCACGTACACCGTCCCCCCAACCACACAGAAAGAGCAGTTATTGAAGGAGCTCCTATGTAGAACTGTACAGTGGACACGAGAATGGTCCAGTCGTGTACTACGTACCTGGGTCGATGGGGATGCCCTGACGCAGGGCAGCAGGGTCAAAGGCCAGGGGGATCTGACCTCGGTACACGTCAGCCCCCAGACCCTGCAGCAGACGCTCGTACGACGCCAGGGACGCCTGTTGTTGGGCCTGTTGTTGGGCCTGCTGCTCGGCAACGCCCGGCAGCGGTGACTTGCCGGAGCTCATCTCCCTAGGGGTGGGTGTGGACTTGCGCTCCTGAGGCTGATTCTTATTGGAGCCTGGACCACACAGAGGAGAGACGGGAGAGAGAAGGATGCTTCAGAACACAAACACAGAGGGCTTCACATGAGCTCTTTTCATTTCAACCCAGGGTGAAAAACAATCAATGCGTTACAATCGGACAGGTTCTACGACAGTGCACAGTCCGGTGTCAGTGTGTGACATACCTTCATGCTGCCGCTGGCCTGATTCTCTGGACAGGGGGGATCCTCTGTGAGAAGGCCCAGTGTAGGGAGCCCTCATGCCACCCTTGTGTTCCTCGTAGCCAACGGGGCTGTGGTGGGCCTTGCCACCCTGTTCACCCCCCATGGCCAGAGGCGAGGAGCGGGCCATGGAGCTGGCCGTGCTGACCACAGCGCTGGGCCGACCCTTAGGACCTTCCTCGTAGCGGCCCCGCTGCTCAGGCCCCCGCATCTCCAGGTGAGGGGGCATGCCGTAGTGGGAGCGTGGGGAGCTGGCGATGATGGAACGAACGTCATGCCCCTTCCTTAAGCCACCCTGCTCCTGCTTCATAGGAGCACCCTGAAAAAAGGAAACACTGAATATCTTTTCTTGCTTTTATTTCCTTGACGCACAGTGCATCTACAGTGTGGCGTTCCACTCACCTGTGCTATGATGCCATCTTTGCCAACCTTGGCCATCATCATGCCATCGGGCATCTGTCGTAGCTCCTCTCTGGGGATGAGGTGGATGGATCGGCCCCCCTCCTTCACGGTGGGCACCATGCCGTCTCGTCCCTTCATGGGGTCAGCCATCTGGCCAGGCCCTCGGGGCGGGGAGCCCTCTCTCTTCATCTGCTTGGGCTCTCGCCTCATGTAGCCATCCTGGGGTTCCATGTGACGGGGGATACCTGGGGGGAAGAGGAGGGGTGGAACACAAACACACAGGAGTTCAAATTTGAAGTCAGACTGGAACTTTTTTGACAATTAACTTCTCTTGAGCGATTGTACAACTAGGCGAGGTGACCATACCCTGATGCAGTGTATGGAATATAAAAAAATTGTGAGTCTATTTGCTTACCCTGTGAAATGGAACCACGGATGTGGTGGGTCGGGTGTGGGCTGTCTCTCTCATGGGGCATGGCTCTACCCATCAGACCTGAAGTATGTGCGGGAGTGAAGAAAGAGTAGCATTTTTTACGTTCTTGTAGGACTCTAGTCTATGTAAAGTACATGCTAGAGCTCTTAGAGGGTAGCGGACTCCTCAACTTACCCTCACAGTTGGCTGCAGACAGAGAGTCCCTCATGGGCAGCCCCCTGGAGATCCCTCCCTCCATGACATCATAGGGGCGCTTCAGCCCCAAGATCTCCCCAGGCTGGCCCCGGCTGTCTTCTTTAGGGTTCTGAGAGGGTAGGCCTGAGGAAAACACGCCACAAACAACAGTCAACAGAGGGCATTGAGAGGTGGCTTTAACTCTTCAAGACTAAAGGCGATGCCTCTGTTCCTGTTGTTACAGTATGTGCACTACTGTTCAAAAGTTTGGGGCCACTTAGAAATGTCCTTGTTTTTGAAAGAAAAGCACATTTTTGGTCCATTATAATGATCAGAAATACAGTGTAGACATTGTTAATGTTGTAATTGACTATTGTTGCTGGAAACGGCGGATTTCTTATGGTATATCTACATAGGCCCATTATCAGCAACCATCACTCCTGTGTTCCAATGGCACGTTATGTTAGCTAATCCAAGTTTATCATTTTAAAAGGCTAATTGATCATTAGAAAACCCTTTTGCAATTATGTTAGCACAGCTGAAAACTGTTGTCCTGATTACAGAAGCAATACAACTGGCCTAATTGATCAATTTGATGTTATTTTAATGGACAAAAGATGTGCTTTTCTTTCAAAAACAATGACATTTCTAAGTGACCCCAAACTTTTGAACGGTAGTCTAAGAGTAGTAGCACGGTGTTTCTAGAAGGTTAGAGAACTGACGGTCATAGGTGAGGATGTGTCCGCTGATACCCTCATAGACCACGTGTCCTTTGGACAGGGCCTCGTCCCGCTCCCTCTCTGCCCTGCTGGGATTGTCTTCCGTGATCAGACGGGTTATGGTCCCCTTGTACAGAACGTCAGCCGGGGTGCCCTGTGGAGGGAGGGACAAACGCAGAGGAACACAACAGCCAATCACCCCACAAGATACAGCAGATGTCAGTTTAACCCTTTCATTGCTCGTTGTTGTAAGATGCATATTTGTCCTGAATGTTATTTTTTTATTGTGACGATGATTAAGATCATACGGATCGTTTATCGTTCACTGATGCCAATCGGAGAATTGTGTGGCAATTGTTGTAATGCGCGTGGATGTCACGTTATAATTCAACGAATACAGAGCTTTATGTCCCGACCGCTGCTGCAACAGAGCCCACACGCTAAACAAATTGAATTGCTCACTACTATACCAGCAGCAGCCTAGTCACATAAGAACACAATTTGTGTCTCAGACAATACCCCCCACACACACTCTGCAGTGCTAACACTAGGTGACAGAACGGCAGCAGCGGGTTTGGTCAGGGCTATTGAGTCATATCTCTGGCACACTTTCAGTGCGAGTCAGATTTGCGCCATGGCTAGTGAGGGTTTACGTAAGCCTGCTGGGAGGCTGAGAGAGAGAGCACGCACAGGCCTGTCCCCCCCCAAAAACGCCTTTCGTCAACTAACACTTTTTTACCCACCCTTACTAGCTCTGACTTAGCTCTGACTCCTTTATTGAGGGAAAATGTACTTACCATGACTGTGATATGTGGGTGTCCCTCCTAGCTGCCTTAAAATAAATGCACTAACTGTACGTCACTCTGCTAAATGACTAAAATGTACATGTCAAATGATATTCGAGGGGGGGGGTCGGGGGATAGTGACGTCAGACGCCAGACCATAAGTGTAAGGTTATTAGGGGGGGGGGTTGGGCTTGTCTCACAGGATCAAGTGGCCTTGACAGACACAAACACCCTTCCTATCTCCCTTATCTACCCTCAGCAACAAATGTCATCAAGGGAGATGCGAGAGACCTACGCACCCGATGCCGCAAAGCTTATCTGTACACACACACACACCTCATTGACAGATAGGCTTTCACTCTGCCTAGCAGTCAGCTAGACAAACAAAGGAGTCGCCGGGCGACATCCCCACCCACTCTGATTATATACGACCTCTCACCTTTCCCTCAGTTATCTATCTGGGCACATATAATCTCATCCCATTTCCAGGCCAGTTGGCTGAGGGAGTTATTACATCAGGCTGAAGACCGTGCGTATCAGTGACGGGGCTTAGCGAGTGGAGAGAGTAAACAGATAAATCAAGTAGGGAACAGACGTGGTACAATGTGTACCTGTTGCTAGGGCGACAGGGAGCAGTCAGAGCCACGGTTATGTCACACCAGTCAGGATCAACAGGGAGATCCTGCCTGCCTGTTGCCACAGTCTTTACCCAGCCTAACTTTCCAGCCTGGGCTCATGACCTCTCAACACGCCTGTGTCGTTGTCCTCGTTTCATTTGGAGACGTACAATAAACAGTCCGGTGAGAATTTTAGGCCAAAGCTGTTAGTCATGATAATAAGTACGGCCCATTTAGCAGCAGCACAGCGTTGAGGTCGGTGTGTTGCTCTTACCTGGGTGATGGAGCCTCCTCGGTAGGAGATGGGGGAGTCCTGGTGAACTCTGGTCCCAGGGATGCCCTTCGTGATGCTGCCACCCTGCACCGCTGGCATGGACCCTGCAAATTCAACACATCCAGGAGAACAAAGTCAGGGCTTTCCACTGGCATGGAGGTCTGTTTATGCACCAATAACAGAGCAGAGAATCCGTATGAGCAGAGAACAGTGTACCGACAGAGGGGTGTGTAGTGTATCTAGCTGTGAACTCACCACGTCCAGCGTTGGCGTCGTGGGGCGCCCCCTGCGTGGACAGGTTCTCTGCCTGGGAGGACGAGCACCGCGGGGACAGCTGCTCCTGCTTCACCACGGGGTAGGGACCTGGTGTGTGCGAGTCAGAGGGGGACAGTGTGAGATAAGAGCAGAGAGGAGAGTGTGTCAGTGCAGAAAGCCCAGGACACCCAAACGGAGAATTGAAGGTTAGGGTAAGAAGAGGGCAACTCACCAGCAAACCAAGGCTGGGAATGCTGCACCCACTCCAGACACTTGGACTCACCCACTTTCCTCTGATCCATCCAGGACAAACCCATCTGTGCAGGGGGCATCTTCCCATGGTCCATCCCGTGAGCCGGGCTATGCAGCTGCACTGGGGTTCCCTGCGAACCACACAGCAACAACAGTGAGCATAGTGCATGGCAACACTCCATTCACTTTCCCCATAACTTCTAAATGGGTGCTACGATTCTCTGGAGAAACGTTAATGTACTGTACCTGTGTGATAGACCCCCCTGGCTTGTTGGAGGAGATGAGAGGGGGTGGCTCTGGCATGTGGAGGGGGCGCACCGCTGCCAACCTGACGCCATCCTGCTGCAGACCAGGGGGCCCAGAGTGTCCAACCTGCTGGAAAGCTGAGATCACAGACAGATACTTCTATATGGATACAAATATAGACAGAGCAGGATTGGATAGGAAATAACAGTTAAAGGGGATTGGCTAAGGATAGCGCAAAGCAAGGGGGCATAACAGTGAAATGGGAGCTGGCACCTGAACTACAGGGGATGAGGTTCTGATGATGCTGCCCTGAGGACAACAAATTCAACAAACATTTCCCAACAAAGTACGGTATGGGAGCCCTTGTGGTTAGAGACAGCTCGTAGTGGGACTCACAGGAGTTATAATGGAGCAGGTGTTGATCGTGGCTGAGCTTGGCCATGTCTCGAGGGGACATTGGGTAGGGGGACATGACAGGCCGGCCCAGGGTAGTGGCCCTCAGGTCCTCTGGCCCCACCGCCTGCTTCTTAGGGTCTCCGTGTGGAGAGAAGGCCCGGGACTTATCTGTAAGATGGGACACACAAACACACACTCAGCAACTAGCCAAACCTGGCCCTTACCAAAACTTTCTGGAAGCCGAGAGCCATCCCTTGGCCAGCACTAGCTTGTTATGCTCCTCCTTATCATCATCATCATAGCAAGGAGCGCAGCCAGCCACACAGCAACGCTGCTCCACACAGCCATCTCTTGTGTTTAGAGTACAAACACACTGCCAAACCCATTGCTAGTGTTTAGTGTACACACACACAGTCAAACCCCGCTAAGGAAGTGAATTTAGCTAGGCGTGTGTTGGCCGAAGGGGTATGAGTTAGGGATAGAGCAGGGCGGGGTGTGAACCTACGTAATCCGTGAAGTAGAGTCTGCAGCCACCTCTCGTTGCCTTCCAGCTCTGCAGGGACACAGACATACTGCAGCTGATCACATACCCGGTACTCACATCATCACACTCATACATACACTCACACATGTCCATGTGACTCGAATCCCTACACACATAGGCTACCTCCTCAGTTTACTGTATTGTGACTCACACAGAACACCGTCCCCCCTTGCCACTGGGCTGTGTTATCTCCAGGGTTCATAACAATAGGAAATCCTCCAGTTACATAGGCCCTGGTCCCGGCCTACCTCGGCTTCTTTAAGGGCCCCAGATGGAAACTCTTCAGTTCATCTTGTGTCAACATCTTCTAAATTAAGACTAGGTCTAGACAGGTCAAGCAATTAACATGGAGCACAACTCTCAAAGGATATCCAAGACTGAACTCAACAACCCGACACAGATCCCGCTGCACGGGGATACCAAAGATCAATACCAGCACTACACCAAACAGTGTAGAACTGACATAATTCCCCTCAAATCAGCACGTAGCCTAATAATCTAGAGCCAAGGGAGTTGGGTTTAGACTGAGCAGAAGGATGAGAGGAGCTGAAAAGAGAGAGATAGAAAAAGAAAGCAAGAGAGAGAAAGAGAGAGAGAGAGAGGGAGGGAGAGGGAGAGGGAGAGGGAGCTGGTGTTCGTACCATCCTTGTCGCTGGTGGAGGGGCTGCGTGGGCGGACGCGGGGGCTGCTGATGTTGTGTGGGTCTCTGTCTCCCTGCGCTGGGTAAGGGTGCTGTTTGCTGGGCTGACCTGCATGCTGCTGCTGCTTGGCCTCCTGGGAGGACTCTCCGTGGGCCATGGTGATCTGCTGCTGGTAGAGAGCCAGGGCATGGGGGGGCAGCACGGCCTTACCAACCCCACCCCGCGGGACACCCTCCGGGATCTGGGGCATCTGCATAAACAGTAGAGAGGCATGGTGAGTAGCTAATACACATACAAAAACTAACCTTACACACATCCAATGACCCTGTTCCTCTTATTGTTCTCCTTAATGTCTGGCATCTTGTTCCTCCTCTGGGTCAATCTATCCCATCTGCTCCAGATGGCCTGCTTATCTAATACAAATATGTCTTTATCATTTACCCGTCATGTTGTTATCTGTGGAAGCAGCAGTATTGTCATTACAGGAGGGCTGGCCTTAATACTACTGACAGGGGTAGAATAACCAGGCTGGACATATCTAAGGATTTATATGTGACTGTATACCAGGCTGGACTTACAGTTGAAGTCGGAAGTTTACATACACTTAGGTTGGAGTCAATAAAACTCGTTTTTCAACTACTCCCCAAATTTCTTGTTAACAAACTATAGTTTTGACAAGTCGGTTAGAAAATCTACTTTGTGCATGACACAAGTAATTTTTCCAACAATTGTTTACAGACAGATTATTTCACTTATAATTCACTGTATCACAATTGCAGTGGGTCAGAAGTTTACATACACTAAGTCGACTGTGCCTTTAAACAGCTTGGAAACCACGCAGCCGTCATACCGCTCAGTAAGGAGACGCGTTCTGTCTCCTAGAGATGAACGTACTTTGGTGTGAAAAGTGCAAATCAATCCCAGAACAACAGCAAAGGACCTCATGAAGATGCTGGAGGAAACAGGTACAAAAGTATCTATATCCACTGTAAAATGAGTCCTATATTGAAATAACCTGAAAGGCCGCTCAACAAGGAAGAAGCCACTGCTCCAAAACAGCCATAAAAAAAGCCAGACCACGGTTTGCAACTGCACATGGGGACAAAGGTCGTACTCTTTGGAGAAATGTCCTCTGGTCTGATGAAACAAAAATAGAACTGTTTGGCCATAATGACCATTGTTATGTTTGGAGGAAAAAGGGGGAGGCTTGCAAGCCGAAGAACACCATCCCAACCGTGAAGCACGGTGGTGGCAGCATCATGTTGTGGGTGTGCTTTGTTACAGGAGGGACTGGTGCACTTCACAAAATAGATGGCATCATGAGGCAGGAAAATTATGTGGATATATTGAAGCAACATCTCAAGACATCAGTCAGGATGTTAAAGCTTGGTCGCAAATGGGTCTTCCAAATGGACAATGACCCCAAGCATACTTCCAAAGCTGTGACAAAATGGCATATGGACAACAAAAGTCAAGGTATTGAGTGGCCATCACAAAGCCCTGACCTCAATCGTATAGAAAATTTGTGGGCAGAACTGAAAAAGCGTGTGCGAGCAAGGAGGCCTACAAACCTGACTCCGTTACACCAGCTCAGTCAGGAGGAATGGGACAAAATTTACCCAACTTATTGTGGGAAGCTTGTGGAAGGCTACCCGAAACGTTTGACCCAAATAAAACAATTTAAAGGCAATGCTACCAAATACTAATTGAGTGTATGTAAACTTCTGACCCACTGGGAATGTGATGAAAGAAATAAAAGCTGAAAGAAATAATTTTCTCTACTATTATTCTGACATTTCACATTCTTAAAATAAAGTGGTGATCCTAACTGTCCTAAGACGGGGAATTTTTACTAGTATTAAATGTCAGGAATTGCGAAAAACTGAGTTTAAATGTATTTGGCTAAGGTGTATGTAAACTTCCGACTTCAACTGTATATGTGACTGTATACCAGACTGGACTTATAAATCCTTAGATAAGTGACTGTATACCAGGTTGGCTCTCATCTCATATGCTCTCCAAGGATGGAGAAGACTAAGATACAGGTTGCAGGGCCTGACGACAGTGTGTAAAGAGACGAGGGGTTAAGTGGTAAGACTCACAATAGGGGGGATGGTCGCAGCCCTCTGTTTGAGCTGCTTCAGGTCCATGGGCTTCTGCAGGGGGGAGGAGATGACCCCATCATGAGCATAGTTTAGAAGGCTGGGCCGGTTTGGGGACGTCATCCTGGAGAGAGAAATAAAAAAGGAGGGAATGAAGAAGAGGAAAGAACGAGAGAGAGAGAGAGCGAAGGGGAGGAGGGAGGAAAGAGAGAGAAAAAGAGCAAAATAGTGTGAAAGAGAGCGAGAAAGAAAGTGGAGTGCGAGAGAGAATGTGAGAGAGAGAGAGAGAGAGAGAGAGAGAAAGAGAGCAAGAGAGTGCGAGCCAGAGCGCACACCCGAGAGATCGAGCCCGCACGAGAGAGCGCAAGAGAGCGAGAGAAAAAGAATGAGGGAGGTAACTAGAACACACTTTCTCATTCAGTAGCCTGCCAATGGATGTACCACACATTCCTTAATATGGCCATAGCCGGGCTTCTCTTATTTACTTTTCCCATAAACACGGATTGACCCTGAGCAGAACCTCGCACTATGAAAACACAAAGAGAGCAGAGGGTCTGACTGCTTTTCCATCCCACGAGCCCAACCACCCATCCCCTACTCACAGATACACACATAAAAACACACACAGATACTCCGGAACACACACGTGAACACCCACACTCACACACACAATGAGAGAAACTGGGGCGCACACAGACACACACTCCCTCCCATTGTTTGCTTTGGCACAGAGGGCAACGTTCCCCTAGGCTCTGCCAATACATGCAGTCTGCTGTCATGGAAAAAACTGAACAAATACTCTGCAAACACTGCAGGACGAATCCCCACTTCTGTCAGCCCACATCTTTGACACACACATTGCGTCTGCAGGCACGCACACACAAACATCTTAGAACTTGGACCATAAACCGAAAATTATCAACACCGACCCAACCGGCCAGTTAGAGGACATTTTACTGATATAGATAATGATAATAAGTTGCCTTAAAAAAATCTGTGAATATAGGCGATTGCTAACAGGACAATTGAGCTACAGCATTCAAAGCAGTAGTAGTGGTTTTAAGGGTAATACACTGAACAAAAATATAAATGCAACATGCAAAGTGTTGGTCCCATTTTCATGAGCTGAAAAAAAGATGCCAGAAATGCTCCATATGCACAAAAAGCTTACTTCTCTCAAATGTTGTGCCAAATTTGTTCACATTCCTGTTAGTGAGTATTTGTCCTTTGCCAAGATAATCCATCTACCCGACAGATGTGGCATATCAAGAAGCTGATTCAATAGCATGATCATTACACAGGTGAACCTTGTGCTGGGGACAATAAAATGGCACTCTAAAATGTGCCGTTTTGTCACACAACGCCACAGATGTTTCAAATTTTGAGGGAGCGTGCAATTGGCATGCTGACTGCAGTAATGTCAACCAGAGCTGTTTCCAGAGAATTTATGTTGTTCTGAAACGAAGCTGAAAATGTTCCAGTTCTTCCATGGCCTGCATACTCACCAGACATGTCACCCATTAAGCATGTTTAGGATGCTCTGGATCGATGTGTACGACAGCGTATTCCAGTTCCCGACAAAATCCAGCACCTTTGCACAGCCACTGAAGAGGAGTGGGACAACATTTCACAGGCCACAATCAACAGCCTGATGAATTCTACACGAAAGAGATGTGTCGCGCTGCATGAGGCAAATGGTGGTCACACCAGACATTGACTGGTTTTCTGATCCAAACCCTTACCTTGTTTTTAAGGTATCTGTGATCAACAGATGCATATCTGTATTCCCAGTCTTGTGAAATCCATAGATCAGGGTCAAATTAACTAAATTACTATTACCTCGTTGCACTCACTTCTGTCATCATGAAGTGCTTTGAGAGACTAGTCAAGGCTCATATCACCTCTACCTCACCTGACACCCTAAACCCACTTCAATTTGCTTACCGCCCCAATAGATCCACAGATGATGCAATTGCCATTGCACTGCACACTGCCCTATCCCATCTGGACAAGAGGAATACCTATGTAAGAATGCTGTTAATTGACTCTAGCTCAGCATTCAACACCATAGTACCCTCCAAGCTCATCATTAAGCTCGAGGCCCTGGGTCTGAGCCCCGCTCTGTGCAACTGGGTCTGAGCCCAGCCCTGTGCAAGTGGGTCCTGGACTTCCTGACGGGCCACACCCCCAGGTGGTGAAGGTAGGAAACAACACCTCTACATGGGCCCACATGGATGCGTTCTTAGCCGCTTCCTGTACTCCCTTGATCACCCATGACTGCGTGGACACGCATGACTCCAATTCAATCATCAAACTTGCAGACGACGCAACAGTTGTCATGATAATCAGGCCTACAAGACAGACTACATGGAGGAGGTGAGGGCCCTGGGAGTGTGGTGCCAGGAAAATAACCTCTCACTCAACGTCAACAAAAGGAGATGATCGTGGACTTCAGTAAACGGCAGAGGGAGCACCCCCCTATCCACAGGACCGCTGTAGAGTATTGCCACAAATTGCCTGACAACTATGGGCCTGCAACTCCTTCACCCAGCCCCGAGCCCTTCACCTGCAACCCCTTCACCCAGCCCTTCACCTGCAACCCCTCCACCCAGCCCCGAACCCCCACCTGCAACCCCTCCACCCAGCCCCGAGCCCCCACCTGCAACCCCTCCACCCAGCCCCGAGCCCTTCACCTGCAACCACTCCACCCAGCCCCGAACCCCCACTTGCAACCCCTCCACCCAGCCCCGAGCCCTTCACCTGCAACCACTCCACCCAGCCCCGAGCCCTTCACCTGCAACCCCTCCACCCAGCCCCAACCCCCACTTGCAACCCCTCCACCCAGCCCCGAGCCCTTCACCTGCAACCACTCCACCCAGCCCCGAACCCTTCACCTGCAACCCCTCCACCCAGCCCCGAGCCCTTCACCTGCAACCCCTCCACCCAGCCCCGAACCCCCACCTGCAACCCCTCCACCCAGCCCCGAACCCCCCCCCCGCAACTCCTTCACCCAGCCCCGAGCCCTTCACCTGCAACCCCTCCACCCAGCCCCGAACCCCCACCTGCAACCCCTCCACCCAGCCCCGAACCCCCACCTGCAACCCCTCCACCCAGCCCCGAACCCCCACCTGCAACCCCTCCACCCAGCCCCGAACCCCCACCTGCAACCCCTCCACCCAGCCCCAGCCCCCACCTGCAACCCCCCACACAGCCCTGAGCCCCCACCTTCAACCCCCTCCACCCAGCCCCGAACCCCCACCTGCAACCCCTCCACCCAGCCCCACCTGCAACCCCTCCACCCAGCCCCAACCCCCACTTGCAACCCCTCCACCCAGCCCCGAGCCCTTCACCTGCAACCCCTCCACCCAGCCCCGAACCCCCACTTGCAACCCCTCCAACCAGCCCCGAGCCCTTCACCTGCAACCCCTCCACCCAGCCACGAACCCCCACACAGCCCTGAGCCTCCACCTTCAACCCCCGCCCAGCGCTGAGCCCCCATCTGCAACCCAGCCCCGAGCTTCGACCTGCAACCCCTCCACCAAGCCCCCACCTGCAAATCCCCACCCAGCCCTGAAGATCCACTTGCAACTCCTCCACACAGCCTTGAGCCTCTACCTGCAACCCCTCCACCAAGCCCCCACCTGCAACCCCCCACCCAGCCCTGAGCACCCACTTGCAACCTTTCCACCCAGCCTTAAGCAGCCACCTACAACCCCTCCACCCAGACTTGAGCCTCTACCTGCAACCTCTCCACCCAGCCCCAAGCCCCCACTTGCAACCCCCTGCACCCAGCCCCCACCTGCAACCCCTCCATCCAGCCCTAAAGACCCACTTGCAACCCCTCCACCCAGCCTTGAGCCTCTATCTGCAACCCCTCCACCCAGCCCCAATCCCCCACTTGCAATCCCCTGCACCCAGCCCCCACCTGCAACCCCTCCAACCAGACTTGAGCCTCTACCTGCAACCCCTTCACCAAGCCCACACCTGCAACCCCTCCACCCAGCCCCAATCCCCCACTTGCAATCCCCTGCACCCAGCCCCCACCTGCAACCCCTCCACCCAGCCCTGAGCCCCCACCTTCAACCCCCTCCACACAGCCCCAAGCCCCCACCTGCAACCCCTCCATCCAGCCCCGAGCTTCGACCTGCAACCCCCTCCACCCAGCCCTGAGCCCCCACCTGGAACCCCCTGCACCCAGCCCCCACCTGCAACCCCTCCACCCAGCCCTAAGCCCCTACCTGTTCTTCTCGGTGTTCTCCGACTCCTCCACCTCGTCAGCGCTGCAGGTGGCGCTAGAGTCACTGTCTGCATGGGAGCCCGTCTTGGGCTCGTGGTCCCTCTTGGAGATCTTGGAGGTGCTCTTGCTCTCCTCTGCCTCTGCAGTGGGGGGCTTTCTGTCTCCGTCTGTGGATTCACTGGGTAGCTCCTTGCTACAATCCCCTGCTTCGGTCTTCACCTCCTGCTTGATGGCCTTGTCCCCATCTCCTGGGGGCTTTTCATCTCCTCCCTGGACCATGTGAGGGCCTGAGGCCTCCTTGTCCCCAGGTTTGGAGCCAGCCTTGGCCCTACCGCCACCCTCCTCTTTAGCCTTGCTGTCCTCAGAGGACCGCGGAGAGGGCAGGCTCTCTGTGTCCGAGCTGTTGTTAGCCCCACCTGGTACAGGAGAGAGAGGAGAGTGAGATAGAGAGTGAGATAGAGAGTGAGCACGTGAGAGACAAAGGGAAGACCGCATATATTATATGGGCTGCCTGGCTAGAAAGTAACCTAGAGTAAATCATGTTATATCCTCTTGTCCCCTTTCACTCCGATCCCTCTCCCCTTATCTTGTTCCCCTTCTTTCTCTGAAACCAGATTTATAAAGTGCCACTTTTACACCTAATCAGGTTGCACTGTACAATGAGGGAGAACACAAAACCCAATTGTGATGATGGAAATCCCCTGGGGCTTCCCAGCTCTATTATGGTAACAGACTATTGGTGATTGTGTATCAACAAACTACTACTGTACATTATTCCCAGGGTCCGATAATGTTCTCCATGGTTACTAGAATGACGAGGCATAACAGTAAACAGTCTTGTGAATTTGGTCTAAAGTGAGTCGACGGTCCGTTATCAACCCGGTATTTAAATGAGTTGACCAGAAATATGAGCAATCAGCCAGGGTCCAAAAGAAAATTCTACAATTTACAACAAAAACAAACGCTGATTTTGCTAGGTAGACCGCTTCTGTAAATGTTTGCTACAGAGCAAACACCTACTTAAATAATTGATCTAATGTCTTAGCTATATGTTTCTCATCCCCATAAGCCCACGTGGTCAGTCTGTCTTTCTATTCTCACATCCAACTCCATGTTCAACACAGACATTCTTGTGATGCTGTTAAAAGTCCATATTGCACTTCATTCATTCTCCCTTCAGCATTCCAGAGATTTCTAAATCTAGAAACACTGCCATCACCTTTTATCACCATAAAGATATTACCTTCAAATTTATTGAAAATGGTTTCATAAACTAGTCTTAAAAGTGTACATGGCTGCTTTCTGATCAGTCCATGTGAATGAGTGATTGCGAGTTTGAGTATTGTGACAGTGCTTATAAACTGTTGGTATACTGTCAATGGGGTCCCTGTGCTCTCCGACGCTGATTATTGTAGTATGTGTGTGTGTGTTGTTCCTACCTTCTCCATCCTCGGGAGCTTCCTCTTCGTTGCCGCTGGCCCCGGAACCCTCCATCTCCTCTTCCTCGGCAGCAGACGGGGCGCTGGCCTCTTCACTTTGTAAAGCTTTGCCTTTACGCCGCGCCTTACGCTCTCTCTCCTGGGTGAAAACCAACTCACACTAAATACCGCAGGCTGGGAACAACACACTGATAACCACGAGGTAAATGTGCCTACTGTTGTCTGGCACTTAGAGAAATGGCCTGCTTGGTTGGTGCATTACTTAGCTCAGACTATAGGTTCTCTTTCAAGTTGATCATTTAACTCGGGGATGAGGGCCACAAAAAAATCAGAATGGGGGCCGCAGTTGCTCGCGGGTCTGCACCCCCCCCCCCCCAAACACACACTATGAGCAAAACATTTCAGTGGCCCCCCTCTTGACAGTGGAGAATTAAAAATATATATGTTTTAGAGTTCATTTTGTGCAATTCTGAATGCTTAATTATGAGTCCTTTCCCAACAATTCGACTATGATAACAAGTCTAGATAGCTGGCCGCTAAACTAACTTAGCAATCTAAAATAATTTGGCTGACATGGGCTAATTGACTGACTATCAGTGACTGACGACAAGATAAAAACTGCTGATGCACAACCACATTTCTAAATTGTACCTGGTGTATTTTACTATTCTAACTCACAGAACCACCCCGACTGAGTTCCCCAAAAATAAAATAAAAATGACATTGTATTTTTTGGAGGGAATTAACCCGAGGGCCTTCAAAATGTTGCCATTCTCTGATGTAAGTGTTGTAGAATGAAAGACAAGACATTACCGATTTCATTTTATGCTGCTGCAGAATCTCATCCAGTTTCTGCCTTTTCTTGTAGTTGAAGTAGAAGTTCTTGCACTGTGACACAGTTTTGGAGCCAACCATCTTGGCGATGGCCGACCAATTCCTACCATACTGGAGAAGACCTGGAATTAACATGAACGGGGATTAGACCACAGCACAGGCAGAACACCCAAGACTTTCGTTACATAGAATAATAATTTACATCCAATTAACTACATGAAGAATGACCATCTGTCAATAAACATCTGTCCGTTCAATCCGACATGAACAGACAGACACCACTACTAATATTCAGCAGTGTGGCTCAGTGCAATGTGCTGTTCTTAGCTGAACCTGTCCTGTCAAATCTAACGAATGACATCACTAATTGTCACCACTGGGCTGGGGTCATTCTCTGTCACATTATGTGAAACTTTGAAGTCACCCAGTTCTAGGAAAGACTGGTCCTTTACCCAGTCAACCACATGATAGCGTATTACACAAGAGTCTGGAAGCCCTGCTGGGCCCAGAGCTGCCTGGGATAGATCAACCTGTCATGGGACACACCACTCCTGCTGGTGTGTGTGAGACAGACAGACAGAAACAGACAGAAACAGAGACAGAAACACAGACAGAAACACAGACAGAAACACAGACAGACAGAGACAGACAGACAGACAGACAGAAACACAGACAGAAACACAGACAGACAGACAGACAGACAGACAGACAGACAGACAGACAGACAGAAACACAGACAGAAACACAGACAGAAACACAGACAGACACAGACAGAGACAGACAGAGACAGACAGAGACAGACAGAGACAGACAGAGACAGACAGACAGAGACAGACAGACAGAGACAGACAGACAGAGACAGACAGAGACACAGAGAGACACAGAGACAGACAGAGACACACAGAGTGACAGAGACAGACAGACGAGACAGACAGACGAGACAGACAGACGAGACAGACAGACGAGACAGACAGACGAGACAGACAGACGAGACAGACAGACGAGACAGACAGACAGACGAGAGAGAGAGCGATAGAGAGAGAGAGAGAGAGAGAGAGAGAGAGAGAGAAAGAGCGAGAGAGAGAGAGAGATTGAGCAAGAAAAAGAGAGAGAGAAAGAGCGTGTTCGAGTTGACTGCATCTGTGATGCATTGTGGGTTGATTGTGACAGACTGATAAATAATAATAAGTAGTTAATTATGATGCACGGTGATTTGTAGATCAGTCAGTTGGCAGTCACCTGCTATTGCAGCTCCAATGTTGAACAAGCCCAATGTGTGTGTTTCAGTGTTTCTCCAGAGTCTCCAGGAAGCTAAGGTCAGCTCATTAACAGCAGACACTATAAGGAGCTTACACCGCCCACTCGTTTCCTGTGCCAGCCTGACAGCTTCTGGCATGAGGACAGACTCACAGGCCAGGTTGCACTCTGTTATCAGTGAACATGGACCCAACAACCTCCTGGGACGACAACAGACATGGGCTTATAGGTTCCAAGATATTGCCTCTAAACGGATGCAGTGCGACAACAACCACACGATAAGAGAAGCCTTTAGAAAACACCCAGCCTGCAGCTCATATCCATCTTCAATTTATATTCATCTTTAACTAAAGTTTACTACAGATTAGATATAGTACCTAAACCACAAGTGTATCAAACACAGATTACAGTACCCTCCAGGAACATGAGGAACAATAACACTTAATGGAATAGAAAGTAGAAAGAGGTGAGAGCATGTTACCATGAAGTTACTGATTCCATGAGATTACCCATATACACGCAAACACGGCCTCAGTCCAAATCTTGTCTGTCATATTCCCTCTCAGGGCCTTTGTGCATGGACAATCCGTCAAGTGTTAAAAAATAAACTGGGTATTTCATTTGAAATATTCATTACAGGCATGGAAGGCAAAGCAGGAGAGATGCGAGAGAGGGAGAGAGAGAAAGGGACAGAGCCGGTCGGCCGGGCTTGTTACGAGAGAGAGGAACACGTGATTAACATCTTCTAAGCTTTTACAGCCTTCTCCTTTTACAGCCTAGAGCATACAAGTCCAGCCAGACACCCTGCTACGTGTCACACCACACACACGCAGACACTTTGCTCTACCTAGTGAACCTGAAGCAATGACACTGCAATTCATTCACTGAAAGTCAAGGGTCACTTTGTTACGACTCCATCTCACAGATCCGGTCCCTTCAGTTTAACCAGAGAACAGGAACAATCCCAAGCAGCTCTAGATCCATTAGCCTCGGGTCCCGGCTGGTGGACAACACATAAGAGGAAGCAGTATCCAAATAATGAAGCTGCTGCTCAACTACAGCAGGTGGTAAACTCCCTCAACCAATCATGACCATCCATTTCCATAAGCTCCTCCCGCCTACGGCCCAATCAACACCTAGCTGGGCCGGGGAGTGAGTGTCCCCATTCTCACGTGCCTGTCACTCCAGCCGTCCCTTGTGTCCCTGGTCTGTATCACGCTATGGGCCGTCTGATCTCCGTGAAGGCAGGCAGACAGGGAGGGTGGCAGGCTGGAGCTTCCCGGTGATTCCACTCCGGAGGGGCAGAGAAAGAAAACAGCTAGGCTCCAGCTCAGCCTCCAACACCCCTTCTCCTGCTGGCCTGATACTGGAGCCGGTGTCAGGTTGACATACTCCGCTCCTCGCCTCTCCCTCGCTTTTCCGTTGATCGCCCTTTGTCCCCCCCACACGCTCTCTGTCAGGGCTGGTCCATTGCTCTCAGCAGTGTCTTTCCCCAATGGCTGCTGTCTGGGAGGACTTTCCGAGGAAAGTGGGACTGTGGGGCGGTGCTACGTGCTCAGCCTCTCTCTCTCCTCATCTGATCTCTCCTCTATCTCTCCCCGTTTACCCCTCTCACCCTCCCCCCTCCCACTCACTCGGCTAGCAGGCAGAGCTGCACACACAGACATCCACATAAACACACAAACGCATGCACTGGTACACATTCACTCAGCCTCTCTCTCCCTCACTAACACATACACACACAGCTAGTCCGAGGGTAAACAGAGAAGAGAGAAAGGCAGTGCGCGAGAGAGAGCAGGGGAGTTGAGCTAGAACAACTAGGGGGGGGGGGGGGGGTTGAGCTAGGACAACTAGGGGGGGGGTTGAGCTAGGACAATGGAGGAAAGAGAGAGAGAGTTGATGTTGATACCATGAGAAAGCATAAAGGGTTTCACATTTTTACTGACTGACCTGCTTTTCCTCTTGAATGTGACCCCTCTCCAGTCTAGAACAACACCGAGAGAGGGAGAGAGCGGAAATAAATAAAAAAAGACGCTTCTTCCACAGCTACTGCCAATTAGGGCCTTTGCCATCTCCTCCCATCTCAGCATACACTGACTGGGAGCCCAGAGGAGAGGAGAAAGAGGGGGAGAGAGAGAAAGAGAAGGAAGGAGAGAGAGAAAGAAAAAGAGAAGAGAGAGAAAGAAAGATGGAAAAACGAGAGTGAAAGAATGAGATGGAGAGGGGGGGGAATCCTGTAGACTGATCCAGCCCAGAGCACAGCAGAACACATCAGAGAGAGCAGAACAGAGCAGAGATCCAGCTCTACCTGCTGCTCCTTTAAATGGACCTGTACAATACTGTACACTACAGCAGGCGGTGGGAGCGAGGGAGACGATTAACCAGCTGCCTGGCTGCCTCACTGTGCCCAAGCAAAGCCCGCCAGATTAGAGCACTTACATAAACGCTAGCCAAGGAGCACACACACAGGTCTTATCGCTCAGCACTCCTGTTCCCCATAAGCCTACCTTATCTACACACACACACACACACACACACACACACACACACACACACACACACACACACACACACACACACACACACACACACACACACACACACACACACACACACACACACACACACAGACAGACAGAGAAGAAAGACACGAGACGGAGGCTTTCAAAAGCCCTGCCATCCCTTGTTAAAGATGCCAGGCTTTATGACCAGAGAAGACAGTGGTAATCTATCAGAGTGCGGCCATGGCGAAATGTTGATCGCCTGACAGGCGCTATAAATGCCTTTATCTTTTTAGCAAGATGGGATAAACACATTAGCATGAGGAGGTGTAAGCCTCTTTAATACATATACAGGTCAAGCTCATGGAAGTGGTGTGTGTATCTTGACAGCCGGGCTGGCAGACTACTCAGGCCAGGGTTAGGGGAGCGGGGCTGGGGGCGGGTGGGCTACAAGGGCTAGCCTACATATGAGGAGCAATGGAGGGGGAAGCCCTTTTGGCAGGCATGGGTATCACTTATGGTTACTGGCAGACAAGAAATGGTGGGCAGAGAGAGGGGAGGTAAAATAGCCCGCCTCCCTCAGATGGGGGCCCTGTGGTTGTGGTTATATAATCTCTTCATAGAAGCCCGGCTCCCACCGGGCTGCAGGTCTAATCCCCTGGGATGGAGAGGTCCACTAATCCCACTGCGAGAGAATGGAGTTGAAGACATTAACCAGGATTACTAAGCAGGGCCATGTTCCAAGGGCCAGCGCCAGTCATCACAACAGCCCCCGAGACTGAGTCTGCAGCAGGGGAAATAACACCCAGTACAAGACAGACAGACAGAGTATCTGCTGTAACAGACTTCTGCCTTCAGTAGTACATTCATGGTGTCAGAGGAACTTCTTGATTAAAATCCGGATTACACAACAGATAGGCTACTGTTCTGCTAGATTAGAAGACAGGAACTAGTCATTAACAGAACTGAAAATCATAGAGAATCTTTGACACTTCATCTAAACATGGCCACAAAACAAGAACTAAGGCTCACGGAGAAACCACATGTCGTCAGATATGCAAATGGTACCGGAGGTCACAAGCAATCATTTTAACACACAAACATGAAATAGACAAGATGACTCAATTATATCTTCTTATCGCTCCAATATAGTAACAAGTACAGTGGCTGATCGTAGCATTTCAAGCAACGATCTCACAAACGCATTAACACAAGCACAGTGAAAATATTCACCAGACATATATATACAAAGTCACTAATAGGCTTAAAATACTCTGAGAAAATCCCAAACATTTGAAAAATTGGAAAGATCAACAAATCCTGTGTAATACACCAGACGGAAATCCCTCTCCAGAACGGGGTCACTGGGAGAAACGGAAAGGTCAGTCAATCATTGACTAATCATTAACTGCGCTACAGCAAACCGACAGGCAAAACCCACGGCCGTCTTTGGTCTGCTGGACCCACAGTGGGGAAACTCCCTCCCCCCGGGCGAGGACAGGTTGTATCTTCAGTTAGACATTCAGGCCGTTATAAAAAGAGTTAGCCTCCTCCTGCAGCTGAAGCTGTTCTAGCTAGAGACCCGAGGGTGAGACTTTTACAGCAAGCTTCATACACGGCCCTGAGTCAGACAGCGGAGCAGCAGAGTGGAGCCCTACACAGCGCTGCAGACAGACAGGACCCAGCAGCACGTGGCTGCAGCCTAGCCTATCTCACAGGAAGTCGCAGGCACATGCACTTGTCACCACTTTCAAAAAAAAAAAGAAAACCGCCAAGCGTACGGGTGGTTTTGTCTTTGACGAGGAACATTTTCTCTTGAATGAATGGCGCTGCTGGGTTCTATCACACACAGAGGTCATATGTTTCTTGGTTGATTTGTACCTTTTTTGGCGGTTTCCATCTCCTCTTCAGTCCAGCGAGAGCTCTCATTCATTTCCAGATTGGCTGAAAGGGAAAAAGCAGAAGCCCCAGGTTAGAGCGCGGAGTGGGCAGGAGGGGGAGGGGAGGGAGGATCCAACAGACAGACAGAGAGAGACAGAAAGAGAGAGAGAGAGAGAGCGAGAGAGCGAGAGAGCGAGAGAGAGAGAGAGCGAGAGGAAAGAAAGCGAAGAGAGAAAATCTAGGGGGGCAGGGTTGCCGTTGCTCCTTGCTGGTGCAGCACGGTACAGCCGGTCAACAGGGATTGTTTGTTTAAGAGGTAGGAAGCAGGAAGACCAGGAGAAAGTCAGTTAATGATTATAGACATAAGAGGCTGTTCTCTCTGTCTACAGTAGAGGCCAGCCTTACCCTGGCAGAGTCGAAGAGACAGGAAAGAAGATGAGAAAGAGCGGAGAACAGAGAAGAGCTGCAGTTCCAGTGCTGTTGTGTCCTCTCAGTGAGGCTGTGAAGGGCACAGTAACAGCAGGCGAGGTGGGGAAGGGGAACAAGCCCAGTAACAGTGAGGAAATGAGAGTGACCCGAGCTGCTGATCAGAACAGAGCCCCTCTGGCTGGCTCAGACCACCTGGGGATTCCCTGGGACTAACCCACAGCAGAAGCAACAACCGACTAAAGTGCTGAAACATCAAAACTCGGATCGCCTGCAGCTACAGTGTGTGTGCGTGTGTGTGTGTGTAGTGTGTGCTAACTACAGAGGGAATCAAAACTGAGGCAGGAGTATTGCTGACTTACTGGGTATTTTGTCATGAAGTATTATTCTACCACCCATTATCAGCCTTAGGAATGTCTGGATCCAGATCATTATGTAATGAACCAGAGAGCAACACAGGCAGAATTTCTTTACACAAGGATCCATTTACTGGCATTATATCTCGTTTAAGCAAGAAATAATCTTAAAATGGCAGCTTCTAACAAACTAACCAGAATAGTAAACACAGCCAGCAAAGTAATTGGTCGACCACATGCACAGTCTGTTCCACAAGGCAACCGAAAGGAAGGCACTGGCTGTTGTTGGCGACCCCTAGCACCTTCTACACCCTCAGCTCGAGAGGCTTCCCTCTGGCCGGCGCTTCAGAATGCCCATGGCTAAGGCCATTCAAACATTCATTAGCTCCTTGTGGACTACTAAATGCAATGTAAATTGTATTGGTATATGTATTTATCTATCCAGTGAAGTTGAGGCAGCAGTCAGTTGTGAGTGAATGTTTAATATCAATGTCCTATGTTTTTAGTGTATGCAGTATGATGGAGTGACTGATTTAAATGTGTGTGACGTGAGAATGCATTCGTATGTGATCCTTTTAATGTGAGGTGATGCCAAAGAAAAATGTCCATCCTGGACAGACAATAAAATTGTATTATATTCTATTCCTGGTCAAGGTCTGTGTGTTTAAAATAGTTTGGATAAAGAGCCACAGTGCACCCTTGTGGTGTGGGATATGACAAGGGAAAGCACACAGCAATGAGAGCAGACTGAACTGACTGACAGAATGTATGATGATGGGAGGGCTGTTCTAGGAGGGGGTGTGTGATTATATGCTCAGTTTCAATTAAATCAGGTGGACCTACTAAACAGACGTGCTTCAGCAGTATCCTGGCCATATATTTCATTCAAACACCTCCAAATCAGGCCATAAACACAGCCATGAAATGTTTCTCAGAGAGATCCTGGCTCTTTCGGTTTATGAGATGTGTAGCTAATATCAGCATAGTGATGAAACTCTTCTCAGGTGAAAACAGCAACGTGTGTTAAAGACCATGAACACGCCGTAAAAGACATCAGGCAGCAGTGTAGACTATAGTAGTAGAGTGAGACGTACCTAGTTCGCTGCTGAGCGGTGGAGTGGTGGTCTCCTCCACCTCGCTGGTCATGGAGCGGGTGACGCGCCCCTTGCGGCGACCCTGGCTGTTGGCCGTGCGTCGACCCTTGAAAGCCACCGTGGGCTCTTTGTCCTCCCCGTCCTCGCCGGAGGTGTCGTCCCTGCAGGGGGAAGAGTGTCAGTCAGTCCCACCACCTTCATCACCCTCCTCTTCCTCACTGCCTGGCCTGCACAGTACATGTGTACTGTTGATTTTGTTAACTTAAAACCTGATAAAAAGGTTGCTGAGGTTTGTCTGGGTAAAAAAAAACGCACACGCACACACACACAGACCTCGAGGCTCAGGAGAGCGTCGTTTTAAGTTTTGCAAGCAAGGCAATATATCCTGTCAGCGTCATGACAGGCCAGTGATTTTGTAGCCAGTGTTCTTCAATTCATCTTCCCCTGGTCTGGCATCATTTATCTTCTAGAGGCGACCTGCTCTGCTGCCTGGCCCACTAAATATAGAAGTGCCAGCTGTGCCAACCAGGGTGTTGTGGGAGTCAGGGACTCCTCAGCTCAGGTACTGGAAGCACTGCAGATGCTTAATCATGATCAACAACACTCAGTCAGGGAGGGAAACACCTGTTCAATGTCCTGTCAGTCAGTAGCACTGAACAACAACCTATCCAACCGCGTCTCCATTCAGAGAGCTACGCTAGAAGATTGGACATGATTATAGAATTCCATCCTTCGCTGTTCTTCCCTGTGAAACATGCGAGTCAACATGAGGACAACAACACACTGCAGTGAGTGAGCTCTCCATCTGTTCCGCTGCTCTGCTCACACAGATTGCAGTGTTCAGAAGCATCCACTGATTCCCCCATCCTCCTCTCCTTCACGCTGGCACCGTGCCCACGAAGATGCCAGGGCAGGGCAGTGTCACGCACAGCACACTCCAAGCTCAGGAGACTAGATGGATTATTGTAGCAACAGACAGTACGATAATGGTGTTTCAACTATGCCACTTTTACCCCCATCGGAAAAAGAAAGAAAATAAGTAAGGAATCTTACAAATGTGACTTTTAGTAGCCTCTTGGGAGTGAGAGAAGAAAAACAGGAAAACAGACGTTTTTTAAAGGGGGAAAATACAGATTTTTCCCTGGATGGAAATTCTGGCTAAAGGTGGAGGAGTAACTAGTCAGGGGTGAAAAAAGCTCCATCTGATGATTACCTTTCCAGATCTAGTCAGGGCAGTCAAATCTAACTCCCACTCCATTTCCAATGAACTGACCTGGACCAATTCAGACGTGATTTAGTGCAGGGTCGGGGTGGGGGGGGTGAACTGAATATACTTTAAAATTACTAAAACCACATCTAAACTGTGTAGAAATTATAATGGCCCTACATTTATACAGTTTCTTGACTGTGTCCGGCTCGCAAATAGTCACCGAAATGAAAGCTAGACAGTCAGGGACGGAGAACTATTTTCTGCTAATTTCGACAGCAAGTATATATAACACATTTTCTGTGTGGCCCTTCAGACCTCGTTGAAGACCGAATGCGGCCCCAGGGGGAAAATACGTTTGACACACCTAAATTTAGAGCGAGAGAGAATGCAAGCAGACTCACTTCATTACATCCTCCTTGTCTTCCCCCTCAGTCTTCTCCTCATCCCTCTCTCCCTCCTTCTCCTTCTCTTTCTCCTTCTCCTTCTCTTTCTCCTTCTCCTTCTCCTCCTTGTCCTCCTGGCTGCTGCGGTTCACCTGCAGTTGTTGTTGCTGCTGCTGGCCATGCTGTTGAGGTGGAATACAAGACAACACACTTGTCACAAACATGATCCCTGGTGACTTATACATGTTTTACATGTGCTTAAATATTTGTAAGAACCTATATAGAAACACACAAACAGATACATGAGCCATGTAGTAGTGTTGAGGTCATTCTGCCATGCATGCCAGTACATACACCACAAAAACAGCCCTTATGCCTTCATCTGGCACCCAGAACCACTTCCTCTTCCACTTCCTGTCTGGGCTCAGGGTGAGGGTTCATATCATGAAAGAAATGCTGCAGACTGCCAAAGTCTGGCCACTAACACTGGTATAACTGGTGGTAACTACACGTATTCATGCATTGGAAATCACAGTTCCCTAAGTATATGGGAGGTGTGCTCTGTGTTCATGGTTTAATGAAAGCACTGTAAGTAAATGGATTTCTAGCTGAAGCCTATTCAATCCCTCTCATGTCTACTCTAATAACAGAGGCATTACATCCAGCTCTGGACAAGGAAACACAAAAAGACAGAGAGCAGGCTACATCAAAATGGACCATTCTCACAGAGACAGCATAACTCCATTTGAACCATGTCACCAGATTTAATGTTTCCCCTCTCAAAGATAAATTCAACGCAAAAAACAACAAATAAAAAGCCATAACTCAATAACAGCACTCCCTCCCTCCCCCACTTGGGACCTGGAGACTATAAACAGCAGCCCAATCATCTCCATAGACTATCATAATGTCCATTTGTTCTCTCTTAGCTCGGTGTCATGCACCTAAAACAGATCGAAAAACAAAAACACAGCCATTTACAGGAGTGTTAAATGAGTCAAACTCAGGCAGCCTGCTATCTATGGTCTGCTTTGCTTTACAACAGAAGAGAACAGACTCAATAAGGCTGGGCGTTCATTAGCTTTTGTGTTGTTATTAGTACGTATTGTCGTGTGCTCCCTCCCCTCTTGTACTCACTAACGTTATCTGTTGTGACCCTGTGGAGACGATTCTCTGCTCTCCCTTTCCCCCCCCTCTCCTTCTACAAATCTCTCACTCGCTGACTCCCTCTCTCCCCTTCTGTACCTCTCCCCCGCTCCTCTGTCTCCCTTTCTCTCCCTGTGTTATTAGCGTTAGCCCCAGTGCGGCTAACAAGCCCGTGGTGTTTGTGCACTGAGCTGAGCGGCGGCTAGCTAGGTAATAATCTGAGGTGTTTCTGGGAGAGATTAGGAAGAGACACTGCCAGCCGGCTGACGCCCACAGGAAAGGTCACTGGCTAATTAATGGACCATTTCATTAGCGCCCACCACACTGCACCTCACACACTGCAGCGTCGCTGGAGTTTAACTGCCTAACACCTGATCTGGGCCTAAGTGATAGCTGGGCGATCATTAGCAATGGAAACAACCTGTTAAATAAAAGTCATGTGGATAGACACATTAGTGCTGACACGAAGGGGGGGCACAATGGCAGGTGTCACATTCAAGGTCAAGTTATATTAGTCGTATGAACGGAATCCACATGGTATACATCGTCCAACTAAAGGCTTACTTGCAGGTTCCTTCTCCACAATGCAACAATAAGAAATAATAAAAGATAAGCATATGAACATAAAGTAAATGGCTCAGTGGAATAGAATAAACATTTTAGCATAAGTATAATACAGGAAGGTACAATTTATAGTCCAACATTTACACTTGTATTGGGGAATATGGGGATAGGGGGCAAGTGTATTAACTGATTAGTATAATAAGAGTCTGGTAGCAGCAGTTGTGATGTGTGTGTAGCATGAATGTATGTGTGTGTGGGTGTAGCATGAATGTATGTGTGTGTGGGTGTAGCATGAGTAATTGGTAAGGTGCGCAGTGTGCCAACATGATTGGTGCGCTGCTTGCATGACGACCTATCTTCTACTGATCCCACTACTCACAGAGCCCCATGGCTGTTTTACCTCTCCCTGCAAGTGGTACTCAACCCAGTCGTCTTATATTTTCTCTTTTTCTCCCAAATTTTGTAATATCAAATTATGATCTTGTCTCATCGCTGCAACTCCCCAAAGGGCTCGGGAGAGGCGAAGGTCGAGTCATGCGTCCTCCGAAACACGACCTGCCAAACCACACTCTAACACCTGCCCGCTTAACCCGGAAGCCAGCCGCATCAATGTGTCGGAGGAAACACTGTTCAGCTGACGACCGTGAGCCTGCTGGCACCCAGCACACCACAAGGAGTCGCTATAGCGCAATGAGCCAAGTAAAGCCCCCCCTGCCAAACCCTCCCCTAACCCGGACGACATTTGGCCAATTGTGCGCCGCCTTATGGGACTCCCAGTCAGAACTGGTTGGGATACAGACTGGGATTGAACCCGGGTCTGTAGTGACGTCTCACTCCATGCACCTTAGACCGCAGCGCCACCTTAGACCGCAGCGCCACTCGGGAGGCCCCATAACCCAGTGTTTAACTGATAACCGTCTTTTACCTTGAGAATGCCTGAAGTGGATTGGTTAGGTTCCGTAAGGTTCTAGGTACAGTACCTGGCTCCTGCCACGGCGCCGATAGTTCCTGCGCACAATGTTCTTGTAGTTCTCGTTCTTTTTGGTCAGGTAGTAGAAGAGGACACTCTCTGCCACTGTCTGAAACAAAACAACATTACTAGGACCTCATCTCCCAAGCAGGATGACAATACAAGACTACTCAGGTGTCAGAACTTGGGGTCTACCACTGTGCATGGAGTGAGATCATCCCAAATGTACCTTTCTCTCCAGGAAAGAAGCAATCAGGCCAAAGTTTTTTGGGTGCTGGATGAACCTGTGAGCACAAAGCAAACAGAGATACATATTTAACACTTTCTATCAAATGAATTATCTACAGGCACTCTGCCTTTTGATATGCAGGTAAATTGTGGAGAATGACGTATGTGTAGTTTGCCTGATGGGAGAAGAAGCTCCCATCAGCGATGACTTCAGTCACACATCCATCTCTCCAGAGATATTTCACTCTCTATTATTCATCTAAAGCATGCTCTCATCCACACTAACCTACAGCTCCTCCACCATACTTCTATCAGTGCATCCTACCTGACATTACTTTATATCCCAATAGGAAAACATAGCCAGTACTGAGCATTGCTTACATCTCTCCCAACTCTCTCTTACTGAGGGTTGAGGCTGAGAGGGTTGAGGCTGAGAGGGTAAGACACTTCACTGTGCAGTCTGCAGCAGCAGGCATCACATCCACATCTCTCTCTCTCTCTCTCTCTCTCTGCACCGGGGCAGCATTCACAGTCTCTGATCTCCGTCTGTGGTTTACGTTTGGCTGGCTGATATATCCTCTCATTTCTCACAAAGAGGGAAGATTCACTTCCTCAACAACTCCCGGACCTTTGGATAAGTCAGACATTTCTATTCCAAATCTCAGTCCGACCAAACCACCATGCATGCCACTTCTCACTGCTCTCAGAAACACAAAGCGAGCTTTGTCTACTACTGCACAGCACACAGTTCTGCCATTCTATGCAGTGTATTTCTACGTCTGAGTGAGTGACTTACTTTTCACGGAAGGTGTCCTTCTCCTGCTCGCTCCACATGTTCATGACCTGCCGGTCCTTGTACACCTTCATGGGGTCGTCCATCAGGCCGTTCATGTTGATGAACTTGATACGTTGCTGCTCTGCGTCAAATAGCATGGGAGGGATGACCGCCAGGTGACGCATTTGCTTCTCGGTGTTCTGACACAAACACGCACCCGCACACGCGTGTAAACACACACACACACACACAATCAGACAAACAGACAAAATGTCTTGGGGTGAGTAGGCTGTTAGTGTACACCAAAGTAGAGCTTTCCAAATACAGGAGGCTGAGATAAAGAGTGCAAAGAGGCAACGGTGGTGACACAGGCGCAACAGTCGTGTTGTGTTAAGTGTGTAAGAGGTCATGAGATTTAGAGGAAGTTTGAGGTCAGGGAGGAGGAGGGGAAGAGGGCGATGCTGCACGCCTTGGGTGAGCAGTCAGTGCTTATCCAGGCCTGGGCTGACCTTACAGATAAACACTGCCCCTGTACTGTACTCAGTGTGATGACTAGCCCTGTTATTCACAAGCCAGCTCTGCTTGTCCTGTGGAACACTCACAGCAAGGACCCTGTGGCTGACATCTCTCCCCCTTTCATCCTCAGCATGCCTTTCAGAGGGGAGGGGAGGGAGGAATGAGGGTGACTGGGGAAGAGAGGAAGTGACATCTCTAACCACTGTGCAGAGTTCAAACTCATCGGTTGTGCAAGTGGCAGAGCTAGAGTCTCTTTACTCTTTGTGTGTTTGTGTGCATCTACACTGTCTTCAGAAAGTATTCATACCCCTTGACTTAATCCATATTTTGTTGTGTTACAGCCTGAATTCAGAATTCTTCTGACTCATCTACACACATTACCCTATAATGATAAAGTGAAAACATGTTTTTTTGAAAATGAAATACAGAAATATATCCCATGAGTATTCACACCCCTGAGTCAATACTTGTTAGAATCACCTTAGCATAGTCTTTCTGGGTAAGTCTCTAAGAGCTTTGCCCATCTGGATTGTATATTTGGCCTTGTGTTTTAGGTTATTGTCCTTCTAAAAAGGTGAATGTCTCCCAGTGACTGAACCAGGTTTTCTTCTAGGATTTTGCCTATGCTTAGCTCTATTCCATTTATTTGTATCCTAAAAAAACTCCCTAGTCTTGCTGATGGCAAGCATACACATAACATGATGCAGCCACCACCATGCTTGAAAATATGAAGAGTGGTACTCAGTGATGTGTTGGATTTGTCCCAAACATAACAATTTGGATTCAGGACAAAGTTAACTTATTTGCCACATTTTTTGCAGCTTTACTTTCGTGTCTTATTGCAAACAGGATGCATGTTTTGAAATACGTTTTATTCTGTACATGCTTCCGTCATTTATGATAGTATTGTGGAGTAACTAAAATGTTGTTGATCCATCCTCAGGTTTCTCCTATCACAGCTATTGAACTCTAACTGTTTTAAAGTCCCAGTTGGCCTCACGGTAAAATCTTTTAGCGGTTTCCATTCTCCCCGGCAACTGAGTTCGGAAGGACGCCTGTAACTTTGTAGTGACTGGATGTATTGATACACCATCCAAAGCAAAATTAATAACTTCACCATGCTCAAAGGGATAAGATATTTTAGCAATTTGTAAAAAATAAAAAATCTAAAAAAACATTATTCCACTGACATTATGGAATATTGTGTCGAGGCCAGCGTCACAATCTCAATTTAATCAACTTTAAATTTGGGCTGTAACAACAAAATGTGTAAAAGTCAAGGGGTGTGAATACTTTCTGAAGGCACTGTATCTGTCTGGATCACACATCAAAATCAAATTAAATTAAATTAGTCACAAGCGCCGAATACAACAGGCGTTTCACCTTACAGTGAAACGCTTACTTACAAGCCCCTAAGCAACAATGCAGTTGAAAAAAAATAAGAATAAGAAATAAAAGGAACAAGTAATTAAAGAGCAGCAGTAAAATAACAATAGCGAGACTATATACGGTACAGGAGGTACCGGTACAGAGTCAATGTGCGGGGGAACCGGTTAGTCGAGGTAATTGAGGTAATATGTACATGTAGGTAGAGTTACTAAAGTGACAAAACGTAGATGATAACAGAGAGTAGCAGCAGCATAGAAGGGGGGGGCAATGCAAATAGACTGGGTAGCCATTTGATTAGATGTTCAGGAGTCTTATGGTTTGGGGGTAGAATCTGTTTAGGAGCCTCTTGGACCTAGACTTGGCGTTCCGGTACCGCTTGCCGTGCGATAGCAGAGAGAACAGTCTATGACTAGGGTGGCTGGAGTCTGACAATTTTTAGGGAATTCCTCTGACACTGCCTGGTATAGAGGTCCTAGATGGCCAGTGATGTACTGGGCCATACGCAATACCCTCTGTAGTGCCTTGCGGTCAGAGGCCGAGCAGATGCCATACCAGGTAGTGATGCACCCAGTCAGGATGCTCTTGATGGTGCAGCTGTGAACCTTTTGAGGATCTGGGGACCAATGCCAAATCTTTTCAGTCTCCTGAGGGGGAATAGGTTTTGTCGTGCCCTCTTCACAACTGTCTTGGTGTGCTTGGACTATGTTAGTTTGTTGGTGATGTGGACACCAAGGAACCTGCTCCACTACAGCCCCGTCGATGAGAATGGGGGCGTGCTCAGTCCTCTTTTTCCTGTAGTCCACAATCATCTCCTTTGTCTTGATCACGTTGAGGGAGAGGTTGTTGTCCTGGCACCACACGGTCAGGTGTCTGATCTCCTCCCTATAGGCTGTCTCGTCGTTGTCGGTGATCAGGCCTACCACTGTTGTGTCATCGGCAAATTTAATGATGGTGTTGGAGTCGTGCCTGGTCTTGCAGTCATGAGTGAACAGGGAGTACAGGAGGGGACTGAGCACGCACCCCTGAGGGGTCCCTGTGTTGAGGATCAGCATGGTGGATGTGTTGTTACCTACCCTTAACACCTGGGGCGGCCTGTCAGGAAGTCCAGGATCCAGTTGCAGAGGGAGGGGTTTAGTCCCAGGGTCCGTAGCTTAATGATGAGCTTTGAGGGCACTACGGTGTTGAACGCTGAGCTGTAGTCAATGAAGAGCATTCTCACATAGTTGTTCCTTTGTCCAGGCGGGAAAGGGCAGTGTGGAGTGCAACAGAGACTGCATCATCTGTGGATCTGTTAGGGCGGTATGCAAATTGGAGTGGGTTTAGGGTTTCTGGGATAATGGTGTTTATGTGAGCCATGACCAGCCTTTCAAAGCACTTCATGGCTACAGACGTGAATGCTACGGGTTGGTAGTCATTTAGGCACATTACCTTAGTGTTCTTGGTCACAGGGACTATGGTGGTCTGCTTAAAAAAAATAGGTATTACAGACTCGGACAGAGAGAGGTTGAAAATGTCAGTGAAGACACTTGCCAGTTGGTCAGCGCATGCTCGCAGTACACGTTCTGGCCCTGCAGTCTTGTGAATGTTGACATGTTTAAAGGTCTTACTCACGTCGTCTGCGGAGAGTGTGATCACACAGTCATCCGGAACAGCTGGTGCTCTCATGCATGTTTCATACATTCATGTTTCAGTGTTATTTGCCTCGAAGCGAGCATAGAAGTAGTTTAGCTCGCCTGGTAGTCTTGTGTCTCTGGGCAGCTCTCGGCTGTGCTTCCTTTTGTAGTCTGTAATGGTTTGCAAGCCCTGCCACATCCGACGAGCATCGAAACCGGTGTAGTACGATTCGATCTTAGTCCTGTATTGATGCTTTGCCTGTTTGATGGTTCGTCGGAGGGCATAGCAGGATGTCTTATAAGCTTCCGGGTTAGAGTCCCGCTCCTTGAAAGCGGCAGCTCTAGCCTTTAACTCAGTGCGAATGTTGCCTGTAATCCATGGCTTCTGGTTGGGGTATGTACGTACGGTCACTGTGGGGACGACGTCGTCGATGCACTTATTGATGAAGCCAATGACTGATGTGGCGTACTCCTCAATGCCATCGGAGGAATCCCGGAACATATTCCAGTCTGTGCTAGCAAAACGGTCCTGTAGCTTAGCATCTGCTTCATCTTACCACTTTTTTATTGATCGAATCACTGGTGCTTCCTGCTTTAAATTTCACTTGTACGCAGGAATCAGGAGGATAGAAGCATGGTCAGATTGCCAAATGGAGGGTGAGGGCGAGCTTTATACGCGTCTCTCTGAATGGAGTAAAGGTGGTCTAGAGTTTTTTTCCCCTCTGGTTGCACATTTAACATGCTGATAGAAATTTGGTATAACGGATGTAGGTTTCCCTGCATTAAAGTCCCCGGCCACTAGGAGCGCGGCCTCTGGATGAACGTTTTCCTGTTTGCTTATGGCGGTATACAGCTCATTGAGTGTGGTCTTAGTGCCAGCATCGGTCTGTGGTGGTATGTAGACAGCTGCGAAAAATACAGATGAAAACTCTCTAGGTAGATAGTGTGGTCTACAGCTTATCATGAGATACTCAGGTACCTCAGGCGAGCAAAACCTCGAGACTTCCTTAGATATCGTACACCAGCTGTTGTTTACAAATATACATAGTCCACCCCCCTTGTCTTATCAGACGCCGATGTTCTATCCTGCTGATACAGCGTATAACCAGCCAGTTGAATGTTGATAATATCATTGTTCAGCCACGACTCCGTGAAGTATAAGATATTACAGTTTTTAATGTCCCGTTGGTAGTTTAATCTTCCTCGTAGGGCGTCTATTTAATTTTCCAATGATTGCATGTTAGCTAGTAGAACGGAAGGCAGTGGGGGTTTATTTGATCGCCTACGAATTCTCACAAGGCAGCCCGGCCTCCGTCCTCTTTTTCTCTGTCTTCTCTTCACGCAAATGACGGGGATTTGGGCCTGTTCCCGGGAAAGCAGTATGTCCTTCATGCCGGGCTAATTAAAGGGGGGGGGGGGGGGCTTCTGCCAGTTCGTGGCGAGTAATCGCTGTTCTGATGTCCAGAAGTTATTTTCGGTCATAAGAAACGGAGGCAGCAATATTATGCACAGAATAAGTAAAAAATAAACAAACGACGCAAAAAAATGCATTCGGTCAGGAGCATGTAAAATGTCAGCCATCTTCTCCGGGCCTTGACACTAAAAAGGCCACATCACATGCTTCCTGAACTGGTTATAAGTGTTACGCAGCTACAGTAACTGTGTCATTCAGCCTCACGTGACAAAGAAATTGGTGATTGAGAGGGTCAAGCAACAGGCATGACAAGAACACTGTATATTCATGAGTGAGAGAAAGGGCACTAAAGAGAGAGAGATATGGGGAATGACGGGTACAGAAAAGAGAGACGATGGAGGGAGAGGAAAAAAGAGGGAGGTGAAGTAGTGTAAGAGCTTTTGTCTATTGTCCTTGAGAACTATGACAAAATCATTGGTGTTGGGCGATTTTAATATTCATGTTGACAAAGAGACTGACTCCATGACCATTGAAGTAATGAATCTTTTGAGCTCTATGGACTTTATCCAACATGTTACTGGGCCCACCCATAACCGCAGCCATTTTCTGGACCTGGTTATTACCAAGAGGCTTTCTATTGACATATCCTCTATAGTTGATGTTGCTTTATCTGATCACCACTGTGGATTTTTTACTACCTTGTTGCCCATAGCACAGGGTAATGCTGAACACATTATTGAGAAACACTATCTTACCTCTGAAGTTGCTACCGATTTTATTGTGTCTGAACAATACTCCGTCACCTATCCTGACTTCCTCGTGACAATTTAGTTGATATCTTTAATAGCAAATTCAGGGCAACCATTGATGCCATAGCTCCAGTAAAGTTGAAAAAGGCCACATCCAAATGCCTTTGAATGAGTGAGGAAACTAATCAATTGAAGGTAAATTGCAAAAAGGCATAGTCGGAAGTGGAGGAAGTCAAAGTTGCAGGTCCATTATGATATTCTGAGAGAGAAACTTGGCAAATATAACAAGGCAATTGGAAATGCCAGACGGGCAAATTTTTCTAACTTGACCACTAATAATCAGAATAATTACAGAGTGCTCTTCTCGACCATTGATGGCCTGATAAATCCTACCCTCGCAAACCTGCGAACTTTCCTTTGCGGCATATTTCAGATATAAGATAAACGTTAGGCTGGGTATCAGTCAAGCAGGACCTGGTGAGAAGTTTGATATGTGCCCTAGCCTACCACGCAAAGGCACTATGGATTTATTTTACATTGTTGACACAGATGTGCTCAGGAAAGTGATATCACAACTTAAGACTTCTACCTGCCTTCTCGATCCTATCCCCACCACCTTCAAAACAGTTTTTATGCATATCTGAAGAATTTCAAGGTATTGTTCATCACTCCTTGTTCACAGGCACTTTCCCCCCCCTGCACTAAAAACTGATATGGTGAAACCCCTTCTGAAGAAAAGTAATCTAGATTCTTCAGCTCCTAACCATTTTCGGCCAATCTCCGGTCCAGTGGGTTGGCCTCTCCGGTCCAGTTCTAAATTGGTTTAGGACCCATTTAACCGGTCAATAGTTTGTCACCCTTGGTGAACATAACTTCGAGAAAATACATATCAAGTGGCGTTTCTCAAGGTTCGATTTTGGGTCCTGAACTGTTCAGTTTATATATGTTACCCCTCGGCAGCGTTATCAGAAAGCACAGCAGTGATTTTCACTGCTACGCAGATGGTACACAACTTTACATGTGTCACCAGTGGATTTTAGCTCCACAGATACATTAGACTGTATAAGTGATTTAAAATACTTGGATGGCTCAAAATTTCATCCAGCTAAATCAAGACAAGACAGAGGTACTTATTGTTGGAGCCGAAGCACAGAAAGAGAATCTGGCCACATGTTTTAATTCACAGGGAATAACAATAACACCAGGTAAAAAACCTAGGTATATTTTACATTCTGAAGTCAATTTCGAATCCCACACAAGGAATGTGACCAAAACAGCTTATTACAACCTGAGAAACATTGCCAAAGTGCGTCCGTTTCCCTCTCAGGCTGATACAGAAAGACTCATACATGCTTTTATTACAAGCAGGGTTGACTACCGTAATACTCTCCTGTCTGGTCTACCCAAGAAAGCCATTTGTCAACTGCAAAACATACAGAATGCTGCAGCACGGGTACTGACCCGACAGAAAGCACACATTACACCGGTTTTAAAGTCTCTGCACTGGCTGCCTGTGAGTTTTAGAATTCATTTTAAGATTCTTCAACTGTTTTTTAAAATCAACCCACGATTGTGGGGCGAAAATGTGGACACATTTAAAAGAGATCTTTATAATAAAAAATAATAATAATAAAATAAAAAATAAAAAATGTTTAGCTTTGCTTTTCCTTCGGGTGCTTTTTAGTCGTTCAGTTTTTATTGTTATTCTTTAGTTTTTTATCCTCTTATGTTTGTTGTGCAGTAAACCATTCATTGTTTTTATTTGTTTTTCTCCTGTGAAGCGCATTGTGTTGCATTCCATGTCTGAAATGTGCTGTAGAAATAATGCTTGATTTGATTTGGAAGAGCTCACCTCTTGCTCTGATATGCCGTCGATGATCTCAGAGACCTCGTGTTCACTGCGGGCTGAAGACGAGGCCAATCCCCCTCCACGCTGCCCCACCCGGCTACTCCCCACCGGGGGAACACAGAGGACATGTCAACACACTGCATGTACAGGAGCGGATATCCTCCTCCTCTGACATTATACACACAGATTTCCCTCCATACTGTAACCAAGTAACAACTCAATGTATTCAGCCTCTTTAACTGATTGGAATTACTCCATCTAATGTCTTGACTAGTATATGAAGGAGCAGGAGGCCCCAGGCCTTGACTCACCTCTGCATGCGCTCCTGCAGCTCCCTCTGCTTGCGGATCTCAGGGAACTGTTTCTCGTAGTACTCGCGCACCTTGCTCTCCTTGGCCCGGCGCCGGGGGTTGTTCTCAATGCGCTCCACCTTCTTCTCCCAGGCCTCCATCAACTGGTCATAGCGCTGGCAGAACTTCTGTTCCTGAAGGAAAAAACAAACAAAATAAATACAACCAACTCCTCCAAAATACAAACAGTGTCCCTTTTTGTGCCATGATGTGCTGTGCTTCTGCAGAGACTGAGTCTAACCTTGAGTCATGACCAAAACAGAGCTCCATGTTTTCCCAGCTGCTCGACGGGGCAGGCTGTAAAGCAGACCATTAACCCTGGAGGAGACACAGCCCTCTGAGGTCTCTTAAAACAGCTGCCCATGTCTTTTCCAGCCTGCGCTCCCCTCTCCAGCCTGGAGCTGGCCTGGAACCTCTACTTACACTACACACCATGACTGGTGGATATATCACCCTGCAGCACATGGGCCGGCAAATAGCACTATGGGGCGGTAGGTGTGCCTCTCTATAAATTACAGTTTAGATATGGGTTCTGCATTTAGGGTTAGTGTAACTCTGCAACTATTAAATTATTCCCAATTCTCCTGCATTGTTGAGGATGTCATTTCTCTGAGGTGAAACATGGTTATTACACATAATGTATCCCAGTGGAAATATATTCCACAGGAAAAGTAAGGGCTTGATTTGTGGTAAAGATTTTCTGTCAGGGCGGGTGATTGAGGATGTCTGCCTAACTCTGACATCAGAGCCTGGACGATCGATGGCAGGGTTATTTTTAGCGCCGCCCGCTGCATTGGTCCTGCTCAATCACTGACACACTGACAGAGCGAGCGAGCAGTGGTGCATCTCCCGTACCATCTACCACCACCAGACAGGAAGCAGACTTGATGTGACCGAGAAGAAGAAAGTCCTGGGAGAGCTGAATCACAGCGAGACATCTCCTTTATTCCGTTTTTTTACCTTTCATTTTTCAAAAGCCGTAGTAGCTGTGGTCCAACACTTCATAGGAGTAGCTACTGCTACAGTGTTACTAAAGAACAGGCACAAGGGCCCAGAGCTCCTTTCCCTTTAGTCTGTGGATCATGGACACACTTCAAGGAGCTCCTTGGCCCAGTTGACATCTAGTCATCGGTCATAGAGCAGTCCCAGCAGAGAAGCACACTGTTCTGTACTCACCCACTGCTTACGAGCATGATTTCTCCTCTTGAAGTAAAGAATGAGCTTCTTCCTCATCGCCTGGTTTCTGTGAAGGGTGAAGAAAGGAGAAAGAGGGATACAAAGGAAAGATAAATGAAAGGGACAATAAGACAGAAGATTGATAGGAAGGAAACAGAGGATTTGAATTACATTTTTGTCAGTTTTTGAGGGGGGGGATTGTATTTCTAACCCATAAAGAGTAGCTAACACGTCCTGCTGTCCAGGTAGGAACTTTATTACAACCCCCACACACACAGGCACACAATTCTGGTCCCTAAATTGATAAACACCAAATCGTTTCGGGGGGGGGGGGGGGGGTGGACAGAAAGAGGAGCCAGACTTTTAAAGTTGGTCCGGCCCGGGAATAGGAAACCAGCCAGAGTTCTTCAAATAAAGGTCAGGGCAGTAATCTGCTTAGGCAGCTGCTCCATCCGTTCTCTCGGCCTTCTGTGAAAGATGACGTTTTATTCCTGTCAGTTGTAAGGTCACGTGCCATCTAATTCACCGTGAGTCACATCAGCTAGGATCCAGGCCCCCAGGTCACAGGCAAGGACAGACAGACAGCAGGAAGTAAGGCTGTACTAGTGTGTGCGCACGCACGCATGTCAAGCAGAAAACAGCACTGAGGCAGTCTAAAGATTCTATAAGTGGACACGGTGACCTCATCACAACATAGACACTGCCATCTACACGTTTCTATATAAACAAACATCTAAACTCATTCATATAAACACATACTGAGACCCATATGAACGTTGATTCACACACACAAAATCACTCTGTGTGCAGACACAATACAGGCGGAGATACTAGCTCGAATAGTAGGCGGACAAAAACACACACAGATAAAGTTCTATACTGAGTAATAAGATGTTAGAGGTGGACAGGGGAGAAGCAGGCTACTGTCTGGGAGCTGGAAGGTTATTCTTCACACCTCCGAGCTGTGACTTCACCAAATGTCCATGCGTGCCACACTCTGCCCACACCACTCTAACATGTGGGCTGACCTGTGAGTCAGAGATATTTATGCTGTTGTGGAAACCAAAATACCTTTCATGTAAGACTGAATGTAATGAGCTGGGAACTGAGGGGGGGGTTGGAGGCGTACTTGTCCATACTAGATGGCCAGCTTGGATGCCATAGTGTGTGTGTGTGTGTGTGTGTGTGTGTGTGTGTGTGTGTGTGTGTGTGTGTGTGTGTGTGTGTGTGTGTGTGTGTGTGTGTGTGTGTGTGTGAAGCAGAAGACAACAGCACAGAAGCAATCTAAAGATATCGTAAGACGACACGTTGACCTCTTCATCGAAACATGTTCCTATATAAACAAACATTTAAACTCCCTGATTCACTCTCCCACACACTTAGACACGTACAGTACCAGTCAAAAGTTTAGACACACATACTCAATTCCGAGGGTTTTCTTTATTTTTTCTATTTTCTACATTGTCGAATAATAGTGAAGACATCAAAACTATGAAATAACACATATGGAATCATGTAGTAAAAAGTGTTGAATCAAAATGAACTTTGCACAGCCTTGGCATTCTCTCAATCAGCTTCATGAGGTAGTCACCTGGAATGCATTTCAGTTAACAGGTGTGCCTTCTTAAAAGTGAATTTGTGGACTTTATCTCCTTCTTAATGCGTTTTGAGCCAATCAGTTGTGTTGTGACAAGGTAGGGGTGTTATATAGAAGATAGCCCTATTTGGTAAAAGACCAAGTCCATATTATGGCAAGAACAGCTCAAATAAGCAAAGAGAAACGACATTCCATCATTACTTTAAGACATGAAGGCCAGTCAATATGGAACATTTCAGGGACTTTGAAAGTTTCTTCAAATGCAGTTGCAAAAACCAATAAGCATTATGATAAAACTGGCTCTCAAGCGGACCGCCAGGCTCAGAAATTGCAGCCCAAATAAGTGCTTCAGAGTTCAAGTAACAGACAAATCTCAACATCAACTGTTCAGAGGAGACTGCGTGAATCAGGCCTTCAATGGTCAAATTTCTGCAAAGAAACCACTACTAAAGGACACCAATATGAAGAAGAAACTTGCTTTGCCAAGAAACACGAGCAATGGACATTAGACTGGTGAAAATCTGTCCTTTGGTCTGATGAGTCCAAATGTGAGACTTTTGGTTCCAACCGCTGTGTCTTTGTGAGACGCAGAGTAGGTGAACGGATGATCTATGCATGTGTGGTTCCCACCGTGAAGCATGGAGGAGGAGGAGTAATGGTGCTTTGCTGGTGACACTGTCTGTGATTTATTTAGAATTCAAGGCACACTTAACCAGCATGGCTACCACAGCATTCTGCAGTGATACGCCATCCCATCTGGTTTGCGCTTAGTGGGACTATCATTTGTTTTTCAACAAGACAATTACCCAAAACACACCTCTAGGCATTATGGTTTGGGATGAGTTGGCCCGCAGAGTGAAGGAAAAGCAGCCAACAAGTGCTCAGCATATGTGGGAACTCCTTCAAGACTATTCGAAAAGCATTCCTCATGAAGCTGGTTGAGATTATGCCAAGTGTGTGCAAAGCTGTCATCAAGGTAAAGGGTGGCTACTAAGAAGAATATCAAATTTTCAAAATATTTGATTTGTTTAACACTATTTTGGTTACTACATGATTCCATTTGTGTTATTGACCAATATACTCTGAGTGTACAAAACATTAAGAACACCTTCCTTGCACCACCCTTTTACCCTCAGAACAGCCTCAGTTTATCAGGGCATGGACTCTACAAGGTTTCGAAAGCGTTCCACAGGGATGCTGGCCCATGTTAACACCAATGCTTCCCACAGTTGATAACACAAACCGGTGCGCCTGGCTCCTACCACCATACCCCGTTCAAAGGCACTTAAATCTTTTGTCTTGCCCATTCACCCTCTGAACGGCATACATACACAATCCATGTCTCAATTGTCAAGGCTTAAATCCTTCTTTAACCTGTCTCCTCCCCTTCATCTACACTGATTGAAGTGGATTTAACAGGTGACATCAATAAGGGATCATAGCGTTCACCTGGAATCACCTGGTCAGTCTATGTCATGGAAAGAGCAGGTGTTCTTAATGTTTTGTACACTCAGTGTATGATTAAATCGAATATTAAGATATTTAACACTGATGATGCATTGTGAAGTGCAAGACTATATAATGTGCAAGACTATATTCTATTTGAACTTTACAAATCAAAACCGTGTTGTTTTATCAGCTAGGCTATATCAATATCTTGAAAAATAAGTCTAAATTAATTAAGCCAATTTTTTTTGCCATACTAAGATTATTTAATGAGAACGCGCCTATTATATCATAAATAAGCACAACAACTGCACAGTCTGGAATTATCTTGTCATTAATCATCCTTTTTATGCCTCATTTACATATTTTTCGGATAAAAAATTAGGTCTTGGAATCAGAAAAATCTTAATTAGATAGGTATCCTCTTCTGTCATGCTGTAGAACATTAAATAGCCTTGCTCACCAGAATAATATAATAAATTGATCAAATGAATGCATCATCAACAATCTATTTGACATTGGTAAAGTTCTCTCTTAATTTCTGCTTCTCTTGCGGAGCGTGGACGTTTCGTGATTGACCGGGGAAATGTTCTGTGCAAAATTTCTGGTTTGACTGGTTTTAAAGGACTGTGAAAACGATCCAACATGTTTCTAGTACTGTATTTTACTATATTTCAGTTAGTTTTGGAATTAATATTATGATAGGCTACATGTGAGGCCTACAGTCACTGTCCAGACTTCAGTTACTATTCCCGTTACCATCTGAACTTCAAAAGGTGCGCAAACCAGGGGGTGCGGCCACGCCCCGCAACCCCTACTTACGCCGTCTCTGGCTGGCAGGCCAGACCAGGGCTGAGAGATTAAGTCGTATAAAGACAGAGATGGCATTGTGCTCCGGACACCAGATGGTGGAGGGAGAGATTAGCTGCTCTGGTCCGTTTCTAAAGTTTCTTTTGTCCAACACTAAGCGTGTACTGTATTCCTGAGAAATGTAGAGGTGGTGTCCATGAATCCAAGGTTCTCATCTTTCTTACCAGGGACAGGTGCCAAGGTTATCAAACCGGTTAGGGGCACAAAGAAGTCAATTGTGGTGGATCAAAGCTATACTGCGGTATTTAATAACACACACACACACACACCACACACACACACACACACACACACACACACACACACACACACTCTGCTAATTGCTTTGAGGCAATAATACTGATCAAACAGTGCAAGGATCAAACGGAGCGGAGACAGAGTGGCAGTGAGGGTAAGAGGTCAGGAAGTCTGGTGGCATACCATCTAACTCATTCTCCACTGACAACTAAGAGCTAAACCTCAAGCGGCCATTTTACTTAACCCTTCACTAGGGTAGGGGGCAGCATTCGGAATTTTGGATGAAAAGTGTGCCCAAATTAAACTGCCTGCTACTAAGGCCCAGAAGATAGGATATGCATATAATTAGTACATTTGGAATGAAAACACTCTAATGTTTCCAAAACTGTTAAAATAATGTCTGTGAGTATAACAGAACGGATAAGGCAGGCGAAAACCCGAGGAAAATCCAACCAGGAAGTACTATTATTTTGAAAGGCTGTTTTCCCATTCAAAGCCTATACAAAGACTTAGGACCCAGTTCACGAGCTCTGTGGTTTCCTCTACATGTGGCCAGTCTTTAGGCATTGTTTCAGGCTTCTACTCTGAAAAATGAGGGAGATACAGCACTTTCAATCAGTGGCCAGTGTAAATGTCCATTCATCAGCCATGCGCCTGATCCCGGAGGATTGACTTTAAACATCGTTTGGCATGTTTCTACTAACTTTTATTGTACTTTTTTTTAAACTTTTCGTCTGGATTACTGGACAACACGCGTGAACAAAACAGAGGTTTTTGGACATAAAGAGGGACATTATCGAACAAAATGAACATTTATTGTCTAACATGGAGACCTGGGAGTGCCACCAGATGAAGATCATCAAAGGTAAGTGATTCATTTTAATGCTATTTCTGACTTTTGTGACACTCTCCTTGGTTGGAAAATGTCTGTATGGGTTTCTGTGGCTAGGTGCTTACCTAACATAATCGCAAAGTGTGCTTTCTCCGTAAAGCCTTTTTGAAATCTGACACAGCGATTGCATTAAGGATAAGTTTATCTTTATTCGTATGTTTAACACTTGTATCGTTTATCGATGTTTATGATGAGTATTTTTGTAATTTGATGTGGCTCTCTGCACTTTCACCGGATGTTTGTTTGAGACAATGCATTTCTGACCATAACGCGCCAATGTAAACTGAGATTTTTGGATATAAATATGAACTTTATCGAACAAAACATACATGTATTGTGTAACATGAAGTCCTATGAGTGCTATCTGATGAAGATCATCAAAGGTTAGTGATTAATTTTCTCTTTATTTCTGCTTTTTGTGACTCCTCTCTTTGGCTGGAAAAATGGCTGTATGGTTTTCTGTGACTAGGTGCTGATCTAACATAATCGCATGGTGTGCTTTCGCAGTAAAGCCTTTTTGAAATCGGACACTGTGGTTGGATTTACAAGAAGTTTATCTTTAAAATTGTGGATAATACTTGTATGTTTGAGGAATTCTAATTATGGGACTTCTGTTGTTTTGAATTTGGCGCCTTGCAATTTCACTGGCTGTTGTCGAGGTGGGACGCGTCCCACATGTACCAGAGAGGTTAAGTGAAGGATTGTCATTTTATGACTGTATAAAGTCATTTCCGCAGAAACATGATCTCAACGGGTTGTCACAGACAGCACGGTTAAAGAATTGTTTCAGCACATTATCAGGGCAATAAAGACTCCATACACGTGGTTGATACCACGTGATTCACTCTCTGTGGTCTTGTGTTGGGATGGGAATCTCTGGGGCACATGAGGGGCGCAGTAATGGCATTTAGGACCATAGCAATCACACTGAGCCTACAGTGACAGATGACATAGACATAAACACGCACACACACTAACATAAACCCAGTCCCTTTCCCCAGAGGGCGGGCTAACTTACATTTTGATGTTCTCATGGTACTGCTTGGTATCGGAGGGCTGGTTGTACAGAGGCTGGGAGAGAGAAGAAACAGATGAAAAGGTTAGGTGATGCTGCCAGAGGTGAGAATCCTGTTTCACAGCAGCAAGGAACATCAACTCTAGAGGGTTAAACATACTGTTTACAACTTCTACACTACTTCCCTGCACACTGTCTGGTGTCACTGCAAAGTTACTATGCAGCAACGCAATTTACCCATTACATTCTACCTACAAGATGCTGAACAGAGTCTGACATAAAACAAATGTTGTGAATTCATACTGTTTTATCCACGTTTTATCAACATAACCGAGAAAGGTCTGTCAAAAAGTTTTGGCTCACATTGTGTACACGGTTCTCCCCGAAGAATGTAAGTTACTTGTTATCATTTAAGGCAATGTTTTGCTCTAGATTGCTGTAAATGGCAGTTACAGGTGTTAAAAAAGGGGAAAATATGTTGAGTTTACCCCCGTCCGGACCTGCCCCCGGCGTACTCAGCAGCACCACCTTCTTAAAAATTCCTGGGGAAAACCCTGGTGTACCATCATTCAATAACTGAACCAACTGAACCATTACATTCAATTATTACTGAATCTATTATTAATTAAATCAAAAGCCCATATACATCCATGTCTATGAGACAGAGTGAAACAAAGCTCTGTACGCCATGATCGTATATAACTGTTAATGCTGTGCCAAGCTAACAACGACAAGCAGTGGGCACAACGAGGACATGACACCCTAATTCAGCCCTTCTCACTCTGTACAGTCCAGTCTCTTGAGAACAGACTCATAAGCGAAGGAGACCATCTTTGTGTAAAATTTGTATAAGTTTGGCCACAAAACAAACAAAACATTTTTATTTCACAACACAAGAGAGCTTAAAAGAACAACAAACACCTTCCAATGGGTCAAACATTTGAATCTGAACTTGTTCTCCACTAGATTTTCAGTTGCTCACGACAAAACTCTTCGAAAGCGAACATCAGGTATTATTGTCAAACCCAAATCAGCTTATAAAGAGCAAGTATGATGTCTGACTCTCACTGATAATATACAGTACTGTCAGTAAGATCCTCTCTTCCAGACAGCAGCAGCTCATTGATGAAACACTGGCCGTGCCTGGCTCCTAGCCATCAGAGACAGGCAGCGCCATCATTCTGCCCGTCTATCTCTCTCTCATCCCTGAACAGAAGAACAAAACCCACCTCGGCCTGTCTCCAGGGCCTGCTCCCTACACCCCCTGCTACACATGGCCATCTTTCAATTCCGACAAACTCCTCCCCCTCTTTCTTTCTCCTCCCTCTAACCCTCCTTCCCTGCTACTTGTCCCTCCTCCCCGTGGTCAAATAATACAAGTTGCTAGATATTTTATTCAGATGACCATTAAGAGGTGAAAAAAAAACAGCAGAGGCTCACCAGTTCTACTCGGGGTCCCAGTCCTTCCAGAATCCAGTGAGCTTCCTCTGCCTTTTTCTGAGGAGAGAACACACAAACATACTCAGCACATATCAACTACAAAGCCTCACGTCTCTCATCACCAAGGCAACGCAGCAGCTTGCTCACTCAATGAATGACGTTTGGATGGGCACTGTGTGCAGCAACTATTTTTAGAGCTTTTAACACAAGGCAAAAACTCGATCCGCTCCCTCTCTCTTCTCCTACCGGAAAAAAGATTACTCACCTCCCCGAGCACACACTGAGGGACGGAGAGAGGTAGAGCGAGAGCAGGCAGGTGAGGGAGAGTGGGAGAGGAAGAGCAAGAGAAAGAGTGAGACACTGGGACAGAGTACGCGCAAGACTGCAGTGCTTCTCCATAAGGAACATCTGACAAAACAGAGACAAAGATCTCTCCTTTGCAGTGCGCTCAGGTTGAGGCTTCACTACACACGCTTAAGAGATAAAACAGAACTGGTCGGCAGTGATTGTGAAGAAGAGAAGCACAACCCCATCTCTGTACCTCTATCACAGATGACCTCTACTCAGCTGAGCTCTATACATTTATATTTAGCCATGTCACGTGCTGTGTGCAGTGTCCCTGAATGTTGTTCTGGAGGCAGCTCTGCAGAGTGGTCACTAGCTGGCACAGCCACAAAATCAGCTTTTTTCCCAACCCTAAGCACACTGCCAACTCTCATGCCTAACCCTAACCTTAAATTAGAACCAGAAATCACATTTTTGTTTTCATCTAGCAGAAACTGCTCAGTTCTTCCTCTAGGGCAAGATGCATGACAAACGTCAACCTGCTGACCTCTCTCTCTGGCTCTGTCGCCCTCTCTCTGGCTCTGTCGCCCTCTCTCTGGCTCTGTCGCCCTCTCTCTGGCTCTGTCGCCCTCTCTCTGGCTCTGTCGCCCTCTCTCTGGCTCTGTCGCCCTCTCTCTGGCTCTGTCGCCCTCTCTCTGGCTCTGTCGCCCTCTCTCTGGCTCTGTCGCCCTCTCTCTGGCTCTGTCGCCCTCTCTCTGGCTCTGTCGCCCTCTCTCTGGCTCTGTCGCCCTCTCTCTGGCTCTGTCGCCCTCTCTCTGGCTCTGTCGCCCTCTCTCTGGCTCTGTCGCCCTCTCTCTGGCTCTGTCGCCCTCTCTCTGGCTCTGTCGCCCTCTCTCTGGCTCTGCCGCCCTCCCCCCCATAGTCACACTTTTTTTCTTTCTTCCTTCCTTTCTTTCCGATGCTTCCTCATCCAAAAGAAGGTGTAACATTCTGCAGATGACTAATAAAAAAAATGTAAGGACTGTTTAATGAACAGCAATTAACAAGGCTTTAATCCTGAGTGAGAGAAGAGGGAGAACTGGAAATGTCTCTACATTTCCTGATTAGGACTGTCCTCTTTATGTCCACCATATTGTACTGATAAAGACCTGCAATGCAGCCTATACATTTGCCATGAATTGTATTTGTCAGATTAAGGACATCAAAGACTATACTCAAGGGCATTAGCAACAAAGGGGATAAAGATGTAAACTAAATTAAGAGGGGTAATGACAACACCGTGTTGATCAACATGGACAGTTCCTCCTCAAATCCATCTCAACCAATCACATCTGACATGAGATTACCAGTGATTGTGAGTGAGGCCAGTCCACTTCAAACATGCCCCCTAGTGCTTAGACAGGAGGACTGGCACTTGGAACAAAAAACTAACTGTGCTGCTCTTTCCCAACAGAAGTGAAAGAAGCATTTTCCATCTAAAGAAAATGGAAATATTGGTTACATCATAATATATACGGAATTAAAACGAGAGGGTTTAATAGTGGCACAACCAGACTGAAGGTGCAGTGCTTTGAGGACTCTCTCTGTACCGTGTGTGTGTGTGTGTGTTACAAGGGACTATGATAGTGCAGTTCCAGTGAGTCCCAGTTGTCTCTCTTGTATGTGTCCAAGGCAGCCATTTTCTAACGAGATGAGTGAACATGAGTGGTGTTGCCTGTTGCATTGACAAAGGCCTGTGGGTGTCTCCTTGTCTCAGAGATGAGGTGATACTGAGCCCACGGGGACAGATGACACCAGTGACACAATGGAAATATGGGCTACATCATAAAAGATACGTAATTAAAATGAGAGGGTTTAATAGTGGCACAACCAGACTGAAGGTGCAGTGCTTTGAGGGCTCTCTGTACCGTGTGTGTGTGTGTTACAAGGGACTATGATAGTGCTACTGCTACTGAGGCTGGAGTAATTACAGCCAGGTGCTGAAACACACAAACACGCAAGCGCACGCACACCCCTCCCCGACACACACCCCTCCCCGACACACACCCCTCCCCGACACACACCCCTCCCCGACACACACCCCTCCAACAATACTAGAGTACCCTACACAAAGGCTGAGGAGGGCAAGGGACCAAAGACAAACATCAACACCCATGCAGATACACACAAGAGGAGAGAACATATCCAGAAATGACATGATTACCTTGCCTTCTTCACATACACCTTCCTGCATAATACATTTGCAAACATACCATCAGTCACAGCGCAACACCATCACTTTGGGCTAGGACTTGTAGAGGGCTGTGTTTCAATGGTGTAATCTCGGTGAACACAGAACTCAAATCGTGCATAATTGTCAGATTTTTGTTTACATAGTCTGGGGAGAGAGTGGGGCCAGTGTGGTGGGCTCAGCCCAGCAGCACTCAGTGCTAGTCCCACTCAGAGTAGAGTGCAAAGTGTTCCAGAGGTCAGGGACATTGGACGAATCATCCACACACTTCCAGGCTTGGAGATCACCACATGTGTGCTCAGCAAACTCCTGCTGCATGAATTCAATCATGCCATTATGATTTAGCTCTGGGGTGAAAGGTATACAGTACTATTGTCGTCAGCAGGTCTCTATCAGATAATGACATATCTTCTATTATATACTAGAAAATAATTTTAAGAGTTGACCTTTTAGAAGACTCTGACATGGCCATTGAATCAAATCAAATGTTATTTGTCACATGCGCCAAATACAATCCCTTCCCAACAATGCATAAAAATAAAATACACAAGAATGGAACTACATACAGGGAGTACCAGATCAAGGTGCAGAGGTACGACGCATTTGAGGTAGATGTGTACATGAAGCCAGGGTAAAGTGACTAGGCATCAGGGTAGATAATAATGATACGGTATTTGAGGTAGATATGTACATGAAGGCAGGATAAAGTGACTAGGCATCAGGATAGATAATAATAAGGTATTTGAGGTAGATATGTACATGAAGGCAGGGTAAAGTGACTAGGCATCAGGATAGATCATAATAAGGTATTTGAGGTAGATAATGTACATGAAGGCAGGGTAAAGTGACTAGGCATCAGGATAGATCATAATAAGGTATTTGAGGTAGATAATGTACATGAAGCCAGGGTAAAGTGACTAGGCGTCAGGGTAGATAATAATAAGGTATTTGAGGTAGATATGTACATGGAGGCAGGGTAAAGTGACTAGGCATCAGGATAGATCATAATAAGGTATTTGAGGTAGATATGTACATGAAGGCAGGGTAAAGTGACTAGGCATCAGAGTAGATAATAATAAGGTATTTGAGGTAGATAATGTACATGAAGCCAGGGTAAAGTGACTAGGCATCAGGGTAGATAATAATAAGGTATTTGAGGTAGATAATGTACATGAAGCCAGGGTAAAGTGACTAGGCATCAGGGTAGATAATAATAAGGTATTTGAGGTAGATAATGTACATGAAGCCAGGGTAAAGTGACTAGGCATCAGGGTAGATAATAATAAGGTATTTGAGGTAGATAATGTACATGAAGCCAGGGTAAAGTGACTAGCCATCAGGGTAGATAATAATAAGGTATTTGAGGTAGATAATGTACATGAAGCCAGGGTAAAGTGACTAGGCATCAGGGTAGATAATAATAAGGTATTTGAGGTAGATAATGTACATGAAGCCAGGGTAAAGTGACTAGGCATCAGGGTAGATAATAATACGGTATTTGAGGTAGATATGTACATGAATGCAGGGTAGAGTGACTATGCATCAGGGTAGATAATAATGATACGGTATTTGAGGTAGATAATGTACATGAAGCCAGGGTAAAGTGACTAGGCGTCAGGGTAGATAATAATAAGGTATTTGAGGTAGATATGTACATGAATGCAGGGTAAAGTGACTAGGCATCAGGGTAGATAATAATAAGGTATTTGAGGTAGATAATGTACATGAAGCCAGGGTAAAGTGACTAGGCATCAGGGTAGATAATAATGATAAGGTATTTGATTTAGATAATGTACATGAAGCAAGGGTAAAGTGACTAGGCATCAGGGTAGATAATAATGATAAGGTATTTGAGGTAGATAATGTACATGAAGCAAGGGTAAAGTGACAAGGCATCAGGGTAGATAATGAGTCAAATAAAGACCGTCCTGGCCCTTACACATACAGGACATTCTTAGTCGTTTTTTTAAACCCTTATTTTACCAGGTAAGTTGACTGAGGACACATTCTCAATTACAGCAACGACCTGGGGAATAGATACAGTGGAGAGGAGGGGGATGAATGAGCCAATTGTAAACTGGGGATTATTAGGTGACCGTGATGGTTTGAGGGCCAGATTGGGAATTTAGCCAGGACACCGGGGTTAACACCCCTACTCTTACGATAAGTGCCATGGGTTCTTTTAGTGACCACAGAGAGTCAGGACACCCGTTTAACGTCCCATCCGAAAGACGGCACCCTACACAGGGTAATGTCCCCAATCATTGCTCTGGGGCATTGGCATATTTTTTTAGACCAGAGGAAAGGGTGCCTCTTACTGGCCCTCCAACATCACTTCCAACAGCATCTGGTCTCTCATCCAGAGAGCGACCAGGACCAACCCTGCTTAACTTCAGAAGAAAGCCAGCAGTGGGAAGCAGGGTGTAATGCTGCTGGACATACCATCTGGAGTCTGTATGATGAGTGGGAGAAGACCCCCTACAACGATATACCATTGCAATCAACACAATCATTTTTATACAGTTTTGTGCATGCATGGAGCAGTGCTCACCACTAGGTGGACTAAGAGTATTGGAAATGAATGCTTTAACTACTACTACATAATATCCTACTCATCAAAACAAACTACATTGGTAGACGTAAACCTGTATGACATTTTGACATTACATTTTTTTTAAAATAAAGACAAAAAAAGAAAATGGTTCACCTGCTAAATGATGCTGACCTTTGGCAGACTACACCATCAGACAGGAGGACTTTGCCTGATATTTCAATAAGACTGGGAGGCTAATGTATGAATACCGTCTAATACAGCTTTTCCACCTCTCTATTGACAGTGGCATTTGACAGTGCTGTCGAGCCAAGTAATAGCAATGACAGAGCTCACAGAGTTTTATCTCTTCACAGAATATCAATCATGGTCATAGCAAAACGCAAAAAAAAAACGTTCCATGTGCCCTTCAAATTGTTAATTAAGTTCTCAAACAGCAGGATTCCTATTTTTCAAGGGAGAAGCTGAGTGACAGTCTACCATACTAGTGTTTCATCATCAAAGAGCTGTCAGAGACTTTCTCTGCACTTCATCCAGATGCGCCCACTCTACTTCCTCCACAGCTTCCGTCTCAATCTCAACCCATTTCTGTGACCCCCAAAAAATCATTAAATCCAATAAAATAACACAATTTCAGTCAGACAGCAACATTCATTCAAAATGAGTGAGTTTTAGTAATGGTTTTGCTCATTATCTTAGATCATCATCACGCCAACAACTAAAAGGCCATAATGATGATGGTTGGTTACATGCACACAATTAGATTGTGGTTAGTCAGATAAATGTAATAGTTTATTTAAAATGTTTAGATGCTTCGCAAGACGATCACTTTCCCTAATAATCCTGTTTAAAAGGGACACATCTGAAATCAGGCCACCTGCAGGAAATCCCCAATAAAAATAAACATTCTATAAATGTAATATAAAATAACCATGTTATTTTTGTGAAGCCTAATTGATTCGGAGTTGGGACATATAAAGTTAGTATGTGAAACCTATTTCTAAGAAGCATACTGTCAGAATTCACTTCCCACGCGCATAAGCGGGAGGCTTGCGCTACGGTACATGCGTAGATCAAAAACACCGACAGAACACCGATTAAGCTGTTTACATGTACCAATAATTCTAAAGATTTCTCAGAAAACCATCTGTTTTAATTGGTTTATGCCTACGTCGATTTTGACCTTAGGCTGATTAAGATAAGCAGAGGAAAGTGTTTACGCGACTATTGCCATAATCAGTTGATTATCGAATTATTAGTGTGCATGTAAACGTACTCAATGAGACACAGGGGAGAGCTTGCTACGTGTATTCTAACATTAGCCAACAGTGAAGTTAATAGCACTGATTACAGCAATTCCAGCCCCAAGCACTGATTGAGATGCAGATAATTACACAGAGAGAAAGCAGTAAGTGTGTGTGTACGATGGTACTGACCCTGTTTTCGTCGTAGATGATCTGCACCAGGCTACGGTGCTTGGCCTCGCTGGGCGGAGGGGAGATCATGGACCGCTCAGGCTCCTGGGGCTTTGCTGCCTCCTCCTCCAGCTGTTGCTACAGGTCACACACACACACACACACTCAGGGTTACTGGTGAACACAGTGGGCAGACAAGATGTCGCTTTAAATCAGATTGGGAGAGAAGAACATGCATGAGAAAGATGACAGATAAAAGGTTATCATCACAAGCCATGAACAAAGGCAAAAGGCCCGATCGTGCAGCACCTTTGTGCTTCTCTGTTTCCGTGGAGACAGGTTACTCAAGCAGTGTGTAGCTCCTCCCCCTCTTGCTCCTCATCATCTCCAGCAGTGATGAGCCTAACTGTCCTATTAACTGTAAATAGCTTAACACTTGAACATCCAGTTAAAAAAAACAGATAAAAGAACACCTTACTGCACAAAGGGGACTGTGAAGAAACGCAGCGCTAATACGCTGCTTTCCTCACTGAATGAATGACGTCAACGGACGAATGGGCGACAGAAACCCGAAACTGACCATTGAGACGTGACTTCCCAGTTGAATTTAAATGGACTGAATGATGAGCATGAGGGCAAGGAAGGCGACTTGAATTTGAATGATCAAATGTGGGGTCTTCGTCTGATTCTGACGTTGACTTTGAGCCTCCGCCTCCCATGCCTGAGCCTGTGAGAAGCTGTAACTGGACTGTATTACTTACTATAAACTATTTTACTAGTCAAATCTATAAATACAATGGATCAGATGTATTACACTAATGTTTTTATTGGAATGGAAACGAAATAGGCTATACATGTTGCAATAAGCCTGTAGAATAATACAAAACAGATCCCTGGCTCTATCCAAACAAATGACTCGTTTTAATAACTTTTCATGAACATGTATCCCCGAATAGCCGATTTCGTCATGCAATTCATCCTTTACAATTGTTTATGCACAATTTATTAAGCGTTGGTGCCTTGAGGGTTGCTATGAATCTGATGTGTATGCTCAAGGGGATGCCCGACAACATTCTCTAGCGGGTACTTATAGGCTGAAAGGCCCATCGGTTCTAGTGTTAACCCTCTGATTAACTGGACCCAGGGGAGTTAACTTACCACCACAGAGATCCTATTAAATTACAGTATTCTAATTCTGTTTACCACAACATGGAGTAAACAAAGCCAGGGCCGGCCCCATGCCAGAGAAGAGAGAGAGTGAGAGTAGTACTGAGGAGACAAAGCATTTGGGGGCGATTCCACACCAGCGGGAGCGGAACATATTTTTGGTATATCAGAATGTTCTGGCAATTCTCACATAGAAACTTCATTGGAAGGAAGGCGTTTTTAAATGCATTTTTACATCACAAACCACTTGAGAAAATCGTGATGAAAGAGGCCATTTTAGGCCCTTTTTAGACCTATACGCTTCCAATATGAGCCTATAATCTGTGAACCGTACATGATACAGATAACATCTTGGTGTAATTATACTCCTTATAGTGTGCTCTGAGTCGGAAATATAGAGTATGCTTTGATTCTGAAGGGGTGGGGGAATCACATTAATTTATTTAAATATAAAAAATATTAATATCTCAAAATGATCCTTTTTTATTTTGTTCGTTTTAAGACGTATTGTTTGGAACAATATTCTCTACATGTAAATCAAATTTCCCGAATGGGCCCTCTGCTAATTCTGAACGTATGATCAATTTTATCAGCACCACCAAAACAGTGAATGGGAAAATGGATTCAAAGAGAACTCCCTCTGCTGGTTAATTGCTGAACTTGCAATTCTAAAGGAGGGCTATGATTGGTTAATGGCTTATAGTGTCCATTTTTATGTATAAAATGGGTCATATCATTTAAAGTACCAGAGTCCACTCTGGAAATTTGACATGTTTGTAGAGTAAGATATATATATATATTTTAAATAAGCAAAAACCAAAAAGGGTAGTTGAGATATTAATATGTTTTATGAATGTGAAAATGTGTATTTCAGAATCCAGACATACTTACTTTTTGAGAGAACACTAAGGAGTATATTAACACCTATATGTTGTCTGTATCATGTACAGTTCACTGATCAGTGTCTTACTAGAAGCATGTATAGGTCTAAAAAGGGCCTATTGCAAATGTCATCATGAATTGCACAAAAATTGCTTGTCGCCCCCAAAAGGTAAAAAGCATGTTAAACACCTTTCCTCCCAGTTAAGTTCCTATGTAACCCAGAACATAGTCAAAGCAATGGCACAGCGGTCATGCCAGCGTCCATTAAACTGATCCATTACGTTCAGAATGTGTATTAAGTGGTGACATTATGGCCTCCTCAGTGCAAAGGCACAATCGTAGAACACCAATAACTTACATAATAACAGTTGATTACATCTTCAAGTAACATTTCTAAAGTGGAATAAATGTATGATACTCCAATAAACAGGATAGGTAAGTAGGAATAATGAGACATTGGGAATAAACAGACAAGGGGCAGTGTTGGTTGTATGTGGCAGCAGAGCTGCAGGTCTGTTAGTGGCCCAGCCAGGAGTGTTAGTGAAGCTGCTTCACTGGGGGCTGGGACTCCCTGTCGGTGTGCTGCCTGCTGTGCTGGGAGGTGATCTACACTAGAGCCAGTCCCCTTCTTCCCTCCATTCTCCTGAAAGAGGCCAGGGGCTCAGCAGGGGGAGAGAAAGCTGGCCCTGGGCCCCCAGAGGATCCACAGCAGAGTGGCGCGTGATGGATCATCCTGTGCCCCAATCGGGCTGGATAAGCATCTGGGGAGGAAAACACAAACATTCCCAGAACCCCCTTCTCTTCCTAAACCCACCATGGAGTAAAATAAAATAAACTAGCCGTCCTGAGCCTGGCTGACACAACACAGGCTGGCTGTAACCTGATCCCCAGCCCCACACTCTGCCAGAACTCTTTAAATAAAGTTTTACCACACTACTTAATTGCTCCAGATGTTTTAATGCTTGGAGAGCTGTGTGGAGGAAAGCACTATGGCGGGGGGTGAATAGTTAAAAAAAGAAAACATCCATAAAAAAAAATCATAGCTTGTGTTGAGGGAAGGGGAGGGGGTTTTGATTTATTGTTCTAGGGGGCAGAGCTTACTCTCTCAATCATTCACTGGGCCTCACCACGCTCGCTCTCTTCTTTTACCTACATTTTTTACCAGCCCATCCCTCGCATCCCTCCTCCTCTGTTTGCAGTGTATTTGACCTTTTAATATATATCTATATCTATATAGATATATATATATATTAAAAGGTCAAATACACTGCAAACAGTCAGCAATAATCTAATGGATTTAGGGGTTATGAAGACATACCTAGGCTAAATATAAGCCTTCCACAACCCTTAACCTGCTTCTTACAAAAATCACTGATCTGGCTTTTAAGTCGGTCTATGAAAATGACCTTTTTTATTTAAAAGAATGACCAGAGCCATGCCTAATGCACATTCACTAATAATGACTAACTTGTTGTAGCAGGCATTAGGCTAGAGAGAATTAACCCAGGTCTCATCAACAATCTCTCAAGCACAAGTCCACATGTTAGTGAGTAGCCAGCTTTAGATTTCCAGTTTAACCAACTTGGATCTATTTGCTAACAAGGTACAACAGTTGAGTTGTTATGAACACACCCTTCTGTCCTTCAACTGTTTCAACAGCATGCTAGACTATCGACTTTGTTCAAATGTTGAAATCAAGTGGCCCACCCAGTTTCTCAGAACGAGAATGAGTTACCAATTCCTTGTATAACCGTTTTATGCTTATTGCACAATTATAAAACAGACTGGACAGCTAGTATAACAGTCTTTGGCTAAAATTATATTAGCGGTACTTGAATGTGTGCGACAAACTGAGCATTAATTTTCCCGAAAACGGGTTCATTGATACGGTCGTTTTAGTAGTTTCTGCTTCTGTGTTTCTGCTTCTGTGCGCAATTTGAGTAGTTGAACCATAAAGGGTATTGTTAGATAAAGGTTCACTTCTCCTCTACTACAGTAAAATAATGTCTCAATGTGTTTCGGTGTCCATAGGACCCATTCTGTTGGACCAAACCTCAAATGCAAATAGCGAGTTGAAACTGCTTGTCAGAGAGGAAGAAGGGATCTCTCCTCTTTGTTATTGTGAGCGACAGGGGCTTGGTGTGTGTGTGTGTGTGTGTGTGTGTGTGTGTGTGTGTGTGTGTGTGTGTGTGTGTGTGTGTGTGTGTGTGTGTGTGTGTGTGTGTGTGTGTGTGTGTGTGTAAACCATAGAGAAAGAGGCAAAGCGAGAGGTTTCACTCTCACTAAAATCCATCCAAAATAAGCACAACGTGTTTTTATGGGCTTATTTTTGACCTAAGCTTGTCACCTGCCTTCCCGCCTTTGGGACAACAAATCCCATTATTAGGGAGGAGACATGTGCATGTCGTCATTATATACAGATCGCTGGTGTAAATGGGAAGGTGCACACAGCACAGAAGGCGCAAAGGAGACGAGACCTAAAAGACAACATTAGAACAAGCGGACATAAACGCTCATTTAAAAAAGAAAAAGAAAAAAGAAATTGAATTAATCAAATTAACTCGATATATCGCCCAGCCCTACCCTTTCCCCTCTCACAGCGGGCCATGTCATGGGTTGCAGGTGGCCTAGATTTAAGAAGAAGGGTATTGAATGGCAGCCAGAGAAGAGACGTGAGAGGGGTAGGGAAGGCTGGAGATAGACACGCTTGCGTAGAGTGGATGATCTAGGGTGGTGGGGGTTGGGTGGTGGAGCGAGGCCTGTGACTAATTCTATAAAACATGATGTGGCAGGCAGCCAAGAGGGAGACGCAAGAGTGAGACGGCGAGGAAGGAATACGAGTGGTTAAACAGTCACAAAACCTCCACCATAATCCTCCTCTCCCCGGGGGGGAGCTGTTATTTATGGCTTGTGTATTTTTTTTTAACCTACATTTCTCCTAAAAAAGGAAGAGAGGAGAAAGTTAAAGGAGAAGAGAAAGCAACTGCCATGTAGCAGAGCACTGTGGCAAGCTGAGTGAGCCCTAACTACAGTAGTAGCTCAGTACAATAATTATAGCAATATAGCCATGTCTGGGCTCAAGACTTTACACTGTGTGAAAACCCACTGAAGACAGGCAATGATAGGGATAATGGATTTAACCACAGATGGGAGTATTTTCAGGAAGACTGCTGGAACTGTCAGAGAACAAGCTGACAGTAAACACAGTGTAGGCCACGCACTGTCAAAGAAACATTCAGGCTCAATGAGAAATAATGATACGGATAGACACTTAGGTCATCCTTAGAAGATAAAGTATATAGATCCTGTCTCAGCCTCCAGTATTTATGCTGCAATAGTTTATGTGTCGGGGGGCTAGGGTCAGTCTGTTATATCTGGAGTATTTCTCCTGTCTTATCCAGTGTCCTTGTGTGAATTTAAGTATGCTCCCTCTAATTCGCTCTCTATTTTCTCTCTTTCTCCTCTCTGTCTTTCTTTCTCTCTTATCTCAGAGGATCTGAGCCCTAGGACCATGCCTCAGGACTACCTGGCCTGATGACTCCTTGCTGTCCCCAGTCCACCTGGCCGTGCTGTTGCTCCAGTTTCAACTGTTCTGCCTGCGGCTATGAAACCCTGACCTGTTCACCGGACGTGCTACCTTGTCCCAGACCTGCTGTTTTAAACTCTCTCTCTCTCTCTACCACACCTGCTGTCTCTAACTCTGAATGATTGGCTATGAAAAGCCAACTGACATTAACTCCTGAGGTGCTGACCTGTTGTACCCTCTACAACCATTGTGATTATTATTATCTGACCCTGCTGGTCATCTATGAACGTTTGAACATCTTTGCCATGTTCTGTTATAATCTTCACCCAGCACCCCTCAGAGCCTGGTTCCTCTCTAGGTTTCTTCCTAGGTTTTGGCCTTTCTAGGGAGTTTTTCCTAGCCACCGTGTTTCTACATCTGCATTGCTTGCCGTTAGGGGGTTTTAGGATGGGTTTCTGTACAGCACTTTGTGGCATCGGCTGATGTAAGAAGGGATATATAAATACATTTGATTGATTGATTGATTGATTGATATACCTGATTGCACTTGGTACCAAATCAAAAACCATTATCTATACACAGTCTCATAATTACAAACAGACAAGCACTAAACAAACCGTAGTGAAGAGGACCCATGGTTGTACGGTACCTGTACCTGTTTCTTGCGTAGCTTGCAGATCTGTTGCTCCACCATTGTAATCTCCCGGTCCACACGATCCATGTTCTGGATGAGCTCCTCCTTGGAGAAGCGGGCGGGCACCAGGTCCAGATCAGGGTCCATCTGGGCCGGGCTGACGGGGGATATGGGCTCCAGCTTCCCCATGGAGCTGCCACGGTCCTGGAGGGAGATAGAGGTAACATAGAGTAGTGGTTCCCAAACTAGGGGGCGGGGCACGATGGGTTCAAGAGTAAGTTTGAAGCCAGACTGAGCCGCCCCCCACCCCCCCCTAAAAAAAGGAACTCAGTCCGGATTTAAACTTACTCTTGAAAGTTGTAATAGTAGAATACAAAAGGGGTGCAATTTCAAAATTGGGTAGTGCATCATCAGTTCCTCTTGTCATGTCAGTCATTGCATAACTTAGAGAGCCATGTATAACGTGTCAGAAATGTCCAGATCAACTTGTCCAGATCAACCACGACAGAAATGTCCAGATCAACTTGCCCATGACAGCTAACGTTTTTCATTTAGGGGCTTTTTGCCAATAGATATTGGTGTCATTTTTTTGTCACTCAAATATCACATGAACACACAGACATGTCAAATGTATAGAATTGCAAGAAAATGTGCTTTGAAACTACAACATGTGCTTTGCACCGATGACAAAATGTGTAGAATTACAGGAAATACGCCTTAAACCTGCTGAATTTTCTTCACCAATTAGAGGGGTCTGAACAGTTTGTCATGAACAGTGCTTGTGCCCACAGAACTATATGTGTGATGTTCCCCAATACTGGAAAGGGGGCCCCGAGGGACAAAGGTTTGGACCCCTGACAGAGGATGTTAACTCATCAGTTTATAGGTGTTTCACAATACTAACACTGTTTACTTAGTCCATTATGCATATTATCAGGTTGCTTGGCAAACAGAACACAAAGTATACAGTTAAAACTTGAACTTCTAGAAAGGCCTGAACACAGATGGATGCAAATAGATGGATCTATTCCTATGTTTAGATTGCAGCCATCGATTAGACAGCAACGCTAAACTGGCCCAGACAAATTCAGTAACTGGTTTAGAGGCAACAATGACATGCTGAATCTCTGTCTCAGTCGTTCTCTCTCCCTCTCCCCTCTGTGTGTGGTCTGTGACATGGTTTACTCCGATAGACACGTGATCTAAACACCCTGGTTACATCTCCTTTGGGAAGGCAGCGGCACGCTATGATAATGAAGTCATCTGGGTAATAAAAGCCTGTGTCAGTGTCTCAGTTACTAGACCACACTAACGAATATTAAATCAGACTACAACCAGGTATATTCTAAGAACACAGAACCTGGCTCTGTGAGGATTCTTGGTTTGATTTGACGGATGAAATACACAGTTCCAAGGACTTTCCCGGGGGGGATCGCTTCGGTACATAGAACTGAATGGATGGGCTGAGTTGTACCTTGGATCCAGAGATACCCACTTAGCTGCATAGTCTAGTGCAGGGATCATCGTCTAGATTCAGCCACTGGCCGATTTTATCTAGAGCGTATGGTCAGGGGGCCGGAACATAATTACAAATAATTTGAAGACTGCAAATTGACCGCAAGAAGCCCAAACAGATATAATATTTACCTTAGGGAAAAAAATCATTTCCAACCTTGTTTACATTTGTATACTATCACATACACTAAATGACCAAAAGTATGCGGACATCTGCACGTCAAACATCTTTGATTTTACACTGCTGCTACTCGCTGTTTATTATCTATGCAAAGTCACTTTACCCCTACCTACTTGTACAAATTACCTTGACTAACCTGTAACCCCGCACATTGACTCTGTACCGATACCCCCTGTATATAGCCTCGTTATTGTTATTTTATTGTGTTACTTTTTATTATTTTTTACTTTAGTTTATTTAGTAAATACTATCTTAACTCTATTTCTTGAACCGCTTTGTTGGTTAAGGGCTTGTAAGTAAGCATTTCACGGTAAGGCTGCTGCATGTGACAAATAAGATTTGATTTGTTTAGATCTCATTCCAAAATCATGGGCATTAATATGGAATTGGTCCCCCTTTGCTGCTGTAACAGCCTCCACTCTTCTGGGAAGACTTTCCACTAGATGTTGGAACACTGTTGCGGGGACATGCTTCCATTCAGCCACAAGAGCATTAGTGAGGTCAGGCACTGATGGTGGGCGATTAGGCCTGGCTTGCCGTCTGCGTTCCAATTCATCCCAAAAGGTGTTCGATGGGGTTGAGGTCAGGGCTATGTGCAGGCAAGTCAAGTTCTTCCACACTGATGTCGACAAACCATTTCTGTAAGAACCTCACTTTGTTCACGGTGGCATTGTCATGCTGAAACAGGAAAGGGCCTTCCCCAAACTGTTGGCACCAAGTTGGAATCAGAGAGACGTCTAGAATGTCACTGTATTCTGGTAGCATTAAGATTTCCCTTCACTGGAACTAAGGGGGTCTTGCCTGAACTATGAAAAACAGCCCCAGACCATTATTCCTCCACCAAACTTTACAGTTGGCACTATGCATTGGGGCAGGTAGCATTCTCCTGGCATCTGCCAAACTCAGATTCGTCCGTTGGACTGCCAGATGGTGAACTATAATTCATCACCCTAGAATAGACATTTTCACTGCTCCAGAGCCCAATAGCGGCGAGCTTTACGCCACTGCAGCCGACGCTTGGCATTGCGCATGGTGATCTTAGGCTTGTGCGCGACTGCTCGGCCATGGAAACCCATTTTATGAAGCTCCCGACGAACAGTTCTTGCGCTGACGTTGCTTCCAGAGGCAGTTTGGAACTCAGTAGTGAGCGTTGCAACCGAGGACAGGCGATTTTTACGTGCTACGCACTTCAGCGGTCCCGTTCTGTGAGCTTGTGTGGCCTACCACTTCGCGGCTAAGCAGTTGTTGCTCCTAGACATTTCCACTTCACAATACCTGCACTTACAGTTGCCCGGGGCAGCTCTAGCAGGGCAGAAATTGGACAAACTGACTTCTTGGAAATGTGGTCACCGAGCTCTTCAGTAAGCACATTCTACTGCCAATGTTTGTCTATGTAGATTGCATGGATGTGTGCTCGATTTTATACACCTGTCAGAAACGGGTGTGGCTGAAATTACCGAATCCATTCATTTGAAGGGATGTCCACATACCTTTGTATATATAGTGTATATCCCTCTAGTACGCATGGGAATCATATGAAATAGATTTCCAAAAAATGTAAATCACTTGGAACTGATTTTCTTAATTTATGTTTTGCTCAGAAAATTTGAGGGGCCAAATAAAATAACCCGCGGTCCAAATTCATCACACGGGCCACCAGTGGTCTCAGTGGTATTGCTGATGCATGTCTGCAGAAGGAGGGTTTTGCTTTGTGCTTGGTCAGCTTACACGCTGTACGTCTCTGAGAAAGAACATTGTCAGCAGGCGAGGTCTCCATTTCAACTAACTTACACATACTGTACTGCATACAATAAGGACAGGCAAAGAGGACTATAGTCCATAATTGTTCAGAGTAGCTTGTCATTTTACAAGCATGGACTAGGTATTTGACAGTTATAGAACTGTGCATCCTAATCTCAGCCAAGGATGAGAGAAGCAACACTCCAAAGGTTATTCATGTTACACGCATGGGAAGTGTGAGCAAACAAATAAAGCTTTGCTGAAAAGAACTATAGCATCTTAAACCAACAACTCCCAATAAGCCACTGATCCCGCAATTGTAAACCCCCGCCAACACACCGTGAGTGTGTGTGTGGGGGTGACAGCAAGAAAATAGAAGTGTCAGTGAGTGGGAACCATGTTTCCTCCTGCATAAGGTATGTGTGTAAAGAGTGTGTTTGATCCAGCTTCGGTTTTATTTTTAAACTGCTAAAATGAGCATTATAACACTAATCTGGAGGAAGCAGGCAGGCTAAGTCTAGCTGCTCTCTAGACCTACTCTAGCCGAAATGTCACCGGGAGGAAAGGGGTTGAATGGACTGGCTGGGTCTGAAATGGCGAGGCTCCAGGCTGATAGTCATGCACGTCCATTACATGAGACACACACAATCCTACCAGTGCCTTTTTTTGGCTGCTAAGCGTCTTCCTTTGTAATCGTAGATGTGGCATGCTGCTACAACCCCTTGTTATAAGTTATAGCTGAAAGGGGCAAACTGCAATTCAAACAATAAGGAAGTGGTCACTAGCTTGTACTGAGGCGGACTCATTTCCATCACTCTGAGAAATTATGTAAAAGCAGAGACTGGCCGAGATGAAAGAACGCCTAACACATGCCTAGCGTGGGTTAGGAAAATATTCTGTGATTTGTACTTTGAAGGAAAATCCTTGATATGTCTATAGAAAAGGCAATGTAGGAGGATGAAATTGTAGTCCTACTTCAATCAAATATCAAATATCATATAAAATGGTAGGTACAAGGTAAGACCTTCAGAACAATGGTCTGAAAAGCTACCAGTTTCAGCTGTGCAACCTCCTATACCAGAGTTAACTCAAGGACTTCTGAGTTTGTGTGAGACATTGAGGTGTTTGGTCAGGAGGGGTTTCAGAGGGCTATCTGTCAAAAAGAGGGTTAGTTCTCCTGGGCTTTCAAGTGTCGAGACCCACACCATGTCTAGGACCTACATCTTGACTGTCCTCTGTTCTTGTGAAGAGCAACACGTCTCCACACACTGCTAGCAGACAAAGTGTGAAAATAAGTGACCCCGATGTTAAAGCCTGTCCCCACTGCAGATCATATACCCTGGCTAATACCACTCAAACCAACTTTAACTTTTGACTGTGTGTACGTGTACAGTCATGGCCAAAAGTTGAGAATGACACAAATAATAATTTTCACAAAGTCTGCTGCCTCAGTTTGTATGATGGCAATTTGCATATACTCCAGAATGTTATGAAGAGTGATCAGATGAATTACAAAGTCCCTCTTTGCCATGCAAATTAACTGAATCCCCCAAAAACATTTCCACTGCATTTCAGCCCTGCCACAAAAGGACCAGCTGACATCGTGTCAGTGATTCTCTCGTTAACACAGGTGTGAGTGTTGACGAGGACAAGGCCGGAGATCACTCTGTCATGCTGATTGAGTTCGATTAACAGACTGGAAGCTTCAAAAGGAGGGTGGTGCTTGGAATAATTGTTCTTCCTCTGTCAATCATGGTTAACTGCAAGGAAACACGTGCCGTCATCATTGCTTTGCACAAAAAGGGCTTCACAGGCAAGGATATTGCTACCAGTAAGATTGCATCTAAATCAACCATTTATCGGATCATCAAGAACTTCAAGGAGAGCGGTTCAATTGTTGTGAAGAAGGCTTCAGGGCGCTCAAGAAAGTCCAGTAAGCGCCAGGACCATCTCCTAAAGTTGTTTCAGCTGCGGGATCGGGGCACCACCAGTACAGAGCTTGCAGGAATGGCAGCAGGCAAGTGTGAGTACATCTGCACGTACAGTGAGGTGAAGATTTTTGGAGGATGGCCTGGTGTCAAGAAGTGCAGCAAAGAAGACACTTCTCTCAAGGGAAAAACATCAGGGACAGACTGATATTCTGCAAAAGGTACAACGATTGGACTGCTGAGGACTGGGGTAAAGTCATTTTCTCTGATGAATCCCATTTCCGATTGTTTGGGGCATCTGGAAAAAATCTTGTCCGGAGAAGACAAGGTGAGCGCTTCCATCAGTCCTGTGTCATGCCAACAGTAAAGCATCTTGAGACCATTCATGGGTGGGGTTGCTTCTCAGCCAAGGGAGTGGGCTCACTCACAATTTTGCCTAAGAACACAGCCATGAATAAATAACGGTACCAAACACATCCTCCAAGAGCAACTTCTCCCAACCATCCAGGAACAGTTTGGTGATGAACAATGCCTTTTCCAGCATGATGGAGCACCTTGCTATAAGGCAAAATTGATAACTAAGTGGCTCGGGGAACAAAACATCGATATTTATGGTCCATGGCAGGAAACTCCCCAGACCTTAATCCTATTGAGAACTTGTGGTCAATCCTCAAGAGGCGGGAGGACAAACAAAACCCCACAAATTCTGACAAACTCCAAGCATTGATTATGCAAGAATGGGCTGCCATCAGTCAGGATGTGGCCCAGAAGTTAATTGACAGCATGTCAGGGTGGATTGCAGAGGTCATGAAAAAGAAGGCTCAACACTGCAAATATTGACGCTCTGCATCAACTTCATGTAATTGTCAATAAAAGCCTTTGACACTTATGAAATGCTTGTAATTATACTTCAGTATTCCATAGTAACATCTGACAAAAATATCTAAAGACACTGAAGCAGCAAACTTTGTGAAAATGAATGTGTCTCATTCAAAACTTTTGGCCACAACTGTACACACACAGTACATGTGCAATGAATGCATGCCTGCTGAGTGAGCACAGGCCTTGATACAGCGAGTGTGCTGTATGTGCAGTGTGTCAGCAAACATACACTGAGTGTACAAAACTTTAGGAACACCTGCTCTTTCCATGACAGACTGACCATGTGAAAGCTATGATCCCTTATTGAGGTCACCTGTTAAAATCACTTCAAAATCAGTGTAGATGAAGGGGAGGAGACAGGTTAAAGAAGGACATTTAAGCCTTGAGACGTGGATTGTGTATTTGTGCCATTCAAAGGGTGAATGGGCAAGACAAAATATTTAAGTGCCCTTGAACGGGTTATGGTAGTAGGTGCCAGGCGCACTGGTTTGTGTGTCAAGAACTGCAATGCTGCTGCATTTTTCAGGCTCAAAAGTTTAATGTGTGTTTCATGAATGGCCCACCATCCAAAGGACATCCAGGCAACTTGACAACTGTGGGAAGCTTGAGACCTTGTAATCCATGCCCCGACAAATTGAGGGCAAAGGGAGGTGAAACTCAATATTAGGAAGGTGTTCCTAATGTTTTGTACAGTCAGTCAGTGTATGTGCGACAATTGAAAGGAGAAGAGAAAACATCCTGTTGTTTTCATATTAGCAGGTGTTCATGAGATCACATGATTTAGTCTTGTTAAAAACAGAGCGAGGTGCACAACTTCTCTTAGCCTAGGTTACATTCTGAAGTAGGATTCATTTTGTGTCAATGGCAATGCTCGAACCCACAGAAACAAGAGACCCTTAAATTTACTCACAGCAAGTGCCACTAAGTGGGGGTTAGCCTAAATCACTCAGACGACCGTGTGAAGCCTGACCTTCCCTGACCATAAAAACAGCCTGTGCCAAAAGCTAATCAGTACAGATTCAGAGCTGCCAGTAATGACTGACAATACACAACCGACCAGCAAACAGGAGAATGTGGGGGAAAGGTGTCCAGGGAAGGGGGCAGCACGCATGCACACACACAGGCATGTGACTATGATATCCAAGCTGGCAGTCTGGCATAGACATGAAAGGTATTTTGGTTTCCACAACAGCATAAATATCTCTGTCAGACTGACAGGTCAGCCCACATGTTAGCGCGGTGTGGGCAGAGTGTGGCATGCATGGAAATTTGGTGAAGTTACAGATTGGAGGTGTGAAGTAGAGTGGTCCAAAAAGTTGGAACCTTTCCAAAATTGACCTGGGTCTTTTACACGCGGACCCGATATGCATAAATAAATAAAAATTACAGACACCCATTCCGAACGGACCTGAGGACAACTATACTCTTTCCGGATAGACCTGGTCGGATCCAGACCCAGTGCGATCAGTGGGGGAAGCAGCAGAAAAGGCTATTTTTAAGCTACTTAATTAAATCGGAGCTGATAAAGCGCAAGGGAGAGGAGGTAGAGAGAGGTGCCGCTTTAGCAGGGGCCATGCGTGCTGTGCGTGTAGGCTACCTTGACTGAGCGAGTGACACGGGGAGCAAGCAGGGAGGTAGAGACGAGACAGCGACCAACCAAAACGACTCGCACTATGGGTAGACTAATAGCGCCCATAGCTAGGTTATTTATCATCCAATATGATTACGTAGTAGAACCTGTCTTGACTGCATCAAATTGGGAGAAGCTAGTTAAGCTAGCTAGGTAGCCTAATTGAGGCTGCATGCGCTTTCTTGTCCTACACAACTCCATTCAGAATATTAAGTAGCATCCTACCTGTTGGCTCTTGTTCGTTGTAGTCTATCCTTCTCCTTTAACTTTTCATTCCGTTATTTTAATTCCTATCAGGATTAGATATCTCCTACATTTTGAAACAAATAGAGGCTCTGTGACTGTAGCCTATTGCCACGTTGATGACTTATGATTAGCCAACAACAACAAGCTACACACGCCACTCTCGTGAAAAGCAAAAGAAGCAGCATAAATTCTACAACCCCTCTCTGTCTCTCTCTACTGCAGCAGTCGCGTTCCAGACCCGTGACAATCATATCCGATCTGACACAGACCCGTGAAACTATTTAGAATTCTGGAATCGAACCCGCTCGGGTTTTCGGGGAACAGGTGGATCCGTGAAGACCTCTAGTGTGAAGAATGACCTTCCAGCCCCCAGACAGTAGCCCCCCCCCCTCCAAACTCCACCCCCCACACAAAAAGATAACAAACCTACATATTTTTTAATAAGATCATCTTTGAGAACTAACAGCCAACAAAATGAAACTAGACAGTCAGGGAGAATCTAAAATTCAAAACATGTTATGGCATGTGGCCCCAATTGATTTTATGTGAGAGTCACTCAGATAGCATAAAAACAAGGCATTAGCTTTGAAACTGCCATTTCTCTCTAAGGCCCATGACAAAACGTGTCAAATCGCAGAAAACTGATTTTAAAACTGCAGCCAAGACAAGGACCTCTAAAGCCATTGTGATGAGATGGGATGAAATGACGAGGCCCCAGGCTGCTAGTCATACATGTGCATCACATCGGACACACAATCCTATCAGTGCCTTGTTTGACTGCTAAGCGTCTCTCCCCCACCCCCGCTAACATTGCCACCGCTGCTGAAAATAAATCCTTAGGGCAACACCGCACACACACAATCATCATGTACGCTGCTGCTACTCTGTCTATCATATATCCTGATGCCTAGTCACCCCTATAGATATCTACCTCGATCACTCCAGTATCCCTGCACATTGTAAATATGCTACTGGAACTGACCCTGTATATGGCTTCTTACTTTCTCAAAATTCTTGTGTGTTTTTGTTCTACCTTGGGTTTGGAGCTGGCAAGAAAGGCATTTCACTGTACTTGTGCACGTGACAAATTGAAATACCTCATCCCTATTCTGTTCTCCAAGGGCTGTTGCTGATCACCAAGCAGAGATTCGACAGCAGACGGCCTTCCCTCCATCTCTCATTGAGGAGAGAAAACAAGACTCATTGTGCTGGGTGGAAGTCTGTCACGTTGTCGTCGAACTACGCCTGTGCATCTGCCTGGACTCCCTTACACATCAAGACACAGCAGTGGTGGGAATCTGTGATTGACTCAGCCTGAATTTAAAAACAGATTACAAATTGTGCGTCACTGGCCTTAACACAATACCCCATAATGTCAAAGTGGAATGTTGTTCGAAATTATTACAAATTAATAAAAAACGAAAAGCTATAATGTCTTGAGTCAATAAATATTCAATCCCTTTATTATGGCAAGCCTAAATAAGTTCAGGAGTAAACATTTGCCACTCACACAAACCACTCACACAATAAGTTACATGGACTCACTCTGTGTGCAATAATAGTGTTAAACATGATTTCTTAATGACTACTTCCTCTCTGTACCCCACACATACAATTCATTTTTATTTATTTAAACAGGGAGTCACAATGAGATTAAAAATCTATTTTACAAGAGAGCCCTGTACACATTACAATAAAAACAGATATTAAAACATACATGTATAAAAAAACACTATAATTCAGCACACAATTAACAAAAATAAAAATGTACTAAAAGCAATCGCATTCAACTACATAGAGGTACTCAATCAATCATTTAAACTGCCTGAGTGACACCAGTACATCTAACTGCAGTGAACTCTACAGATTGTTCCACAAATTAGGGGCTAAAAACGCAGATTTTCCTAAATCTGTGGAGACTGAAGGGATCTCTAGTGTTATCCATTCCTGTGAACGGGTTTGGTAACTTATGATTCTTATCTTAATTAATGATGTTACATATGGAGGGAGTTTCTGTCAGATTGCTTTGTAAATAAATCAAAGAGAATGCAGCTCTCTTCTTACAGACAGAGAGGTCCATCCCACATTTTTATACAGACGACAATGATGGGTCCTAAAATTGTCCCCTGTGATGAAACGTATTGTGGAATGGTAGACTGCGTCCAAGGGTTTTAAAACAGAGGTTGCCGCATGCATGTAAACAATATCACCAAAATCCAATACAGTGAGAAGCGTTGCTTGAACAATCTTTCTCCTATTTTTAATACTAAGGCATTTCGATATAAAAAAAACTATCTTGGATCTTAGCTTCTTAGTCAGATTTTGATATGCGTTGTGAAGGACAACTTGTCATCCATCCTGTCAGGTCTCTCAGTCGAGCAGTGAATTTCAAACACAGATTCAACCACAAAGACCAGGGAGGTTTTCCAATACCTCGCAAAGAATAGCACCTACTGGTAGACGGGGGGAGGGGGGGGGGGCATTGAATATCCCTTTGTGCATGGTGAAGTTATTAATTACACTTTGGATGGTGTATCAATACACCCAGCCACTACAAAGATGCAGGTGTCCTTCCTAACAGTTGCCGGAGAGGAAGGAAACTGCTCAGGGATTTCACCACGAGGCCAATAGTGACATTAAAACAGTTACAGAGTTTAATGGCTGTGATAGGAGAAACCTGAGGATGGATCAACAACATTATAGGTACTCCACAAGACTAACCTAATTGACAAAGTGAAAGAAGGAAGCTTGCACAGAATACACATTTTCCAAAACACGCATCCTGTTTGCAACAAGGCATTAAGGTAATACTGCAAAAAATGTGGCAAACCCATTCACTTTGTCCTGAATACAGTGTTATGTTTGGGGCAAATCCAATACAACACATTACTGATGACCACTATTCATATTTCAAGCATAATGATGACTGCATCATGTTATGGGTATGCTTGTAATCGTTAGGACTGGGGAGTTTTTCAGGATACAATTTTTTTTAACAATGGAGATAAAGCAAAATCCGAAAGGAAAACCTAGTTCAGTCTGCTATCCACCAGATACACCTTTGAGCAGGACAATAACTTAAAATATAAGGCCAAATCTACACTGGAGTTGCTAACAAAGACAGTGAATGTTCCTGAGTGGCCGAGTCACTGTTTGGACTTAAATCCCCTTCTAAATCTATGGCAAGACTTGAAAATGGTTGTCTAGCAATGATCAACAACCAATTTGACAGAGCCTGACGAATTTTGAAAATAATAAAATGGGCAAATATTGTACAATCCAGGTGTGCAAAGCTCTTAGAGACTGACCCAGTAAGACTCACAGCTGTAATCGCTGCCAAAGGTGATTCTAACATGTATTGACTAAGGGGGTTGAACGCTTATCTAATCAAGATAGTTTTTTTTTTTTTTCATACATTTTTTTTGTTTACAAACGTTAGAATTGGTCTTCCACTTTGAAATGACAGAGTATTGTGTGTATATCATTGGCAAACAAAATCTATTAAATCAACTTTAATCCGAATTTGTAACTAAACAAAATGTGGAAAAGGTCAGGGGTGTGAATAGTTTCTGAAGGCACTGTATATCCCCGCTAGACAGGCTGCTGTTATTATATAGTCTAGTCTGCTCTCCCTTTTCCTGTCCCTCTGTCTCTTACTCCTCCCTTTCCCGTTTCCCCTTCATCTGTGCCTCTCTCTGTATTTGCCCTTTGCCTCTTTGTTCCCCATCCCCCGCTCTCCTCCCGTTTTGCTCATTCTTTCCATACAGTGGTTGTATCTGACAACACTTATATAATGGCTTCACAGCCCTCAGCACTGAGGAATTACTAGCGTTCCTGAATATTTCCCGGCTAGTTTAGAGAATCTGTGTGCGTTTTGCAGTCCCCTTTATTGGCATATCTATTTACCATTCCTTGGCTGGCTGCCTCCCGCAGCAGTTTGAAGTGCTCTGTACCATGTCAGGAACATCTCACTAGACTAGCAGTATCTCTGCTCTTCACTGTGATGCTGCTGTTTTCATCTTCCTCTGCTATGGTGCTTCATCCTGAGAGAGGCCCATCAAATCTAGGTCAGCAGCTCCATTATTTATTAATTGTTTGTTTCACAGCTAGCTCATATTCCCCACTCAAAATCCCCCTCCCTATCCTCCTCCCAGTCCCAGCTCACATTGTGGTGTCTAATAATACCCTGGCTGCCCCAGGGGAAGATGCTGCCACTCAGCAGGATCTCACGCAGCACAGTAGAGGGTGTGATTGATGTCCTTGTCCTTGCTGCTGTCCCAACAGGCAGGTCAGGCCAGGGATGACTAACGCTGGGTAGAGCTAGGGCTGTTACGGTGACCGTATTACTGCCACACCGGTGGTCACAAGTCATCATCGCAGTCAAATTCCATGTGACCGTTTAGTCACGGTAATTATGTTTCTCCAAGCTCTGATGCTGCTGATGGTCATTAGTAGCCTACCAAACTTGCTAACTGCCTGGTACTCAGCACTCTATTGTCCCTCTAATCACTCTGACATCAATACAAATGTTTTCGATAATCAAATCAAACACTTCATGAAATTGCATGAGCTCATGTTGAGCAACATTTCAATAGACTGTGCTATTGTGTGAGAAAACAGAGTTTTGATGGCTTTTATTAAAAATAGGATCCCATTAGCTTTCTATAGGCTAGGCCTACTATATTTATTAACTTCCTTAATAATACGCACATTGTTTGTCTTTACAACAGGAGTATAGCCAACCTGGCTAGAATTAAAAATGAACCACGGGAAAAAGCGTCTTCCTTTTCGCTATTTAGGTGCATAGATAACAAGTATTTTTTCCTCTGCCCCTGTTCTGAGACAGGTACATGATAATGGTGCATTCTAAATCAAAACAAATTTCACACATATATTATTAAGTGTATGTAAAGACAAGACTAAATCAAGAATAGTCTGATGGGGTGACAATATTAGCTTATCCCTTGTGAATTATGTATTATCACTTGTAAATGATGCCCAATGTGTGCAATAAGGAACGAAACATGCATTTTTTTGGTGACTTTTTCAAATCAGTCGCACAACTCATGTAGCCTAGCCCATAGGCATATACGTTTTGATAAGGTTCGTATCACAACTAAAGTGGGCAAAAAACATGGCCAAAAGAATTAAGCACATTAATCTGCTTTACAACCAGTGTAGAGCCTAATTGGCATACACCACCAGTCAAAAGTTTTAGAACACCTACTCATTCAAGGGTTTTTCTTTATTTTGACTAATTATTGTAGAATAACAGTGAAGACATCAAAACTATGAAATACCACATATGGAATCATGCAGTGACTTAGTGCCATATAGCCATCCTTTCCCTTAGTGACAGCGTCGCACACACTTGGCATTCTCTCAACCAGTTTCATGAGGTAGTCACCTAGAATGCATTTCAATTAACAGGTGTGCCTTGTTAAAAAGTTAATTTGTGGAATTTCTTTCCTTCTTAATGCGTTTGAGCCAATCAGTTGTGTTGTAAAAAGGTAAGGGGGGTATACAGAAGATAGCCCTATTTGGTAAATGACCGGGTCCATAATGGCAAGAAAAGCAACAACAAAAAATGTAAAAATACATAAAGAACAGCTCAAATAAGCAAAGAGAAACAACAGTCCATTACTTTAAGAAATGAAGGTCAATCAATGCGGAAAATGTCAAAAACTTTGAAAGTTTCTTCAAGCGCAGTCGCAAAAACCATCAAGCGCTCAGATTAAACTAATTCTCATGAGAACCGCCACAGGAATGTCAGACCCAGAGTTACCTCTGCTGCAGAGGATAAGTTCATTAGAGTTACCAGCCTCAGAAATTGCAGCCCAAATAAATGCTTCAGAGTTCAAGTAACAGACACATCTCAACATCAACTGTTCAGAGGAGACTGTGTGAATCAGGCCTTCATGGTCGAATTTCTGCAAAGAAACCACTACTAAAGGACACCAATAAGAAGAAGACTTGCTTGGGCCAAGGAACACGAGCAATGGACATTAGACCGGTGTCAATTTGTCCTTTGGTTCCAACCGCCATGTCTTTGTGAGACGCGGTGTGTGTGAACGGATGATCTCCGCATGTGTATTTCCCACCGTAAAGCATGGAGGAGGTGTGATGGTGTGGGGGTGATTTGCTGGTGACACTGATTTATTTAGAATTCAAGGCACACTTAACCAGCATGGCTACCACAGCATTCTGCAGCGATACGCCATCCCATCTGGTTTGGGCTTAGTGGGAATATGATTTGTTTTTCAACAGGGCAATAGCCCAACACACCTTCAGGCTGTGTAAGGGATATTTGACCAAGAAGGAGAGTGATGAAGTGCTGCATCAGATGACCTGGCCTCCACAATGCCCGGACCTCAAACAAATGTAGATGGTTTGGGATGAGCTCGACCGCAGAATGAAGGAAAAGCAGCCAACAAATGCTCAGCATATCTGGGAACTCCTTCAAGACTGTTGAAAAGCATTCCAGGTGAAGCTGGTTGAGAGAAGGCCAAGAGTGTGCAAAGCTTCCATCATGGCAAAGGGTGGCTATTTGAAGAATCTCAAATACAGAATATATTTGGATTTGTTAAACACTTTTTGATTCCAGGATGTGTTATTTTACAGTTTTGATATTTTATTCTACAATATAGAAAATAGTAAAAAAAATATATAAAGAAAACCCTTGAATGAGTCGGTGTTCTAAAACGTTTGACCGGTAGTGTACATAGAGTTTCAAGTTAGGGGAAGATAATTTACCATAAAAATGCACTTTTATAATAAAGTATTACATGCATAACTGCATTTGCGAACACATTTGAGAACAGCATTTTCCTAATGTGTGCATTGCTGCGCTTCTAATGTGAAGAAATAGCCTAATAGTTAATCAACATTTTAAGCTAAAACGTTCTGATCTGTTGCATCAGCCTCATTGCTTTTAACTGTTTGTGGTTGTATTCATTTGGGATCTATCGCATCCAACAACTGTCCCAGCGTATGTTTGGAATATTTATTTAATGCACAGAAGGACAAGTTGACCAAAAGAATGGGTCAACTTTTGTACTATGGGGGATAGTAGATTAACATAGGCTAGTGCTGTTTGTTAGGCCTACTCATCTTGTTGGCTGATGAAAAGTAGGCTAAATATAGACAGTTCTTCTAACATCTTCAACATGGACTCTGGATTCCACACAAGTCCCCGATGTGTCCGTCTTCACTTCTAGCCTACTTCTTAGCTGTGAGAAGGACCTGATCATGTGATGGGCATTAGCTAATACGAATTGAGATATCTGAGAGAGCCATGTGAGCGAGAGGTGCTTCGGAGTATGGCAGCCAGGGGAAGGGAATTATAACTATTATATTCATCCGAAGGGCACAACAGCCACTTTGGTCGCAAAATGCATAGATTTTTTAGGGGGCATTACAGCCACACAAGGGGGTTGTCATCGGGAAATTCGAGGCCTGGTGAAAATATTATCAAGTGCTTATCAAATTGTGACAGAGACTGATGAAGTGTGTGCAGCCTGCACAAGAAACAACTCAGAGCCTTTAATGCAAAAAAAATTTAAAATCATTATAAGTGTCGCATCATGCAGCCTTAGAATGTATCAAACATCAAAACATACAGCCCAACATTTGTATCTCAACTAAAGTTGCAAAAATAACTTATAAATTGCATATATAAATAGCATATAGGAGGACCTGTTTCTTTGTTAAGCGCTCAACACAGAATAGCCGCATGTGCGCACTTCCCTGGCAATCGTTTGGAGAAAATGTCCTTTCTATTTTATTCAGCTATGTTCAATTGTATTCTTCATACTATAAAATATATTTTTTAAATAGTGCCACGAAATTCTAAGCAAATCTTGTCTGCTAAATGAGCTGGTGTAGCCCACAGACATATGGCATAGCCAAATCAGGGCCTAACATAAGGACAACTCAGAGTATGCTATTCTATTCTTCTGAAATAGACTACATTTTAATTCATATGTTCCTTTAGACCTGTCTAAAGTAAATAATAGATTTATTGTGAAGGTGTAGGCTATATGATATGGATATATTAGACATTAAAATGTAGATGTTCCAAAGGTCTGCATCAGTGGACTACGCGTGGAAGCCAGGAGATGCTAAACGTGTCTATGTTCATTAACGGTCAGTTGCCGTGAGACCGTCAGTCATTTGCTTGACAATCACCACCACAGCCCTAGGTAGAGCAGGCTAGTTTTCCCAATGAGGCAAAGCTCCTTCTCTTGCCACTTATTCAGAAATTGACTAAATTGACTAGAAATTATACATCCTCCAGAATAGATTAGAAAAATGGCCAAAATTACTATTCTGCTAACATTTGACATGCAGAAGACACCAACAGGACATAGGTAGCTAAACAGCAACAGTAAGTGTGGGTGTAACAACATAGCGCTCCGGGAATAATCTTGATTACTAACAACTCCCACCGACGCCAGATGGTAGAGTATGAGTGGGAACAATAATTTCTTCAGTGCTTTTTCAGAATCACCTTCCAGGTGCCATGACTTGTTGATGAGCAGAGAAACAGTACTAGCAGAGTGTCATCCACTGTGTTGATAACAGGTGAAGGGAGAACAGAGCAGTGAGCAGCACAACCTTCCCCTGAGCCTCTGACAGAAAACAGAACCTGTAGAAAGCAACACACACTGACTGCACCAGCTCTATTCATGGGACACATCCTCAGAGCTAGCTAACATTCCACACATCTGTGTCTGCTGCCACTTACCGTAAAACTTGAATTAAACGCAGTCTCAAATAGCAGCCTGTCCCTTTCAATAGCCAGGAATCGGCACACATTTCAGCAAATAATTGCCGGTTTCAAACAAAATGCGGGATCTAACTGAATTTTTATGAGCGAACATTGAGTACCAGAAAGATTGCGCAAAAGAAGAAAAAGGAGAACATAATTTCCATTGAGACTTTTTATGCAAAATCGAGGATGTATGATAGGCAGCCTTTGCAAGTCTCATTTGCGATGGATTTGTTATTCTAATGTTTATACTGGTCACAAACAGTGTGGTAGTCTTTTCAACATTTTATCGAGCAAAAGCGTCCTGCATTAAGGAAATAGACGCCTGGATCAAACAGATAATAAATAAATGGCAAATAAATGCCTGCGCTATTCAAATAAATGCCTGCGCTATTCATTTAAGACACAGCCATCACCAGCGCAGCTAAAGCAGAGCACAGTAGTTGTGGAGTAGGCCAGGACCTCGAAAAGTGAAAGGCAATCGGCATTACTTACGACTGCCTCACCACCATCAAGGAACTGATCTCTTGCTGAAGAGAAAATATTCATTACCATTAGCTGCTGTGTTATGCATTTACACTGTTAAACCTATGCTTTTGGAGGGTTTCTGTGACCCAGCAGGCACATAGAAAAATATATTCAAGCCAGTACCCAACCATTCCTGGGAGAGAAAACACAACAGCACAGCTACTTCCCACATCCCTGCTTGTTTACTCTGGGCATTTAGTAGCTATAAATAACCACATACAGTGTCAAATGACTCCCCACACCATGCTAAATAACCACTTAACCTCAGCCAGCCAGGCGAAATGTCAGCACAGTTAAGAGAAAGCTGTCCTATCCAAATCAGCACTTTAAACCAAACCAATCAACGTAGGAGTACATTTCCTAAGTAATCAACACTGACCTTTAACATGTCCTCTGCCCCTCCCAGAGGAAGTTGTGGGCGGTGGGCTGAGTGCCTCATGAGAGACTCCGGCCCCATGTCCAGCCGAGGACGCTTCATCTCAGCATATTCCATCTCTGATAGGCTGTTGGGATCGGGCAGGTATATGTGCTCATAGCGGATGTGTTGCTCCTGACCTCTGTAGGGACAAAGAGAGAAAGACAGGTAAACAACTAACATTTGTAAGTATGGTATATCAGACTACGAGGAAGTCAAGCCAGCAAACTGGCACCATAATAGTCCTGAGCCGATGTAATAAAATGACCACTGCATATTCAGAACTGTACATTTGTTAAATCAATTCACAGATCAAGTGCAATGTTGCGGGGCATGAAATAAAAGCCCTCTATTTAGGGCTGGGCGATAAGGACAAAATATCATATCATGGTATTTTTCAAATGTGACAATATTTTATGCTTTTGATGAATAAAAGTTCTACATTTGCATTATGAGTAGTGCGTGACCCTAGGGTGGCAACACATATATTCTAAATTATTTCAATGGGTCTTTCACCATTCTGATTGTTTTATAGTGTTCAATTCAACTTCAACATAAAATCATTTCCTGCATTTCCATCAATTTCTGCATTTCCTCCACTCATTTGAGATCATTTCCACACTGCCACGATACGGGCAAAAATACAAGGCCTTATTTTTAACCAAATGTTGCAATTGCGATTTAGATCAAAACACTTTGGTGATCTTTTGGAATCATGGAAATAGAATGTTTATTATAATTCTAGTTAGAATATAAATAATAGTGGGCACTTTGAATAGTGTTGTTTGACATGACAATGAATGAAAATGCTGTGGACGAGTTATTGTGAGGGTAGAAACTAAAGTGATGTTTAGTGTTCCCTAGCGGACCCTATATTCTTTGGCTACATTAAATCTTTATTCATGTAGCCAACATATTCATGCTTTGCCTATTCCTCTTTGATTTAGAAGATACTGTTGCACAAACATGCTTATTTAGGCCTGCACCAGCACTGGTATCAGACTGTATTAGTTAGCTACGTTTGCTCTGACTCAGTACTTTTATTAGCTAGTTAGCTAGCCAGCTAACTATCCATTAGTGGCTAACACAATTTAGTTTAACTTGCTAAGAAAATACAAACTAGCTGTTTGCAGATGTAAGAAACAAACTAATATTGTAATTATTGAACGCTTGTGGATTATTGAACGCTTGCTTTATTTATATTAAGATATTCATGGTCATATATTATATGGTATTATGGTATTATATGACGTATTACAGTAATATGGAGTTATTCATGGTCATTGTGTATTATATGACGTATTACAGTAATATGGAGTTATTCATGGTCACTGTGTGTTATATGACGTATTACAGTAATATGGAGTAATTCATGGTCATTGTGTATTATATGACGTATTACAGTAATATGGAGTTATTCATGGTCATTGTGTATTATATGACGTATTACAGTAATATGTAGTCATTCATTGTCATTGTGTGTTATATGACATATTACAGTAATATGGAGTTATTCATGGTCATTGTGTGTTATATGACATGTTACAGTAATATGGAGTTATTCATGGTCATTGTGTATTATATGACGTATTACAGTAATATGGAGTTATTCATGGTCATTGTGTATTATATGACGTATTACAGTAATATGGAGTTATTCATGGTCATTGTGTATTATATGACGTATTACAGTAATATGGAGTTATTCATGGTCATTGTGTATTATATGACGTATTACAGTAATATGGAGTTATTCATGGTCATTGTGTATTATATGACGTATTACAGTAATATGGAGTTATTCATGGTCATTGTGTATTATATGACGTATTACAGTAATATGAGTTATTCATGGTCATTGTGTGTTATATGACGTATTACAGTAATATGGAGTTATTCATGGTCATTGTGTGTTATATGACGTATTACAGTAATATGGAGTTATTCATGGTCATTGTGCAGAATTTCTTTTTTAGGAAGAGTGATTCTAGACATCAGAGTGATTGCCAATATCCATTCCGAAGAGCTTCTCCACCCCTCCGTACAATGGTAGAAGTGCTTTATCACTTGAGAACACCACTCTGCTACATGAAAAAGTGGCAATCCATGAAACACTCAAAGCAGATAATGGTCCTCGGGGAGACGTGGGATTTGACAACATGACCATAATGATTAACGTATCCATTTGTAAGGCCAACACGGTGAGTGGTCTAAACAAAGGAAACGACACAAGAACAACTAGGCCGATCCCACTCACTGCGTGGCCCACTTATGGCAGCATACAGGCCTTGCATATTTCCGGTCCCTTCTGTACATATGCCTAGGTTTACACAACTGATGCATTCCATGTCTGCACACAACCCCAGGGCGATTAGCTAAAAGTTTGTGGTCATAATGACCTCAGTTGGTAGAGCATGGCACTTGCAACGCCAGGGGTGTGGGTTTGATTCCCACAGGGGACCAGTACGAACAAATATGAAAATGTACTGTATGCACTCACTAAGGCACTCTGGATAAGAGCGTCTGCTAAATTACTAAAATGTAAAAATGCAAATGTAAAAACCCATGACTTAAACAGAAGGAGCAGCATAATTAGTTATTGGATTGGAATACTGAGGCATATCAAACAGACACCAAAAATGACAGTTCTGTAACCCACCTTCCGACTGCCACTACTAATACACTACACTAAAACACAGCATAAAGCCTAGTTGCTCTTCTATCTTTTTGAATTGTCAAGTGGTCACTACTCACTTGGGCCACACACACAGACATCCAAAACCATGACTGACCTCTCCTGCGGCCCTTTCCCTGCAACATCCCTGTACTGTAGCGCCGAACCAGAACAGAGCAGGGAGGCCTGGAATGCTAACAATTAGATGGCTAAAATCATGGGTGGAAGGGAGAAGAGGGGAGCAGAGCTGCAATACAATAGATCATGATCTGCTGTACGTGTGGTTTAAGACTCACAGTACATTCAAACTCAGGGAATTCAAACAAGCAAAAAACGTTATAAATAAGGGTCTGGAAAAGCAGGCTGTGTCCTTCAATGTTCAGTGAAATGAAAGGTTTTGAATATTCAGTTCACTACTAATCTCGTTCCCAGACACTTCCACCCGAATGTGTGAAGAGTCTGGTGGACCATTGAGTCAAACTTGGCCTACGTTAGCCAATAGACAAAGACCGGGAGAAACTCCTGGCGCATAGGCATTGGCTTATTCACCTTAATCTACCAACCATTCATCTCCCACAACACCTTCCCCCTTACACCCCCCCCCTGTAAACTAGCACACCACAAGCACAGAGCCCCGCCTTGCAGTTGTGTGAGTCGCTAAAATTAAATGACAAACACTCCCATAGAATTCTATGGTCACTCCCACTAAGGCCAACTTTGAATCGTTGATGTACCATGCTTATATACGCAATAGCCTGGGGACGAGGTTAGTTCACTACATACATCAGTTAAGGTTAATGACTTGGTAATGGTGCTCTGTTCCAGATTAGGCCAGATGCTGGTAGATGCTGGAATGTCGGTGACAAGACTGCCAATGTCAAAATGGAAGTGGCTTCTTGGGGTGGGAAAGGCCAACTGGGAAACACAACCACAATTGCCAGTGCAGAGCCACAAAGGACTACTGTGTGGTTCATTTTAGTGCCAGTGAGCAGAAAGCGTTTGTCTTGCAGGGTGCCAGTGGTACTATAATAATTTAGCCAGGATCTGCTATATTCTCCCCAATGACTAGACTGCAGGAAAGTAGCAGTTACATATAACACAATCCTGAATCTGCATGTGAAAGGTGTCATGGGGTGGCCTGGACTGAGAAATGACAGAAGTTCTGGTGTATACTTGCTTAAAGGGATAGTTCACCCAAATTACAAAATGACACATTGGTGCCTTATACTGTAAGCAGTCTATGGACAAGGTATGACAGGAATCCATGCTTTGGTTTGGTTTCCCTAGCACTGCTTCCCCATTCAAGTCATGGGACTGCTACTTATTTTTATTTATTTTTAAATCATCTATAAGTGACTTTGTTGAGCTTTACAGTCAATTTTTTGTTACTTTCAGATGTTTTGGTCATGACGCGCGATAAATGCTAATAGCATGACTGAATGAGATTTGGAAATGCCCCAGAATTACCATACCTTGTCCATAGACTGCTTACAGGGAAACCAACATGTAATTTGGGTGAACCATCCCTTTAAACAGTGATGCAAAAAAATAGATGGCAAAAAATGAAAATCCAGATGGTGTGTAAAAGCCCTTCCCCCTCACTCCCCTTTTAGACACACGCCCCTCTGATTGCCATAGAGGCTTGGCACTTACATAATCACATCATCAAGCTCTGTAGCTATTTTTTATTCCCCCCTTTTCCCTCTCTCCAAGCTTATGCATGAGCGTGCGACATAATCTGATCCCTGGGGAGGATTTGACAGGAGTAAAAAGGGGTAGAGGGGTGAGGGACATCAGGGAGCAGGCGGTAAGCAGCGCTGTGATACAATACAACAACGTCTCCATTAGTCTCTCTCTGGCTCAGGTCCCCTTATGAGCAGAGCACAGATGATGCGTGCCGATAGCGCTGCGTTATCGTGGAAGCACTACGCGTTTGTGCCTTTGCCAATCTCTCCACCCCCCCCCACCCCCACCCCCCGAGGAAAAGCTGCAGCTGTGCAGAGAGCAGGGGAGGCGGGGAGAGAGAGGGGGCCAGGGGTAGAAGCTCCATGGCAGGGATGGGGAACTGAAATGAGTACAGGAAGAGAGAGACAAAAAGGAGAGAACATCAAACAGATAAAAACGGGATTACCAGTCGACTCCGCAAACTAAACAGAGACAACTGTGTTTGATAGTTGATTTTTTTTAAATGGAGAGGATAACTTCTACGTGACGCAATAGCCTAGACAGTGCTGTGCCTTGGGCAAAACAACACAGTAAGGAAAGGGAAAATATTCCACTAAAGCCTCCTTCAGAGAATTTGTTCAAATAAGGATAGTTCAAGACTAAGGTTATCATCATTAACTTTCCGCATGATCCTAGCACATCACCCCTGCTTGCTCATCTATTCTTTAGACACACCAAGGTCTCATAATGCCTTCAAAAGCACTTAACTAAAAGGCTAATGCTGAGAAGAAAAGAAAGTTCACTGACAGCCCTGCTCCGTTCATTTCAGGTGACCTCGTACAACCTCTGAGACTCCTGGTACACATAGCCCATGGGCCTAGATTAGGCACCTAAACATTTTATTTTAAAGTGGTTTCTGCTGCTCTACAGTAAAAGCCATTATCCCTTCTGGGATTTAAGAGGCCAATAGGAAGAAGAGACATAGTATGTGTGAAAGACTGAAAGTGTATGAAAAGCACACAGAGAGGATACTGTTTTGCTTAGGGAATCAAATTGTCAAATCTGTCGCAGACTCGATGGAAACCTAGCTTATGTCTCTAACTTTTCACTTTGAATTTCATTCCTTATTCATCCTTCTAATATGAAGGACTTGTCTCAATGAGGAGGATGCTCAGACGCCAAATATAGCAGAGTGCCTAGAACTATGCTTCTGAAGTGAGTACCTGGCACCCCAGAGGGCAAGAGACTGATGCTTTGCCAAGGACAGATTCACACTATTCAGAATAGGTGTGTGAGAGACAGCAAATTCTCAGGGTGGAATCTCAGACCACTTGAAGCAATGCTGAGCGTTTAGGCCTAATGCTTGACTAGGGACTCACAAGCTGATGCCTCTCCGCAAAACCTGTCAGGATGCTCTCGATGGTGCCGCTGTAGAACGTTTGAGGATCTGGAGACCCATGCCAAATCAATGTCCCCTTGGGATGATGAGGAGAACAGTGTGGTGTTCATTTGTGCTGACAGAACTAGTGGAGTCCTCTACTGTACCCAGAAAGAAGACAGGGCAGAGAAGTAGTGGTCAAGGAAGGACACAATGCTCCCTGGGAAATGCTGCCCGGGCAGGTTCTTCAATAACAAAGTCCCAGAGAGCCAGTAAGCCTGTCTGACTGATAGTGAAAGACAAGGCACAGCTAGCCACACACAAATGGTTGGCCGCACACTGCTACACATTACACGCACGCGGGGACACACACTGACACAACTACCATCTGGTGTCGGCCAATGTGTCCCCGTAGAATTCCTGAGGGTAATGTTGCTTAACTCACTTGACATCCTCTTGAGACAGGGCCTCCATTACAACCACAAAGAAAGATGTTCAGGTGGATTTCCAGAGAGGAGAGGACAGTGAACTAATACAAATGAACAGGAAGACCTCCTGGGGAGCCACTGCTGCACAACGCTGCTTTGACAGCCATTTGACTAGGATCCAGTTGATCTCATGAGAAAAACACTTCACTTCAGTTGCATCTTGTACTTTGTTCCTAGCTAACATATGCAGGAATATCGGCTAAGTCAATCAACTGAAAAAAAACAAAAACACGTTGCACTCGAGGCCTTTCATCTGTGTGATATGCAAACAATTACGCATATAAATCATTCATAACCACTCATCAAGACGACTCCTCAGAAAAAGCATGACTATATAATGAATAAACCACTTGGGTAGATATAAGACCGGAGTCTTCTGAGATACGCGACATACATTGCAATGCTGCGTCTGACATGGCTCAACTGTAGAAGGCTACCAATAACCAGGCTACATTACGCTCCGGTCCAGAGCAGCTCAGCACCACACATTACAATGGAAAGACTTGGGTGTGCCAATTACATTAGGTTTGCATAAACTTAGTAAAGAGGGAGAACAAAACATATTGGCTCGGTTAACACTGAGAACTGTGACAGAAAAATGCTGAAGGAAAGTGTTTTGCCTCAAGATGACTTGATTTTCTCTGCTGCTCGGTCTGTCAAAGGATTCCATGAGGAAGAGCAGGGTGTGTGTAATCATGTCAAATAGTAGTACAAAGTAGTAGCTAGCTACGTACCTCTCATTCCCTGGCTGGAACTCGGACAGCAGAGAGGGTCTGCGGCGGTGGGGCTGAGCCAGGTGGGAGCTGTAGTCACGAGAGTGAGGGTGATAGTCCACCAGTCCCACATCCTGAAACATACAACACAGCAACACATGAGGAGAGGAGAACTGGAACATTACACAAAATAAAAATAAGAAATAAGCAAGACAAGTTTATGATGGCGTGTTTCAACTCTCACCCATGTTTTTTCAATTATTCCCTCGTTTTCTCCCTCTATCTCCCTGGTCATTACTGTATAATCCTCGCTCTCCATTTCCCTCACACATATGAGAGAGTGGCCTTCTCTACACGTGCACCTCTCTCACTGAGCGGAGGCTGAGGGATTGACTGTGGGGTTTGGATCGTCTGTCTGCCCTTATCTCCTCCTCAACGTGATGACGAGTTGGAGTGGGGGGGGATTAACAAGCAGGCGCAGCTGTGGGGATCCTGGGGGGTAACCCTTGGATTCCCTCCTTATAATAGAGAGAGGCTTAAGCCAACATGGGACATCACGCCACAAGATGAGCGTGCATACTAGCTAGGGGCCTCTTGCGGGAAGTCTACCTCTGATCCTGTAAACTAACTATCATAACCATTATGAAATGAGGGAAGACGTGAGGCCATCATTGAGAAATCCTTAACAAGATTCCACCATTTATTTATTTCACCTTTATATGAGCCCTGCATGAACACATCAATGAACAAGAATTACACTATACATATCTATATACACACACAACACATGAAAAGCAAACAAAACAATCATATGAAAACACACATTCTTCAGTAAGAAAGGTCCTATAACATGAGCCCGATTTGCCCTAGAGGCACCAACCATGACAACATGAACTTTCAACTCAAACATCTAATAAAGGAGCAGGTTCTAGGGCGTCACACCCTGTGTGCGCACAACAGTGTAGCCTCAGAACGCTAATGTTAGAAAAACACAACCTTGGGCCCCTAGGGTCGTGCTCCCTCCATCGGTGCAGCATAAGTCTTTGTTGACGAAATCACTGCTAACGATTGGGAGCCAGGGTAACATCTACAATTATACGCTCAGCTTTTCATGTGAAGGTGCTAAGTACCAGTGTTCCTGGCTTCAGCGAAAACCAGCTCAGAGTTTCCCAGGGCTCTTACCGTGTGTGCCCGTGCCAGCTGCAGTGGTAGACTGGCAGGGTTTGGCAGGTGGCGGGTGTCCACAGCCCTCCGGCCCTGAGGCACAGACTGGGGGTGGGAGGACATAGTGGTGGAGCCGCTTCCTCTACAGACAGGAAGTGGGTGGGGCTGTAGAGCAGGCGCTGTACATCATGGGTTGGGTCCTGTAGACAGCGACCTGTAGGGAGAAGGGAACAGCAAGGTGAGACACTTGTCACTTACAAGTCAGGACAGTTGACCACCCCAAATCAAGCCACTTTGAAGTCAGACATTCTAATCAGGGCTTTAGGAGTCTTTGGCACGGATATCAGCTTTCTGCAGAACAATAATAGCCTAATCCTTCTAGTAGATTGAGAAGGGTGAAACACTGTTTGGCCACCAGCTCTTTTGGAACAGTTACAGTCGAATGTTTCAGTGCATCCCGGTTTAAGTGTCAGTACATCTCTTCAGCAGCTGCTATCACTTTCACTGCTCCTGAGGGAGGGGACTGGGAGATCTTGCACCTGCTTGGCCGGATACATGGCTCCCTGGCCCTGCACACTGAATGGCCTTCTGTCCCTTGCACTGGAGGAGTTGTCTATGAACAGCTAAGTCAAGCAGCTAGTTGATAACCTAATGCCCAGGGTTTAACAGGGATTTCCATGCACTGTATGTACACTATGTTAAGACATGGATGTTCCAACACTAATTAAGTTTTAACGCCAAGGACATTTCACCAAACGGCAGCTAATGCACTTCTAGTGTGACAGAGATGGATTCAAATGGATTGTGATACAACAAGTGCTCTGTGTTACTCCCCCACAACCACCTTGTAAAACCTCAGGGTAGTGCTGAGTTATTAACCAACATTTCCAGGGATGTAACTCCACCAATACGCTTGTCACAGGTTCAAATGTTTAAGATGCGAGTGCATTGGTGTGCGGGACCCAAACCGATCCAAAATGTAGAATGCTTGGTTCAGAAAATCGATTCAAACATTACGAATCCCCGGTTCACTAAAATTACTTTCTACCTTCCGAAAACACCTAATATTTTGTGACAACTAAAGCGTATTTTCTTATATTTAACCTTTATTTAACTTGGCAAGTCAGTTAAGAACAAATTCTTATTTACAATGATGGCCTACACCGGCCAAACCCGGAAGACACTGGGCCAATTGTGCGCCGCCCTATGGAACTCCCAATCACTGCCGGTTGTGATACAGCCTGGATTCAAACCAGAGTGTCTGTAGTGATGCCTCAAGCACTGAGATGCAGTGCCTTATACCTCTGCACCACTCAGGAGTTCTTTCCTTCAGTGTCGAACTAAGCATGTAACTGTGTTGTTGACAGTCATTGATCAACAAGTAATTTTTCTTGCCGAACAAACCTGGCAATATCAGTAGCTTAATCAAACTGATCACTGTGTGCTGCTTCGCACGCAATATTAGGCTTTGTAATTTGCTAGGTTATTATCAAATCCGCTGTTGAAAATGTTGTTCAACCAGAATAAAGTAGCCTAAGAAACCACCTGAGACGCGACTCTTCTGATCTACCTGCTGATCGGGGCTAGATTACATTCAACATTTTTTTCAGATTGTTAAGGATCACCATCAGTTTCAGTACTTTTGCTTTAAACAAATCAGTGTACACTACCGGTCAAAAGTTTCGAACACCTACTCATGCAAGGGTTTTTCTTTATTTTTACTATTTTCTACATTGTAGAATAATAGTGAAGACGTCAAAACTATGAAATAACACGTATGGAATCATGTAGTAACCAAGAAAGCGTTAAACAAATCAAAATATATTTTCTATATTTGAGATTCTTCAAATAGCCACCCTTTGCCTTGATGACTGCTTCGCACAGTCTTGGCATTCTCTCAACCAGCTTCATGAGGTAGACACCTGGAATGCATTTCAATTAACAGGTGTGCCTTAAAAGTTAATTTGTGGAATTTCTTTCCTTCTTAAAGCGTTTGAGCCAATTAGTTACCATCTAACAAGGCAGAACAGTTGAATTGATACACCCTTCTGTTTCCAATTCCTTATACAATTGTTTTTTATGCTCATTGCACTTTTATAAAACACAGACTAGTCAGCTAGTGTAACAGTCTGGGGCTAAAATGCTGCTAGCAGCATGTGGTACCACAATGCCGTGTGCAACAGAAACTGAGCATTCATTGGAGTTGAGACATAAAAAGGTTAGAAAGGTTAACTTCTCTATTACAGTAAAATAATGTCTCAATGTGTTTCAGTGTCCATATGACCCATTCTGTTGGACCAAACCTCAAATACTAATATTCAGTTGAAACCGCTTGCTGTCTGAGTGGAAGAAGTGATTTCAGTGAGTGGCAGGGGTAGGGGCTTGGTGCCTGTGTGGGAAGATGCACAGTGCACACAGGACAGAAGGCGCGAAGGAGAGGAGACCAACGAGACATGAGAACAAGCAGACCTAAAAGTTCAGAAAAATGTAAAATAAAAAAACCTGATTCCTGTAACATCGCACAATTCAAGCACAGCCAGTATGCCATGATAATGTATTGGGCCTATAGCACAAACCTCATTGCTACAGAACAGCTTTTAATAGGTTAATGTGGATAGGCTTAAATTTTTTTAGCAGCCTAAAATCCCCTCCATGGTGAAGCAAATTCGTGGAGTAGTCAGAAACATCCTTCACCATGAAATCTGAGCGGTAGATTGGTTTGGTGACCACTGCTGTATCACATCGGAGCCCATGTGTATCTAGGGGTCACATTAACACAGGATTGTGTGTTTCACGCAGAAAAGGCACGATAAAACACCGAAAAAATATATTGCTGCGTTTGTAACATTGTTAATTGCTTGTTATTGTAAATTCTACTCGGCTTCAGTCAGGGCTGGCTCCAAATTATGAATGTAAAATGACTAATCGCTTCAGTTGCACTTCTCCACTCTCCGCTCTGATTGATGTATAGGCTACTTTTCTCCAGTGTAGTTTTTCTCCGGTAGCAAGTGAAAATGAAAGATTAACTTCAAGAAAAACATTAGGAAATGTAGCTTGCTACATTCTCTTTTTATGATAAAACAGAAATATAAATGCCTATGCATTGTTTATGCAAAAAATATATCTTGCTTTTTCATTATAAGCTACAAGGCCAAATAGCGTTGCACTTCTACTGTAATCTGATTAAAAAAAAATTCTGCCGAATGTGTTGACCTAATGTATTTTCTGTGAAGAAAAACTATATTTGCACACCCCTTATCACTCTAATGAAGCAAAAAAAAGAGATTCATTTCAATATAAAAAAACGCAGGTGAAATGGTTTAAAAAGATTTTTTGATGGTCTGCGTTTTGAACATGCAGATTTCTGAAAGCTAATGCATTCCCTGGTTTCTAGATACGTGTCAAATCGTCTTGAAAGGGAAAGATGCAGATACCTAGAAAAAAAACTATTCTGGTTAGTAAACAACTGTGTGATCAAGCTCTCCGCACCGGATGTGAGTAAGACCTTTAAACTGGTCGCCAGACAGATTACCAGGACGTGTACTCCGAGCATGCGCTGACCAACTGGCAAGTGTCTTCACTTTCAACCTCTCCCTGTCCGAGTCTGTAATACCAACATGTTTCAAGCAGACCACCAGTGTTCTTGGGCACAGGGACTAACCTGCCTAAATGACTACCGACCCGTAGCACTCACGTCTGCAGCCATGAAACACATTGAAAGGCTGGTCATGGCTCACATCAACACCATTATCCCAGAAACCCTAGACCCACTGCAATTTGCATACCGCATTAACAGATCCACAGATGTTGCAGATGATGCAATCTCTATTGCACTCCACACTGCCCTTTCCCACCTGGACAAAAGGAACACCTATATGAGAATGCTCTTCATTGACTACAGCTCAGCGTTCAACACCATAGTGCCCTCAAAGCTCATCACTAAGCTAAGGACCCTGGGACTAAATAACTCCCCCTGCAACTGGATCCTACACTTCCTGACGGGCCGCCCCCAGGTGGTAATGGCAGGTAACAACACATCTGCCATAGTGATCCTCAACACGGGGGCCCCTCAGGGGTGCGTGCTCAGTCCGCTCCTGTACTCCCTGTTCCCTCATGACTGCAAGGCCAGGCACGACTCCAACACCATCATTAAGTTTGCTGATGACACAACAGTGGTAGGACTGACCACCGACAACGATGAGACAGCCTATAGGGAGGAGATCAGAGACCTGACCGTGTGGTGCAAGGACAACCTCTCCCTCAACGTGATCAAAACAAAAAGGAGATGATCGTGGACTACAGGAAAAGGAGGACCGAGCACACCCCCATTCTCATCGACGGGGCTGTAGTGGAGCAGGTTGAGAGCTTCAAGTTCCTTGGCGTCCACATCACCAACAAACTAACATGATCCAAGCACACCAAGATAGTTGTGAGGAGGGCATGACAAAACCTATTCCCCCTCAGGAGACTGATAAAATGTGGCATAGGTCCTCAGATCCTCAAAAGGTTCTACAGCTGCACCATCGAGAGCATCCTGACGGGTTGCATCACTGCCTGGTATGGCATCTGCTCAGCCTCCAACCGCAAGGCACTATAAAGGGTAGTGCTTAAGGCCCAGCACATCACCGGGGCCAACCTTCCGGCCATCCAGGACCTCTATACCAGGCAGTGGCAGAGGATGGCCCTAAAAATTGTCAAAGACTCCAGCCACCCTAGTCATAGACTGTTCTCTCTGCTACCGCAAGGCAAGCAGTACTGGAGCGCCAAGTCTATGTCCAAGAGGCTTCTAAACAGCTTCTAACCCCAAGCTATAAGACTCCTGCACAGCTAATCAAATGGCTACCCAGACTATTTGCACCACTGCCCCTACGCTGCTGCTACTCCGTTTTTATCCATGCATAGCCACTTTAATAACCCTACCTGCATGTACATAATTACCTCAACCGGTACCCACTGTATATAGCCCTGCTATTGTTATTTACTGCTGCTCCTTAATTATTTGTTTTTCTAATCTCTTACTTTTTTTTGTTGGTATTTGATCAAGGGCTTGTAAGTAAGTAAGCAAGCATTTCACTCTAAGGTCTACACCTGTTGTATTCAGGGGCATGTGACAAATAAAATTTGATTTGATTGAGCGGAAGTCGGTTCTCTAGAAAGAAATCAAATAATTCACGACAAACCTAGTCAAGAACTATGTGGGACGCTGGGCTGAAGGGAGTTGTAGTTTTCATTAAGCAAATATTCAACCTAGTTCAGCGCAGAAATACGGTAATTAACTACAATGACCATAATCCATTGCGCTTGTTCTTTCCGGCTCGGACTGAGATGGCTACACTTTTATGCCTGCTACATTAGGTTAGATGGATAGACCACATGAATGAGGAATGTACACAATGACGAGAGGGACAAAGACTGCTTGTGAAAGTATGCCTTATTTTAAGAACTAGTAAAATGGTGGTCAGACAGCTCTGCAGAATGCTTAGGCATGATAGAGCGTTATCTGGCTGCTATTGCCTGAGCAAAGATGAGATGACTTTAAGAAATGAATAAAGTCATCACATAAAAACTAAGGAACATACAACAGAAATGTTTTATTATTTCATAGTCATTTCATTTTTTCTATTTATGTCTACACAATGTGGACCGGACTGAGAGAATGGAATATTTTCAATTTGGCAATTGAATGTTCACCATTTTTGGCTTTTGAATTTCCATTCAAATATATATTTTTTGCTTTTTAATGTCATTATTTCAACGACAAAAATAGAATACAAAATTGAAAACCATGATTATTCGTTTTTAATCTAACCAAAACCGAACTGTCCTCAAAAAGCACTAACCGTTCAGCATTAGCTCAGGGACAAGATCTCCTATCCTTCATGGTGATGAAGAAAAGTAAATAAAAGAGTGGGAAGACAGGCATAATCCTCTTACTGTTTTCATGCCTATTACAACACACATTACTGAGAGAAAATAGATTGACATATACAGCGGAGAGATCATGTGAAGCAGTGAGTGTGTGTACAGTACCAAATGCCCTGCAATCAAGGAGTGTTTGTTATTGCAGAGCACACTAACAAAACTGAAAGAGGGAGATCACGTTTAGAATCAGACACATTCTCTCACACACACCCTTGTATTTTTTATAGTAATAGGGAGTACTCCTAACATCTGACCTGTGAATCTTGCCAAAAGAGGCATTAGGACACTTGCCATTTCCCTGGGCCGCTGAGGAATGATGTTCCTGGTAACTCAGGTTTCACCACTAATCTGTGTGGGGTGCAGTCTGCACATGGAGGGCAGTGCGTATTGGCTGCCAGAAATATGGCCTAACATGTGATGTTACAGTGCCTTGGCTTTGAGCAACCACCCAAACCAAAGCGCTCTCTCTCACATACCGTAGAAACAAGGAATAAATATTTGCAGCTGTAGAACTGAAAACTGTACAATATTACTTCCCAGTAATCTTGAAAGTCAAGTCATCATGAAACCCTCCCCTAACCTGCGATATCAGCTACTAAATTCAATTCCATCATACTTCATTACTGGTTCGATTCCAGGCTGTATCACACCCGGCCGTGATTGGGAGCCCCATTGGCCCAGCATCGACCGGGTTTGGCCAGGGTAGGCAGTCATAGTAAATAAGAATTTGTTCTTAACTGACTTGGCTCGTTGAATAAAAATATATATACACTACCGTTCAAAAGTTTGGGATCACTTAGAAATGTCCTTGTTTTTTAAATAAAAGCACATTTTTTGTCCATTAAAATAACATAAAATTGATCAGAAATACAGTGTATCAAATCAAGTTTATTTTATATAGCCCTTCGTACATCAGCTAATATCTCGAAGTGCTGTACAGAAACCCAGCCTAAAACCCCAAACAGCAAGCAATGCAGGTGTAGAAGCACGGTGGCTAGGAAAAACTCCCAAGAAAGGCCAAAACCTAGGAAGAAACCTAGAGAGGAACCAGGCTATGAGTGGTGGCCAGTCCTCTTCTGCCTGTGCCGGGTGGAGATTATAACAGAACATGGCCAAGATGTTCAAAATGTTCATAAGTGACAAGCATGGTCAAATAATAATCAGGAATAAATGTCAGTTGGCTTTTCATAGCCGATCATTAAGAGTTGAAAACAGCAGGTCTGGGACAGGTAGGGGTTCCATAACCGCAGGCAGAACAGTTGAAATTGGAATAGCAGCAAGGCCAGGTGGACTGGGGACAGCAAGGAGTGTAGACATTGTTAATGTTGTAAATGACTATTGTAGCATGTGTACACCTATCTACATAGGTGTACATAGGCCCATTATCAGCAACCATCACTCCTGTGTTCCAATGGCACGATGTGTTAGCAAATCAAAGTTTATCATTTTAAAAGGCTAATTGATCATTAGAAAACCCTTTTGCAATTATGTAATAATTATGCAATAAAACTGGCCTTCTTTAGACTAGTTGAGTATCTGGAGCATCAGCATTTGTGGGGTTCGATTACAGGCTCAAAATGGCCAGAAACAAAAGACTTTCTTCTGAAACTCGTCAATCTATTCTTGTTCTGAGAAATGAGGGCTATTTCATGTGAGAAATTGCTAAGAAACTGAAGACCTGGTACAACGCTGTGTACTACTCCCTTCACAGAACAGCGCAAACTGTCTCGAAAACAGAATAGAAAGAGTGGGAGGCCCCGGTGCACAACTGAGCAAGAGGACCAGTACATTAGAATGTTTAGTTTGGGAAACAGACGCCTCACAAGTCCTCAACTGGCAGCTTCATTAAATAGTACCCGCAAAACACCAGGCTCAATGTCAACAGTGAAGAGGTGACTCCGGGATGCTGGCCTCCTAGGAAGCTGCGAAAAATGTGCTTTTCTTTCAAAAACTAGGACATTTCTAAGTGACCCCAAACTTTTGAACAGTAGTGTATATGAGCAGAAATATGAGTTTGTAATATTGATGGGCACCAAAATAATTTTTCAAGTCCATTTCTGCTTGATACCTGGTATGTCAAATTGCAGTTTTTTATAAATAAACTATGCAATTCATGTAACACACAAATGCTATTTCATCTCAATGGTGCTTGAGCTTTATTTTCTGAAAATATTTTGGATGTTCAACACTTAGACCCAGATTATATATTCATGAAAACAGTGACCCAAGTCTCTCCAGTATGTGAGTACAGTGAGAGACTGTGAGAGGGAGGGAGAGAGAGAAAGAAATTGAGCTGCAGTTCCGAGGAAGACACACTGACTATTCATAGTATGTTAAAGAATTCTAGTGAAGTAACCCTTTTGGACAACACTATCTGCCACATTGAAGAACTCCTGGGTAAGTGAATTATCACTTCTACCTCTAATCAGCAATCATAGGATTCATTCATGCTCCTTAGATGCCAATATTCTGTCATGGTCTATGGACCCCCTGAAGTAGCCTTGGCCACCCCATGTAGAAAACTCTAGTTCCACCACTGCTAACCATGGTCCCTGCAATATCAAAATGCACAAAAATAACCTAAGAAATAAGTTAAATTACCAGAGAATCTCACGTAGCCCATTATATTAGGCTATTATATTACTGGGCTATATCAGCCAATAAGTTAGACGTAGTTTGAAAAGAGCAGAGTTGGCGAGACTTTCTCTTGAGCTATGTTTAATAACATAGTTTTTAGGAGTGGGACGATTTTCAGACGGAGACAAGTATGATGATCAGTATTCGTTTCTAGGCAATGTAGTAAACTATAGACTAATCATAGTTTAGGATGTACATTTCCTTGGAAAGATAACTACCCTGTGCGTCTCCGTCCATGTATAGCCTACTATAATTTAATTGAGATCACACGCACGCCTGATCTCACAGATACGGCTACTGAACTTGAAGCAGCAAGAACGATGAAAGCAGACACTTGCACTTTCTCTAAAGGTACATTGTGTATATAGGATATAGTCTACCATTGAGAACGATTTGCAGGCAGAGACAAACGGGTAACCAATATTTATTTACAATGAAAAGGAGCAACGCTCGCTCACCATGGTAGCCTACGCTCGAGTTGCACCATCTCCTTTATCCCATTTCCATTGTACTTCAACTCACGTTGGTTGAGCGCCCCCCACTTCTTTCCATTATCAATATTTATTTACAGACACTGTAGTAAACTATAGTCTTAACATTTAATTACATTTCATTGGAAAGATAACTGCCACGTGATTCTCCGCCCATGCATAGGCAGCATAGTCTATTTCATTGAGACCACACAAAGGCCTACTGTAGGCACACTTGATCTTTCACGCCCAAGTAGGAGAGGTAGGCTACTTAACTTGAAGCAGCGAATTCAGTGTATGAATAACACCGTACCCAAAACCAAATTGATTTTGTTCCCCCACACCAAACACGGTCACGACAGCAGATTGAAATATCAAAACAAACTCTGAACCAATTATATTAATTTGGGGACAGGTCGAAAAGCATTAAACATTTGTGGCAATTTAGCTAGCTAGCTTGCAGTTGCTATCCAATTTGTCCTATTTAGCTAGCTTGCTGTTGTTAGATAATTTGTCCTGGGATATAAATGTTGAGTTGTTATTTTACCTGAAATGCACAAGGTCCTCTACTCCGACAATTAATCCACACATAAAAACGGTCAACCGAATCGTTTCTAGTCATCTCTCCTCCTTCCAGGCTTTTTCTTCTTTGGACCTCATATGGCGATTGTCATAATCACCACGACGATCGACAAAACTCAGTTCATCTTTCAATCACCCACGTTGGTATAATCAAAGAGGAGATGGCAGTGGGTATCTGCTTCTATAAACCAATGAGGAGATGGGAGAGGCAGGACTTACACCGCTTCACAAATAGAACTGAATTCTATTTCAGTGCTTGGCAACGCAGATGCTCGTTGGCGCGCGCGAGCAGTGGGGATGCAATAATTGAATAACATGTTTACATTTATTTTGCAATGCGAGCGGTGTGGTCAGCATATTATGCGACAAAGATGTGCTTTTAATAGAATAGGTAGGCTAATGCATACAAAACAACCGTTTGCAAATCTGCAGGACAAAAAGATATATAATCATCCCAAAATTGTCTGTCTGACCACCCGCTCCCAACCCGCAGCATGAAAAAGGCAGACTGCGCCGCAATGATCTCTGTCGGGACCCGCTGGTATGCAGGTATGTGGGACTGCAGCCCTCTACCATAAAGCACAGAGTGTCTTTGAGGGTTAAAACAACCAATGTACTAGCCTCCTTATCAGGTGGCTTCTCATTCTGCCCATGGTGTTTTCTCTCCATTGATGACACAACGAAGAGCACTACCTGCTCTTCCTTCCTGTCTCACTATCTGCCACACAGTTTTACTTAATTTCACAGTTACACGGTGGCAGCGTTGGTCTGCTGGTGAGGAACAGAGGGGCTTCATGCACACAGATGCCACGAGAACGGCACGCTGCAGTCTCACACCAATGGGCCACGGAGAGGGGAGCGCACAGCAGTCTCCTGGCTGCTTCACTCACTGTCATAATCAATCAGTAATCAGACATGGTCTTGGACCATTACAAGCAAAATCTGCAAAGTCCTGTTCTCAAAGCCCCAAGTATTTATAATTTTCTTAAGATCACTGCCGAGCTTGACTACTCTCTTGGACTTGTATTGGATTTTAGCTAGCAACGTTAGCCTAGATCACTACAACAAATCTTTGCACTCCTAATATTCATATCAATACATTTACATTTACATTTAAGTCATTTAGCAGACGCTCTTATCCAGAGCGACTTACAAATTGGTGCATTCACCTTATGACAATACTGGTAACAAACATTTCACAAACACGTTGGTGACATTTTTGTTACATTTTTTAATTAATGTGAACAGTGTCTTTGAGATTGGCTGTATTCATACAAAATGGTCAGATCTGGGAACTTAATTAAAAATATATATTGTTAAACAGTCCTGGGATGAACTCCTGGTGAAAGAGATGTGGGGAAAAAACACCATCTCCCATAAACCCTGTAATGAGAAAAGAGCTCAACCAAGACAAAAAAGGCAAACAAGACAAGAGGGCTGGGAAAAGCTTTCCTCCTCAGCGGCCTCTCTTAGATGAACGTAAAGGGGTTTGAAGTCAGTCACAAGACCTTCAGGGGGAAAAAACATTGAATCAAACTGAGTGAGCCGATACAATGAAAAAGCTTTGACATAAACACAGAGCAAGGCCTTCCAGATGGGAGGCTAAACACATGCACTGGCACAGCTACAAACACCCACAGGCAAGCAACTGGCTCACTGCCAACACTGCTTGAATGAACTCTGTCACCCCACTCTCTTGCTCTATAACTCCCCCTTCTCACTCCTTCGCGCTCTCCAGCTCCACTAGTACAGAGCTAGGGTGAACCTACTTCTGCACTAGGCTACATTTAATCTCCGCATCTTCTATCCTCACTATTTTAGGAATGGCTTTGTGAATGCAAGCACACACACACACACACACACACACACACACACACAGAAACTCTCCAAGAAGGAGAGTTGGAGCATGACTTCAAACAATGACTTTATTATTCTGGAAATGTATGCGCCAGTCATATCTGTGGAGAAGACAGACAAGACCTGTCAAGCCTTCGAAGAGTGTGCCTGGAATTTGTCAACTTTATATTGATATTTTCTCTAATAGTAGCCAACGTATGACTTGAGGGCATATTTTCAGGAGCCAGCTAGCTTTGTACTGCCAATTCATAGCAATATGAGAGATTCAATAGATGTTCTATTCCATACCAGTGTGTTGACTTTTAAGGCTACATGGAGTTTTGTTTGAACATGAGGCCTTTTCATTTAGGTCTATTTAATCTGTCCTTAAATCAGCAACAACTTTACTTAAACTACTTGAATGCATCATCAGGGCTCTACAGTGCAACCATTTTAGTTGCATATGCCCCTAATTATTTTGCTGTGCGACCTGGAATTGAACTATTTTTCATTGTGCTCCTAAATGTGTGTGAGAGCCTGCGCCTACATTTTTCAAGTTAGGGACACACGTGCTTCTTGTAAAAAAAATCAGAGTAGACCCCTGCATCATGCTATAAACCTACTCCTGTTTATTAATCCAGCTAAATTGGTCTATACTAGCCTATACAGTTGGTCTATACAAGTTTGATGTAACTGCTTTCTGCTGTTAGTCATCTATTTCACAAAACCTCATTGATGTCATGTATTTATGATCAGGTCTGTTGATGTTCTCTTACACATAGGCCTGTTCCTATTTGGAAAGCCTGGATTACAAATGACTAACAAACAATCAAGCACTGTTCTTAGACATCTTTTTCTCACACCCATAATTACACAATAAAAACTCCACCACAAAGCCAAGCCCTTCAATTTTTACCACTGTGAGAAGGCAGATGAGTGAAATAGTAATGGGCATCAGCCCGTCGGTTTGGTAACAGCTTCAGGAGTGTGTTAAGTTAGCCATGGAGAGCGGAGGGGAGGTGGGCTGCAAGGACTCTCAGGCCAGGAATGTGGCACCCTGTCAGGTCTCATAAGGATTTCTCTCTCCGGACCCTCATTACCAAAGGGCCCTGGCCAACGCGATAGCGTCTCGCTCACACACACACACTCTTGATTGACGCACGGTTACGGCAGAGAACAATGACATGTCCTTGTGGTAATCTGCTCGTGTTGTAGTTGCCGATTTAAATCATGGTATGAAGCAACTCTCCAGTCATCTATTTTCACACACTCAGAGGAAATGTGAACACACGAAAGGGCTGACTGATCACGTCACAGCAGATCATTGCCTTAATCTCCTTCCTAAGAAACCAACACATTTTCTTCCCTGTTACTGGCAGTGTAACATGGCTTGTTGAAATCCAATAAATACCTTCTTACTGCTGGGCCATCTAGAATTGAAGGGTTGTTTTGGGAGCTAAACCTGACAGACACTCAAACTCTTACGCTCTCGCCTTTGACATGAAAACAAAGCCATGCATTTAAGCCATTGAAGGCAACGCCAGAAAGAACTTTGTAAAAGTATGTTTTGTAAAAGTATGGATACTTTTATTTACTGGATGTGGACAGATAGGAGCCTAGTGATGCGCAGCTTGAACGATTCATTCTTTTTGAACAACTTTTTACTGACTTGAGAGTCATGATTGGTCATTTGAGCTGTTAGTTTGACCTCGTTTAAAGCATCAAATAATCTTATTGGTATGCCAAGCTATCACAAATGTACATCGTTTGAAGCACACTTTTATAATTCTCAGTCACAAATGACAGTTCCAATAAACCCCCTACACGCTCAGAAAAAAGGTAACTAATTGTACTTTCAAGGTCAAAATGTATATTTGTGTGTAACCTGTTCAAGTGTCTGGTGTGAAATGGAAATCAGTTTTTTTTGCATGACCCACTCCCGAGGCACCCTGGGAAAGTGGGTTCATGGCCAGGAGTCAGCCATTATTGACGCTGACCCTGAAGCAATTAGGGTAAAGTGTCTTGCTCAAGGGCAGATCGACAGATTTTTCACCTAGTCAGCTTGGTGATTGGAACAGGCAAACATTTGGTTACATCTATTGTATCATTAGTTATTAGGTACATTGTTGTACCCTTGCAGTTCGAACCAACAAAATTTCACCCTGTCATGCCAAACTTGCTGACTACCTGCTGCTTCAGAGGACCGAAAACACTGGAAAGAGAACACTCTTCCTTTACCATATATGTCTATATTAGAAATTATTGTTAAATAGGAAGAAATAATTAAAGCTGTTTTTAGATTGACGTTACTAGCTACTGTACTTATTTACCTCAACCTGCTAGATAGCTAAATAAAACTATCGCTGCTGTTGCTAACATTAGCTAGCTACTGTAACTGTTATTGTAGCTTTCTGTTTGCATGTAGCTTGCACTTGAAATGGCATCACTCAGGGAGATTATCTTGTATCTTTCCAACCAGGTTAAGTACTATGAAAGGCACCACTGATCTTGACAAGAAGAGCAACATTCAGAGAAATTCAGGGTAACGTGTTAACTTCTATTAGATAACTGGACAGTTTTAGCTATGTACAACCATTTTTCAACAACCATTTTACATCTAACTAGTTGGTCATCTACATGTTGCTAGCTATACATATAGTTCAGTGGAGGCTGCTGATGGGAGGATGGCTCATAATGGCTGGAATGGAGTAAATGGAATGGTATCAAACACGTGGTGTTGGATACAACTGATGGCATATTGAGGTATCAGCTATAAGTGAAAACTGATCAATCAAATGGATAGGTGTAAGCAATTATGGTAATTTCAAATACCCTTAACTAGATGTCTTCGCTAGACAGACACCAAGAGCGTTGGGGGGTGAGAAAGGAAACAAGTGAGAGAGGAAGACAGAGAGAAACAGCAGTGCAAATGTACATAGACTTGAGTATTTCAACAACTCTTCTCTTCCAGATAACATGCTAACCAGACTGCACACACGCGTGTCCGTCATTGCACGCATGTTGATTTTGTCCACCCACACCAGACGCAAATCAGGACACGCAGGCTGAAATATCAAAACAAACTCTGAACCAACTATATTAATTTGGGGACAGGTCTAAAAACGATTAAACATTTATGGCAGTTTAGCGAGCTAGCTTGCTCTTGCTAGCTAATTTGTCCTAGGATATAAACATTGGATTGTTATTTTACCTGAAATGCACAAGGTCCTCTACTCTGACAATTAATCCACAGATAAAAGGGTAAACCGAGTTTGTTTCTAGTAATCTCTCCTCCTTCAGGCTTTTCCTTCTTCTTTGGACTTTATATGGCAGTTGGTAGGGATAATGCACCTTAAAGTTGGTTGCCGACTGGAATGTGGACCTCTGTTCATCTTTTCAAATCACCCATGTGGGTATATGCTCCAAAAGACCAATGAGGAGATGGGAGAGGCGGGACTTGCAGCACGTCAAGGGTCACAAATAGAACCAAGTTCTATTTTAGCGCTTGGCTACGCAGACGCTCGTTGACGCGTGCGAGCAGTGTGGGTGCAATGATTGAATAACATGTGTAAATTTAATTTGCAACGCACGTGACGCAAGCTGTGTGGTCAGCATGTTAGGCAATCATATGCACCTACGGGGGAAGGATGGCCAGCCACACAGGAGGGTGGTTTTTACTAAGGAGAAGGAGACCGTGCTGACCGAGGTGCATGCTGGTCATTTGGGAGTGAAGCTCATGATTGCCAAAATCAACCTACGCTTCCGACGGGGAATTGTCAAGGTGGAGGAAAGCTGGGCAATTGAAATAACCTTCTGTTTATCAAATCACATTCTATTATATATCAGAAATGATTATGATTTCAATGAATGTTATAGAAAGCACACGTTTCAATTTGTCACTTTTTGATTAAAACGGTTATGAACCCGGTCTAGCCTGCCTGAAATTTGAGAGGGAGAAGACTGTGTTGAAGTTGAAGCCCAACAAAGTTGTTCACCGTGGCACATGATCGGTAAGCGTCCCAATTCAAATTGTACCCTGATAAGTTGTTTTGTAATGGTTGCCTTATTTGACCACAGCAGAATTCAGTATTATAGAAAGTGTGTGTGTCAGTATCCTTATAAATATAAAATCTGCATAATCTGACACAGGTACGGGTAAGAATAAAGTAATCTTCCCTCTAACACTTTAAAATGTTAGGGGTGAATCTCATCAGACCCTTCACGAAATCCAGGAATGGCAACAGCTGGTGTCTGGCGGCGACTGATCACTTTACCAAGTAGGTGGAGGCAATACCCATTAAGGTCAGTAAAGGAAGAGTACGTGCTGAACTCTAAAGTCCCTTCTGTAACCCATTAAAATAGACTTTTTGTTCTGTATGGATACCCATCCAGAACGAGACTGGCGAGGCCATCTCCAAGGAAATGATGGACATATTTTTACACCCACGGTTCTCCTGAGGTCATCTAGCTGGAACAAGGTACGGATGTTATAGGTTATATTCTGTCACCAATGGTTTGTTTTATTTATTTTTTACAATGCGTTTGAGTTTTTACATGGTACATGATCAGACATTTCAATAATCTTACATTGTCAATAGATAGCACTTTCCTAGCCCCTCCAGGTTTGATGAACTGACCAACCAGACCCTCAAGACTGCCATGGGCAAGTCCCTTCATTTGTACCAGGAAGTGAGGGAGGTAATTCTCTGCACCCAACAGCAGCCTGCAGGCCTCCACCGAGTACGGACAGGAGCCGCAGGTGTTGACTGAGGTAAACAATGCATTTGTATACACAATTATAGCATCTATTGTAGTCTTTCAAATTTTCATTGACTTGGTGTTGTTTGTCTATTACTATTTTTGTATAACGTACTTTCAGATCACTGAAACACCACCTGATGTGGTGGAAGTTGTCGAACCAGATCAGAACGCCTTCGAGGACCACCTTCAGGCACGGACTGAGAAGGTTTTTGAAGAGGAAAAAATTATTGTCCGCTGTTCATTTATTTTCTGGCCCTCCAAAAGGTATGTAAGAAACATATTTGTAATACGAAATATAAATTGCATTTATTCCTGTTATCAATCAAGGTGAGCCTGAACAGGGCGCAGGAGAAACAGGAGAGCTACCGGAGCAGAATCAAGAACGGGACCAAGTTCTACGACATCCAGACAAATGACTTGGTTTGGAAGGACGAATGGAAGGCGAGACCTGGGACACCTCGCTGCTCTTTCGCTCCTAGCTGGGGTCACCATCTGTTAAGGTGAATATAAAAAAATATATAATAATAAAAATAAATGTTAAAAAAAATTAAAATTAAAACATCGCAGAAAACTATTTGCATTTGCACACGAAATAACCTAATTTCACTTTCCCTAACACTGATATTTTTCTCTGTCTTCCTGACACCCTACACGCCGGTGAAGCCCAAAAGACAAAGTATGTTAAGATTTTGTTGACATTTGAGAAAGCAAGAAATGGTCATTATGCTGAGAACAAAGAGAGGAGCAGTGCCTGGACTTTGCAGTCTCACTCTTCAAGTCCCCCTTCTGAGACTGGCTGCCTGTTGAGAACAAGTAACAGGTAGAACCTCCCACCCACACAGCAACCATCTCCTCTATATTCCACACCATAATTCATTATTTTAGTCTACCATTGCCATGTGAGGGTACAACAAATCAGTGAAAATAAATTAAATGACACAATTGTACCAAAAAAAGATCAAAGTTTATGTATTACAATCTTAAATATTGCCAGGTTGGTTTTCACAGCGGTTTCACAAGGTGTTCATTATTGTAAGTTGTAAGGTATCCTTGGATGGTATAAAACAGTATGAATCAAGAGGATTTACATATGAATGGAGTAGAAATTAGCTGACTTGGTGATCTGTAAGGTAAGTAACTAATTTGTAAAGCAGATTACGTTCTCTTTGCCATTTCTGAAACATAGCAACGTTTAAGATGTGGATTTCATGTTGAAATGTTAACAAGGTCCCCAAAAGTAGTTTGAAGTAATGTTTTCATTCTATTAGCTAAATAAAACTTGTTTAAACAGTGAAATTGTCACGGAAATCAACCTTGTTTGCATAGCGATGATGAAAAGATAGTAATTTAGGCTGTAATGATCTCCAAAATTCTAATCATTAGGTCATCACACCGTTGATGTAGCACCGTTGATGTTACACCGTTGATGTAGCACCGTTGATGTAGCACCGTTGATGTAGCACCGTTGATGTAGCACCGTTGATGTAGCACCGTTGATGTTACACCGTTGATATAGCACCGTTGATGTAGCACCGTTGATATAGCACCGTTGATGTAGCACCGTTGATGTAGCACCGTTGATGTAGCACCGTTGATGTTGCACCGTTGATATAGCACCGTTGATGTAGCACCGTTGATGTTACACCGTTGATGTAGCACCGTTGATATAGCACCGTTGATATAGCACCGTTGATGTAGCACCGTTGATATAGCACCGTTGATGTTACACCGTTGATGTAGCACCGTTGATGTTACACCGTTGATGTTACACCGTTGATGTTACACCGTTGATGTTACACCGTTGATATAGCACCGTTGATGTTACACCGTTGATGTAGCACCGTTGATGTTACACCGTTGATGTAGCACCGTTGATATAGCACCGTTGATATAGCACCGTTGATATAGCACCGTTGATATAGCACCGTTGATGTAGCACCGTTGATGTAGCACCGTTGATGTTACACCGTTGATATAGCACCGTTGATGTAGCACCGTTGATGTTACACCGTTGATGTAGCACCGTTGATATAGCACCGTTGATATAGCACCGTTGATGTAGCACCGTTGATATAGCACCGTTGATGTTACACCGTTGATGTAGCACCGTTGATGTTACACCGTTGATGTTACACCGTTGATATAGCACCGTTGATGTTACACCGTTGATATAGCACCGTTGATGTAGCACCGTTGATGTAGCACCGTTGATGTAGCACCGTTGATGTTACACCGTTGATGTAGCACCGTTGATGTAGCACCGTTGATGTAGCACCGTTGATGTAGCACCGTTGATATAGCACCGTTGATATAGCACCGTTGATGTAGCACCGTTGATGTAGCACCGTTGATGTAGCACCGTTGATGTAGCACCGTTGATGTAGCACCGTTGATGTAGCACCGTTGATGTAGCACCGTTGATGTAGCACCGTTGATGTAGCACCGTTGATGTAGCACCGTTGATATAGCACCGTTGATGTAGCACCGTTGATGTAGCACCGTTGATGTAGCACCGTTGATGTAGCACCGTTGATGTAGCACCGTTGATATAGCACCGTTGATATAGCACCGTTGATGTAGCACCGTTGATGTAGCACCGTTGATGTAGCACCGTTGATGTAGCACCGTTGATATAGCACCGTTGATATAGCACCGTTGATGTAGCACCGTTGATGTAGCACCGTTGATGTAGCAAAGGAAGCTAATAGTTTATCGAAATCCATTGTGACGCAGAGGGGGACACTTTTTGGCCGGGGGACATTATTTGGCATGACAGGCCCCCAAAAGGCTAGGGCCAGCTCTGTATGGATGTGGGTACACAGCAGCCCCTCATGATGAGTTCAGATGTTTTGTGGCCCCCACACCCATAGCTGCCTATTTACCACCACAAACCAATGCTGGTACTAAGACCGCACTCATACTGGCCGTTCCATCACCTGCAACATCCCAAGTTAGCCACTGCTCACCTCTGACAGGATATGAATCTGCTGTCACCCCACAGCATATAACCGGCAACAGGAGGCTGCCATCTAAGTGTCAACACCTACCACACACCCACCCATAACAACGGCCATAATGCGTCAGAGAGAAAGTGGTAGAAACACCTCCCTAAGCCAGGCTATCACACCTCTAATTCTGCATCTGACAGAAGATACATATTCACACAAGGATCTCAGCGGTCGCAGCAGCTAAGCTCGATCTCAGGAATCCGCTTTCACATTTCAGAACTCAGCAAACATAGCCTACTGCATGGTCATTTTCTCATTTTACTGGCGTGTTGGACAATATGCTAAGTAAATAAAGCAATCCGTGACTGTTCTAAATGAATGATCTAATTCGGCTCCATGGAGCGACCAGGATGCTCAACATTCAACATTCTGACATCACAGACTGGCTATACTTTCTCCTGGCAATGGCACACATCAAGGATCCTGCTCCTTTGTTTGATCTTGTTACCCAAAGACGATGAGAATATTAAAAAAGTACCTATGACTATGGAAAATGACTACAACCATTCTAATACTACAAACAGGACTAATTACATCCCACAAAACTGTTGACAATGTGGAACATATCTGAAAGACAAATAATTGGAGACGAGAGCTGTTCTTAGGCCAGTGATTGGCTAGCCTGTACGTCCAGATGTGCTTTCCCAGCTGTATCCTGAATGCAGAGCAGAGTTACTTTACTGCCTGTTCCCGCGCCCGCCGTCCATCTCAGACACACGGTGTGGATTACATAAGGCCCTCCAAGCTCCCATGACCAGAGCTGGGCCTTCACACTCTGCCTCAACAGCCAACTATGAATCTCAGTAACCATGGCGGTCCAGGCATTCCACAGTGGAGGTGCCGAGACCCATCATAGGGCTGGGCGGAATACCGTAATTTACTATATACCCGTATTGAAGCACAGACCGGTTAGGGCGTTTACTTTACCTTCTATAACGGTATTGTAATATTTGGTTTGTTAAATGTGATATGTGTGTAACGTCCAGTTTTATTAGGGATGCACGATATATCGGTGAGCAAATCGGAATCGGACGATATTAGCTAAAAATGCCAACATCGGTGTCGGCCCGATGTCTAGTTTAACGCCGATGTGCAAAACCGATGTCAAAGCTGACGTGCATACCTATATAACGTAGGTAGATGACGTAATGACGCCACGAAAAATACTAAGCGCACACACCCACAACAACTAAACAAGTTCAAGTCGAGCAGTCATTTGAAAGAGTAAGAAAATGTCATGAGACAACTCAATGGCGAAATCCATTAACGCCAAGATAGTGGAATTCATTGCCCTTGAGAATCAACCGTTCTCTGTCGTGGATGATGTTGGCTTTCGCCGACTGGTCGAGCACCAGTTCACACTAACAAGTAGCCGCTATTTTTCAGATGTTGCCCTACCGGAGTTACACAGTATTGTTGAAACACAGCCATGACCTACTTGCTATGGCATCACTGATATGGCTATCACTGCTGTTAAAACTTACAAAAGTACTCGAGGCTGTGAACAACAGATTTGGTGGCATTCTCTGAGCCTCTTTAATGTGTCGCCGCCATGCTCGAGGACCGCTACTTCGATGCAGACAAGAAACAGGGTTCATGTGAAATGTTACATACACAAGCTGGACAAGATGGAAATGCACACAGTGACCGTGCGCACCGAGGAAGAGGTCATGGACAGACAGGGCTGGAACTTCACTGCTTGACATGTATGATGAAATCCTGGTTGAGAATGAAATGACTGAACAACAAAACAGCACAGCAAGTGAAAGAAAAAGGTTTTGATTATGCTTTACTGGTAATGGGGACAGACGTAAATGCCAACAAAATAACTTTTTGGTCAGTGCGGTGTGTGTATGTCTAACCTTTATTTAACCTATAACAGAGACACACTAACGCATAACAACTCTCAGACCAAAGTACATTCTCCTCAAACTTTCTGAAGATCTCCCACGTATATCTACCACTCAACATAATAAGTCAACTCTCCCTAGGGCAGCGTTTCCAAACTCATATTGACAAAGTTGTTGCGGCGATGGGGAGAGGCATGTCTGTTATAAAAATATATGTCCTGTGTTTCTGATGCTCTGCCACCAGAGGTACACGGCAAAAAGCAAGTTTAGCTTTAAAAAACAGATGTGATGATTTGATGGTGAGAGAAGGCAGAGCTAAAGTAGCCTAGACTTCCTCTCTGATCCATCACAGGCCAGGGAGTATCATTGATCAGACACACATGTTAGGATCTGATGGCCACTTCTCCCACACCATTACACAATGAGTAAGTCTGTTTTGTATGGCCCATTGCTCCAAGTAGGTGGAGTGTGCAAAGCTGTCATCAAGGATAAGTGTGGCTACTTTGAAGAATCTCAAATATATTTTGATTTGTTTAACACTTTTTTTGGTAACTACATGATTCCATGTGTTTGTTCATAGTTTTGATGTCTTCATTATTATTCTACAATGTAGAATATAGTCAAATAAAGAAAAACCCTGGAATGAGTTTGTGTGCAAACTTTTGACTGGTACTGTATTTTTGAAAAGGAGGCAAGGAGAGGATGGAGGAGTTAGCAAAGCCAATTGAGAATCTCCCTGAGAGTTCACCACGTCCAGCCCTCCACAGACACACCCTCCACATACCTCACATAATATACAGAAGCTGAATATACACTGGAAAACAAACATACAGACAGCCTAATCCCTCTCAAGCATATTCTCATACTCAAGAGATCCTACACATAAGCATTCAAAAATACACATGCATATAAACTCAAGCTAATCACACAGTTAAAAAATACGCCTAACCCTCTCCCTACCCCAGGGCTCTGAAGTGTGACCACTTTGGTTGCATATGGAATGAAATATTGTTGCGGGCCGTTCTAAAACTATTCGTGGGCCCTTAACCATTTGTTTAACACTTTGTTCAGTTATGTTTGTTACCTTATTAGCTAGCTAGCTAACAACCTGGTAACTTTACCAGTATATTATATGCAAATTAGTTTCTAGAGCACAACGTTTGCTTGGGAAGTAGCTAGAATTCATATAGGCTATATTTCAATAGATTTTAACTTTTTAAAAAGTGGGGCGCACCAGTGCTACCAATTACATGTTTTAATTTAGAGCCCCTTCCCCACCACCAAACGTAGTCCACACACAAACAATAGTTGTCCTAAAATGCTGCCATCTGGTGCATCACTTACCACAAAGCCATTTCTAATCTCTGTTCATCCTCTCTGTACATTTGATTATGGCTGGCTGTGTGTAGGCCGTCTTCAACAAACAAACAAAAATATACAAAATACTTCCCAAAATTTTGCCTAGGTGGTCATTCTAATTAAAAAAACAAAATGAAAAACAATGAGCCACAACAAACCAGTAGATTTACAGTCAGCGAGGCATGTCTGTGTTAACAAATTGATAATTTCAGATTATGCTTTCATTGGATTGATTAAATTGAGGTCTGAATATATCTTACATTTGAAGAATGTGATGAAGTCTGTGGCTCGGTTCTGAAAAAAGGCTTATTAAACACTACACTGAGGGTAGCATGAGGTTTATTGGGCTACAGATTAAATAAATGATGAACTTCACAGGGTGGTAAAAGTGCACGGTGATGAGCTTGATGCTCCTTTCCAATAAATATCGAGGGTCTTATTCTGGTGACATGATGATGGATGCAGTTTGACAAATAAAAAGAATCTCACTATTTTGTCCATAACAATGTGATTTAGGCTTTACCCACACTTCCTTCCACATGGTGTAGAGTGCAGGTACCTGGACCTGAGTGGGCGCAATCACTATATAAAACAACATTGTGCGACAAAACCCATCACAGTAGAGTTAGCAATGTGATGGAAACCCATTTCACTTTTTATTCAATAAATGGGATTTTGGCCCTAACTTGCATGATATGTAACATGTGACAGGAACGAATACGAAACTTGTCGGTCTTACACCTAGCTTTGAAAGGTTTGTGTGGGGGAAATTTCTGCTTTATGACAAGGTGTTATGATAGATTGAGGACAGCTCCAATATCAATAACATGGCATATGCGTAACGGAAATCATGAATAACAAGCCACACGCAGTGGTGGATGTCCATGAACGAACGCAACAAAGATTACATGGGCCTACCCAGGTGACAGTCAGTTATGAATAGGCCTAAGTATTTCTATGGGGCTCTAGGCTACACACTCTGCTAGACTACCTCTGTGTCCCATCATTTCATATTCACATGCTGAACAACGCTTTCACACACTGCTCGTCCCAACTGCTTGAGCGGCAGACGTTGACTTGTTAGCATGGCATTACAACAGGAAACGGTGTGGAGAATGAAAAGAGGAGTGATACTACAACCCCATGCTATGTGAGGAAATGGCCTGAGATGGAGACCAACCAAACAGATATCTACAATGCGAAGGGGGTTAAGCGTATCTGCCTTCGGTATAACCACTCAAAAGGCAGTCAATATTCTACGGTTGGGCGGTTTTACGATTGCGTCGTCTATCAACGATGTTTGACACAAACGATGGTTTAGCATATTTGAATTTGACTGCACCGCTGGAGTCTGGCAGCGCACAACCGCGCAGCGCAGCAGGGCGACATGCCAAATGTCCTATTCTCCCATTTGCCATAGACGAACACATTTCAGTGCATATGTCGTAGTTGTACTATCAACATAATGCAAGAGAACCATGTAGATTGTGGAAAGAGTGGAGAGCAACAAAGCAGATCAAATTGTCAGATACAGGGCCTAACGTGTTGTTCCCCCTCTCACGGGCATTTTTCAGCAGACCCATTGTCAGGCTTATCATTTTAAAATCTTAACCCCTTTTTCTCCCCCAATCAATTTGAACGTCACTTGTTGGCCTAAGCATAGCCAACTCTTTCATGATCAACCATCGACTGAATCTTTTGGCCTAACGGAGTTCCATCACAGAAAGTTGTTTGCAAATAGCCTAAATAAAAACATAGCTAGTAAGGGTGTGCCGACATGGCTATAATCGTATCTGTAAATCAGTTGATAGTCGGATCGGATGATACTCGTGATCAGAAAGAAAAGCTGTTTTAATATGCCTATGTAGATGTTGGCAATATACCTCCCTACACGTTTTCACTGCAGAAAAAGCTGCACATTAGGAGCAGCGTGCGCAGGAGGGTGTCACTCAGTTTGCTGTCACTCTGTTAGAATGAGCATCAGCGTTTCCTCTTTTTCCCACCCTACCCTTGTCCCACCTGTTAGATATTGTGCACATTGATAGCGTGATAGCAAACATCCTCGCCATGTGATTTATCATAGTAGCAAGCAGCAGCAATCTAAATGATCAGATCGAACATGCAAGGAAAAATTAATGGGTGAAATTATGAAGCGAGTGGACGGGGAAATACAGCTACATTCCATCCAATCAAATCAGCAGGATCAACGTACAGCCCGCCCTTCATCTTCACAGACAGGTAAACTAACCAGAGTCATGTAGACAATGTAGAACCTTGCACATGACTGACTGACATGAGAAAAATGCGTGCTGGCAGTTTAAAATACACCCAAAAAATTACTAGAAAAAAACTTGAATCATAATCGTATGCACCACATTTCCAATATCCATTATAATACTAGTTTTGTAAGACTACCCAGCAAAACCGTAACAGCTATTATAGTAATGAGAGAGAACAAACAATTGCAAGATAGTCTAATGGATTAGGAAGTTAAAACAAACCTGGTACGTTTCTCCTTTACTTGACCAAATTGTAGGCAAAATAAATTGTGTCGTCAGAAAATCTCTTCTTACTTCTTGTGCCAATTTTGAGTGTTAGTGTAGCCCACTTCTATACTGTAATGAATGAAGTGACCAAGAGGAGAATCCACTTCCCTTATGCAACTGAAGGAAACTTGTTTAGCCTTATTGATGTATTGGTAGTAGTACAGCATTGATCTGGATTCTAAAGTTTACAAAGTGGAATGAGAGCAAGTTGCAACATTTGCCTAATAGCTGTAGCCTATCTTCACAAGCATTTCACCATTTAAATAGTTGTCCATTGAGGACCAGCTGAAGACCTCTCCCACCAAACAAAGAGAGCCCTCTGCCCAGTCTGCTCTAATGAAAACTCCTCTCCATAAATCCTGCTCTGGCCCTGGTGCGCTCCACACAGTGACAGGCCTAGGATCAGTCTCGCCGCCAGACCCCATTAACCCCTGGGCCAGCCCCAGGAGCAACCCCCATCCACCCTCTAGACCCCTCCACTCTTTGTGTAACAAGTTTTTTTTTTTTTACTGCAGCGTAAAGTAAAAAATATAATTAAGCTAGGTGCAGATATATTTTGTTGCCACAGTGACAGACAAACTTTTCAATAACAGCAAACCAGACAATGAGACTTCAGGATCAATAACCTCAAGGGCTTCTAGAAAACCACAAACACTGCTACTAACCAATAAACATGCATTCACAAAGACTGAAATTAACCTTGGTACAAGAACATATACAGCCTTGCCTAAAAGAATTAAACGCAGAGATTATAACAGGTTTAAGCCTATCCACATTGGAGGGCCGCAATGCTATTTTCAAAAGCCGATACAGTATCCTGCATTTTCTGGAGGATATTGACAGGGCGTAATCATCCCAATTTGAAATAGAATCCTTCGGTGTGTGGTGTGCTTTGTCTTAGCCGTAACCAGGGAGCCTCTTCTCAAATGTCCGTCGTAACACGAACCAAGGTCTTTCCATTGTGCAATCTCAGTCAACTCTAAAATAGGTATCTGCACAACATCAGGCCAGGAGCAAAGCGGCTGTGTCCAACTTAATGCCACTTTGATTGTGAGATTCATTAACAGGCTTCTCTCTGAGCCAGCTGCAGTGGATCATGCCACTCTGTCGGACCGATTGAGTCAACCATAACATGCGCCTTGCACGGAATCAACCAGGTGCAGTCCACCAAGAAACCAATGAGCAAGAAATGCCAGACAGCTGTTATTACTCATTCAGTGAGAAAGAAGGATGGGCAGAGGGAATAGGCCTGGGAGGCAGTTTCACGGTGACTGCTTCATATTTCCCTCTGTGTTCTGCATGTCAACTCAAGTGTTTACAAAGGTGTGCCAGGACATCCCACCCTCACGCCACTTCTATGACATTATGTTTATGTTGCAATGCGGACAATCTGGCTTGACATTATGGGGAAAGTCCATAAGAAAGATACATGCTTTATATACATATATATATATATTTATAATATATTCCCGAGAATCACAGGTGCAGTGTTTGTGAATGGATCTGAAGAGCAAGCTTAATAACCTTCAGTAATTGCTAATTAGACTGTCTGTTATTCTCAGCAGTGCTTCCAGTGTGGCTCAGAATGAGCAACACTAGGCAGATAATGCTGCTAGGCTCTGAATGAGCTACTCATCATGCAGAAAGGACTTGCTCTTATAAGCAAAACACACATGTTTATACATCGTATATAAACCCTGTAACCCACCATTTCCTCGGAACAGTCACACACACTGACAAGTTGTAGTCATATAGGCTAGTTAATTACAACAACTAACCTAGGCTAATAGCCTATTCCCCTAAGAGAGCAACAAACCCACTTAACAATTGAGCTCAGTCAAATACAAATTGAATGGATTCTGTTTCTGGAATTGTTAAGGGAAATAACAGAAAAGGGAAGGGACATCACCTGACTTGAAGGCTACTCATCACAGCCGGCCCCCTGGACTGTGTTCCTCATTGGGCTCCAACGGGCCGCGCCCCTCTTTCCGCGGTTATGGTTCCGGAACTGACACGCCCACTAAATTTCAACATGCTGGTCACGTGGTTCCAAACATCGAATATGTACAAAAATCCCCAGTGTGAACCATTCATTCAAAAGATAAGAAATATAATTTAAAAAACTGATACAGGGTACAACACTGCACATACCAGAGTTAGTTGACAAACAAACTACTCATCCCATACAGCATTGCGGCCTGTATCGTCCAATCACAGAGCAGATACAACTCAAGTGATCTGTTAGCGAACACGCAATGGCACATAAGGGCTGCAGTCCAAACACGTTACTTTTACCCCCCCAGCCCTTGTGCTAGCCACTTTCTCTTGGGGGAATCGAAACCGAATGCAGTTTGATTGCCATCTTAAGTGGAGGTCCAATTCACAACGTTACCTCCTCAGCCCTCGATTTAGCTTGAGGGAGCGAGTGAAGAACTTTGGCCACTTGCGGGGTTGATATGACCCACAATTTAATGCAAACTGTAGACAAACTCTTGTGGCAGCGAAATGTCAAATTTAATCAACAAGGCTGCAAATTGGCTTAGTCTCGCAGTGAGGAGCCTATAAAATGTAGCTAGATTCATAAACTTTTTTGGAATTCTGAATTTTATTGGAATAAATTACCAAACTATAAAACTAGCTAGCCAGCTGAAAAGATTTGGCATGCGTCCCCAGATCCTCAAAAAATTCTACTGCTGCACCACCGAGAACATCCTGACCGGTTGCATCACCGCCTGGTATGTCAACTGCTTGGCATCTGGCCTTAAGGCGCAACGGAGGGTAGTGTGTACCGCCCAGTACATCACTGGGGCAAAGCTCCCAGCCATCCAGGACATATATAATAGGCAGTGTCAGAGGAAAGGTCAAAAAATTGTCAGACTCCAGCCACCCAAGTCATAGACTGTTTTCTCTGCTACCGCACGGCAAGCGGTACCGGAGTGCCAAGTCTAGGACCAAAAGGCTCCTTAACAGCTTCTACCCCCAAGCCATAAGACTGCTGAACAATTAATAAAATGGCTACCGGACTATTTACTCTTTGTACAATGCTGCTACTCTCTGTTAATTATCTATGCATAGTCACTTCACCCCTACCTACATGTACAAATTACCTCGACTAAACTGGACCCCCACACATTGACTCGGTACTGGCGTATATAGCCTCGTTTTTGTAATTGTATTTTGTTACTTTTATTATTTTTTACTTTAGTTTATTTGGTAAATATTTCTTAACTTTTCTTGAACTGCACTGTTGGTTAAGGGCTTGTAGGTAAGCATTTCCCTGTAAGGTCTACACTTGAATTCGACGCATGTGACAAATAAAGTTTGATTTGAGTAACTGTAGCTAGCTACCTAACAGGAGTGCTAGCCAGATACATAAGCTTACTAGGTACATTAATAGCTTCAGGTTGGTTGTTTTTAAGCTCAACTTTAAGATTTCCACCAAGGACGTTGCCTCTCCGATCATCACTCTCCCTCGCTTGGGCAAGGGACACTTGTATCCGCTCTGTGATTGGACAATACAGACCACAAGGCTCATGGCTTGGTGCTCTCTGAAACATTAACTGAAGTTAAAAACACAATTTCTCAACACAGAGGTTGAAACATTCATAACCAATGTGCACTACTTCATCATAATTATTTTTGCAATCTCTGTAGAAAATAGAACGTCTTTGTTGCACAGCAATATCACTATTGCTAATATTTGATATCACCACAGGTTGAGGATTCAGAATACACATCCGGAACTCCTCATTGCAGCCCTATTCACAGTAACAGCAGAGTGGATCGTCCCAGCCCACACCAGAGGCAGTCCCCTCCCAGGCAGCACACAGCTCCAGCACATAGCAGTTTGGAAAAGGACCTGTACTGTCTGCCCTGCTGTGACATCATACAGAACTTACTGTACTGACCCCCCCACCCCCCCCCCTTTCTCCATCGCTTTTCCTCTAAACAATGGCTGCTGCTATTTCAGGAATATTTCAAAAGCAGGACGCAACAGCTCTTGACTTAAGGTACATTCCAGTGGCGTTCTGGTTTAGCTCTTTGTGGTGTGACTTGAGGAAATTGACATACCGCTATTGAACATAGGCCTATGCAAACTGAGGAATTGCGAATTTACATCTGAAAAGGTTTCGCACAGTGATCTGAAGATTTCCTCCCCTCTCAAAGTGTACAACAGACTTGTATAGCCTACTAGCTATTCCCTCTCATCTAGTTCCATTACGGGTTTCATAATGCTAGCAATACTGGGACTAGTAGTAAAACTGTCTGCCACGGTCTCCCTCCGGCCCCACACTGAGCACGGGATAATCTCTGCCCCCATTACCCAGTTAGACAAGGGGGGGGGGGGGGGGGGGGGGGTATTTTGTCACACAAACAGTTATCCCTTCCCTATCCAAAAGACTGGACTAACTGAGTCCAGATGGCAGGCAGGGTATCGTGACTGCTCTGAGGCTGGACTTAAAGGAGACTAAACCACCTCTTCTCCCACTACCATGGATTATCAGCCGACTTGGTGATCTCAATCCCTGGTTAGAGCAGATTATCCTGTTTAATAGAAGAGTCAGACTGGACTGCACTTCAAGGTGTTATTTCATTCAGACAACATATTCAGACACAGAAATCCTGTCTACAAGATTTAAAGACCAACAACACTGATCACTGATCAGGGGTCACAATAAAGAGGTTATCCCACCTCCTCAGTTCCTTATCAGTCGAGCAGGGAAGCATTCAATAATGCATCAATAAGCACAAAATAAATAGGCTATTTCAGCTGCTACATAGTTCACTCTTGTGGCTTTATAGGAATCATTTACAGGAAGTGTTTGTAATATGCTTGATGTACGATGATGCATGACATAATCAAATCAGAGGAAACTATCAAGGCAGATTGTAGCCGCATTGCTGCCAAAACTAACTTAAAGCATAGCTTTTTAACAAAGTAAAATATATAATCTTTGACAAACTGTTCTCTACCCACTCTTGCAGTGAACAACATCATTTGATATTGGATTGTAAAATAATTAATCTATGCCATGCATTTTACCCAAAATGCCAATCAGAGCAGCTTGGCCTTGTTCAATAACCACCAGCAGCATTTCATATTATTCAAATATACACTGAATGGCATATGGAGCCAATTTCCTTTTTTATTATTGTAATTAAACACTTGGCCTGGGCTCTGGCATTTAATAATACAACAGAATTCATGGAATTGACCTTATTAACTATGGTCTGTTCCTCAAAAGGGCCAATACAGAAATAAAGATCTTACCCCAATTTCATGCTCTCTCAAATTATGTTGACAGTGCAATTTCACTCTGTTTATATTCATCAATCAAGATATGGTATTAGGCAAAGCATGATCTAGCCTGATTGACATTCGAGTCAGTCCAATAAGACTTATGTTCAGCAATATTCTTGTTATGTACAGGTAGCTGCCAAAATAAAGGAAACACCAACATAAAGTGTCTTAATAGGGCATTGGGCCGCCAGAACAGCTTCAAAGTGCCTTGGCGTAGATTCTACGTGTCTGGAACTATTATCGGAGGGATGCAACACCATTGTTCCACGAGAAATTCCATAATTTAGTGTTTTGTTGTTGGAAAACGCTCTCAGGCGCTGCTCCAGTCTCCCATAAGTTTTCAATTGGGTTGAGATTTGATGACAGACACAATCACACACCCTTTAAAAACCCCTATGTTCCTTTGAAACCCCTCTTTCAAGTTACAGATCTCTTCTAGCTATGGTAGCCAAAATAATGGGCAAGTTTACTTTTTATACATGACCCTTAGCATAATAGGATGTTAATTACTTAACTCGGGAACTACACCTGTGTGGAAGCACCTGATTTCAACATAATTTGTATTCCTCATGTACTGAAGTATTTCATTTTTGGGGGACAGTTAGCCTACCTGTAGAGCGAACTATGGTAACCTATTTCTAAAAGAGCCCCTGATAGACCCCTTATAGTAGACTAACCCTTTTAACTCTAAAATATGAGTTTGCTCAATGAATACATTGTTTAAATTCCTAATTGTAATTCAATAAATGATCATAGAGAGCACTGATTGAACTTTTGTCCCCCTTCAAAACAAGTGTTGTTTTCTGACCATGATAGTAGCAGTAGTAGGGATTTGGAGGTTGACTGGGGTGAGTCATGTTTTGGGTTAAGTATTCTCCCTACCTCTATCATTACATGAAATAAGCCTTTGTTCATTTCTTTAGGAATGTCTCTGTGCAGTACAACTTTCACTTCTTCCCAACTTTCAGACAGGTCATAGAAAAGTAGGCAAACAAATCATTTGACAGGCAAACATGTTCTATTGGTAGTTAGCTGCCTATCTTACTTATACATTTCGAATAATATGCCAACAAAACTGTTTGTGTAAAAGCACGCCAAATCGTCGCCGCAGTACGCTTCTAAATTAATTCGGGCAGTCAGGACCCCTAACGTCAACAACAACCAACGTGAATCACCGCGCAGTGTTGATAAACGTATCACAAATCAATTAATCTGGCCATAGGCGTAACTGATTAATTATTTCCAGTGCCCACTATCTAGGTAGTTAGCCAAATGGATTAAATACATTACTAAAACACGGGCATTTCAGAAGATGCCTGGTTGGTGACAAACGCTTACTAGCTAGTTAACTACTTTAGGTACCCTGCTAACTATGCTACCTAGCGAATGATTTGTTGTTTTATGACAAGGTCTAGCTAGTCATCAATTGGCATAATCCGAGTTTGCATTAGTTTTCTAGAAAGGTTCGCTATACCAGCAAGTATATCAAATTCTGTATGCTTGTTAGCGATCGAACATTATTTATATGATACCGTGAACTAGCTAGCTAGTTAGCTGGCTAGTTAGCTGTTAGCTAGCTAGCATTGTTTAGCGCGGTGTTAGCTAACTGGATCGAAGCTAACAAATGATAGCTACTGGTTTGGCTGGCTAGCTAGCTGGAGCGTGTCAACCTCAGTAGCAGTACGGGTAAAATAGCTAACAAATAAGGTGACCATTTTACCGTATAATTCCAGTCTTTGTATGTTGTTCCTAATGTATTAGCTAGTTTCCGCTTTTGGTAGGGGTTTGTTTTTTCCAGAAGTAATCCACATGAAAGAAGAGTTTTCGTTCTCAATCGCTCCACTCCTTTCTACTTGCGGCAAATGTCGCGTCTACTCCATAGACTATAAAAAATACTCTCCCCGAGAATGGTGCTGAAACGCCTCTCTTGATTCAGGTTTTTTGATAGGTCGCATGTTCTCGCGCTCTCTTGCTCTTGCCTCTCAAACCCTCTCGTTCAATCAGCCAAGTAAGCCTTTGCCCTATTTAATGTTTCTCGAGTGCCTAATATTTAATTTTTGATTTAGATGTCTCGTGTGTTTTTGTTCTACCTTTTTTTTTTTTTTTTTTTCTACCTTATGTTATTGTTAGTATTACATTGTTATTAATGACTGCATTGTTGGGTTTAGAGATTGCAAGAGAGGCATTTCACTGTACTTGTGTACGTGACATTAAACAACTAGAAACTTGAAACTAGAATATAAACAAATAAGAGCACAGATTTTCAATTTAATCTGATGCTGCTATTTTGAAAAGACCAACAGTGTGAAAGAGTCTCACCCTCCGATTAGTTAGACAGACACATAGCTAATAATTTGTAGTAAAATAATGACCTTTCACTTATCCTATATTGCTTGTAGCCTAGCAAGTCAAAAAATAAAAATAAGAAATTAATTCAGAGAGGGTAAACAACCATGGGCAGAGGTGAGCTTTTCCATTTCAGAAATGTAGGCTATGCATTTAGAGTTAAATTAAATTACACCCCCCTCTTTCCCCACACACAGACCCCCCCCCCCCCCCCCCCCTTTCTCTCTCAATTCAATTTCAATTTAAAGGGCTTTATTGGCATGGGACACATGTTTACATTGCCAAAGCAAGTTAAATAGATAATAAACAAAAGTGAAATTAACAATAAAAAATGTACAGTAAACATTACACACACAAATGTTCCAAAAGACTCTCTCTCAGACACACGTTTTTTCAAATATCCATGACTGGGGAGATTGCATAATGGGTCATTCCTCCTCGTGCTGTGGCACTTCAGGACCTCTACATCTGTGCTGTTTGATGCCCAGCGAGGGAACAAGCTGTGAATACAGCGACTAACATTGAAAAATAGTATTTGGGAGATCACAGCATTCCATGCTGTGGGCTTAGCAGATGATGTAGGGGAAGGCCAGTGCCCTGTTAATGGTCTGAAACCATTCACCTCTGGCCCTGCATGAACCCCCACCGCTACATAGTCTCCATCTAACATTTAAAAGACACAAGTCAGTTACAATTGAGGGACTTTAGACTTAGATCATTTCTCAGTGAGAGAGTGAGCTTGCCCTCTGAAAATAAATCCCTGAAAATATTATTCACCTCTTAATCCTGGATTTGGGTAAAGCCTAATGTAATCTATTTTTCTATTTCCATTCTCAGATGTGAATTATGTCATCCAGTTTAAACAGGCACTGGTGGTTTGGTAAGAGTATTCTCTCTAACTAACTACTACAGTATATCCACCAGTTTTTCACATTTGTGTTTCTTCATCAGAAATGATTGCTTATGGGTACTTTCATGTGTGTGTAAAATATTACTGTTCTCAGATGTTTTATTAATAGATTATAGATGTATATGAATATGAGTTTTTTGTTGTTGTGCAAAATTCTATATAACCATTGTTTAGCTGGAATGGAATGTTTGTACCCTGTACTGTATATTTGACTGTGATGTGTGGTGTTCTCGCCATGCTGTTTTAAGATTAATGCGCTTACTGTAAGTTGCTCTGGATAATAGCATCTGCTAAATGACTAAAATGTCAAATATAAATGTTTTACATACAGATCTCATATTACTGTACTGAATTATATAAAAAAATATGAATTTTTTAAATATTGATGACACCCACCACTGCGACCTGTATGCTCTCGTCGGCTGGCCCTCGCTATAAATTTGTCGCCAGCCCCACTGGCTCCAGGTCATCTATTAGTCTTTGCTAGGTAAAGCTCCTCCTTATCTCAGCTCACTGGTCACCATAACAACACCCACCCGTAGCACGTGCTCCAGCAGGTATATCTCACTGGTCATTCCCAAAGCCAACATCACCTTTGGCCGCCTTTCCTTCTAGTTCTCTGCTGCCAATGACTGTAACGAATTGGAAAAATCGCTGAAGCTGGAGACTTATATTTCCCTCACTAACTTTAACCATCAGCTATCTGAGCAGCTTACCGATCGCTGCAGATGTACACAGCCCATCTGTAAATAGCCCATCCAACTACCTACCTCATCCCCATATTGTTTTTATTTACTTTTTTGCTCTTTTGCACAACAGTATTTCTACTTGCACATCACCATCTGTACATCTATCACTCCAGTGTTATTTGCTAAATTGTAATTACTTCGCTACTATGGCCTATTTATTGCCTTACCTCCTTACTCCATTTGCACACACTGTATATAGATTTTCTATTGTGTTATTGACTGTACTTTTGTTTATCCCACGTGTAACTGTGTTGTTTGTGTCGCACTGCTTTGCTTTATCTTGGCCAGGTCGCAGTTGTAAATGAGAACTTGTTCTCAACTGGCCTACCTGGTTAAATAAAGGTGAAATACAAAAATAAAAAATAAAAATACGTATAATTTGTACTTTTCTTTATAAAAAATGTAGTTATTTGTTACATTTGACTGTTTAAAACCTTGCAGTACAACTTATTTCTCAGAGAATGAGGCAGATATATAGCATTTTGAGAGAAAAAACATGATTATTTGTTTCTCTGAAATGAAATCATCAAGTGATGGATTTTAAACAAATACACGTCTGTCATTGAACAACCCCATGACATGATTAGACAGAGACAAAACACACCAATCTCTTTGATAATTTCTTTAAAAATAAAAGCTAATTTATCAACAATTTGAAAATGGATACATTGTGTTTTGTTAAAATAACTCTTCACTTGTTATTGTCACATTGGGAGCAGCAGGTTTTATCTGACCTAAATGTCAGCTTTCAGCTTCAGCCTGCTGCTCCGTGATGTCAGATGAGATTGTTTTCCTTTCCTGTGTTTTTCTTTCTGCTTTGTGGTTTGGGAGACCCCCTCTAACCACCACCACAAACACCATCTATCTCTCCATCCACCCGTCACAGAGCAGGGAAGAGCTCTGTTTACTTCAGCTGGGCTTTCTGTACCCTGACGTGTGTCTCACTAATCTAACTCCATCTTTGCAATGCTCAATTAATCAGCTCAACAATAAAGTACAAAGTGTTTTCAGTTGCCAGTTTTGATGGTAACAGCTGTGCTTAATCAGAAGCAGGACTCCGCCACCTGCAGTGCTAACCTGGTGTTGAGACAGTCTAAAAGGGTTTAAATGGTTTTCATTATTATTATACCTTTCCTGATGAGCATAATATTCACTACATTTTGCATAATAAATAGCAAAGAGGTGACTGGTTGGGCATTGAAAGGCGCTCAACGATTTAAACTTGTTTTTAATTATTTTTTTATAATTGTTAATAATCAGAAAACCAGACCAGAGTTTATTACAAGAGTGGCACAAACAATAGTGACAACAGTAGTCATTTACAACCTGCCTTGGAGGGAGCCAATTTATTTCTGTTGTTATATTTTAAAGTGAATCAGAAAAGTAAAAGCTAGTGTAGAGAAGTGGTTACATCTGAAGACTAACATCCTCTCAATATGACTCCACCAGCTCCACACCCTGGAAATATGTATTTCAAAGCTTCTCCGTGGATAGATGCACCGAAGACAGTCATCAAGCAAATAAAATAAATGATGAACAACTGAAAATCCCTGGGAAAAGAAAGGGAGAATGAAATGTCAGATGAATGAAAGCTTTGAGCAGAGAGGTAAACCCTGATCAAATAAATGGGCTCTCAGGAGAGAAGCTGGCAGCTGGAGGTTACTCGGTTAATTTAACCCCCCTCAATGGAAGATCAGCTTTGATATCAAATCTCCTCTAGCCAAACTGTCACCCATTATAATGGATGGCAAGTTCAGAACTTCTGCTATGTTCCATTGTATTGTGCTATACAGATGCAGTATCTTAATTTGATTATCCTGTTGTTGCAGGAATGCTAATTTCTAATGTATACAAGGTTTTAAAAGGCTTCTAAAGTTTGTAATTTCCACTTTAAAATTTAAGACTTGATTTTTCCTAACAAAAAATGTAGCAACCCCTGCAAAAAATGTCCATTAATTATAATCCACATTTCCTGTTGCTGCAGAATTATGTTCCTGCTGTGAGAAACTGGGTCAAATTAAGATATGGCATCTGTAATGCAGTATTTCCTGTATTATAACAATTGTGAATGAGACCTTGATGACTGATGCTCAGTTTTCATTTTCACCATCTACATATCCATCCCCATGTTGTATTATCACTTCTTAGAAAAATTCTGATCTAAATGAGGTGTGAGAATGTTGTCAATTGTATTAGAATGGTTTCAATGGGCTGGGAAGTCAATTTTTTTTAAATACTGTAGAACTAGCAGTTGCTATTTGTACTCTCTTCTTGCCAAGGCCAAACCAAAGTACTACAATACAAATAACAATTTCAAGCAGTGTTTAATATATTCTCATATCATGAAGTCCCTTATTCTAAGAAGTAATGTGGCTCAGCTTAAATGTGATTTTTAAATAGTGGTGATGGATTCTTTGTGGCATCTGCTTCTATATATAGTGTCAGTATAATTACATGCCAGGTTCTTGCTTGGACAGTGATGTACATTTCAGGCCCAGGCATAATTCATTCTGCCAGTCCTGGCATTTATTATAGTCACAACGGAGCCTGGTCAAGCATTCTGGGAGAATTATCTTCCCTCTCAGATAGACTGAGACAGAAAGGGGATGAGAGAGCAGGACTGGGAGTGATTAAGGGAGAGAGAAATAAAGGGAGCGAGATGAGAAAGGTGATTGTTGACTGAATGAATTGTTAAAATGCTGTCTTCAAGAATGTCTTAATTCTTCGAGAAATGTTTGGAGGAAGCATCACCTACCGCACACCCGTTCCTATAGGCCAGGGTTCCCCAACTGGCAGCCCGAGGGGGATTTTATATGGCCTCCCGTTTTTTTGGTTGTTGAATTTTTGTTGTTGGACATAAAAGATTGTAACACCACCAGGAAATCAGCACAAGTGATTTACATTTAGGAAGTCTGATCCCAAGTATTCCCACACATAAATAGAAAGACAAATGTGATCGTATCCCAATGTAATCAAGGTTTGAAATGATTCTGTTTTTGTCAAATACTATATCTGTTTGTGCTTCTTGCTGTCAATTATCAGTGTATTATTATTGTTATTTATAATTATGTTCCGGCACCCTGACCATCCGCTCAAGAAAGAATCAGCCTGTGTCTGAATGTAGTTGGGGACCACTGCTATGAGACAATTCACTTGGAGAGCAGAATTATTTTTGTGCACAAAGCAGATATAAAAGTACTTTTAAAAAGTTCACATCGTAAACCCTAATAGCTCTTGCTACTTTCTGAGAATACCACAACAAAGGAGAACTTATAAAGAGAAATGGCACTATTCCACTGAAGAACTCAATGACTGCCTGCATTGTTGAAATTCCACCCCAGCTTCCCGTGTCTGTCTCCACCTGGACTGCTGCCAATGTACTCTTTTCTCCCTTTTTTCTGTTCCTTCTTTTTATCAACATCATGTGTTACTTTTACTATATGACCAGATTCATTCCAGTCTGACAAAACCAGAAGTTTAGCAAATTAATAATTGTCCTTAGAAAGCCACACATGTTGTAGAATGCTGAAGAGTATTTTTTGATTGATGTAATAAATACAAACATTGACAAATATTCCAAAATATGCATTGAGCCACTATGAATGAGTTTCTCTGGTATTTTGCGTAGTGCTCAATACGTCTGAAATCTCTTGATATCTGTGTGGCTGTGGTGGTTGGCGTGACAGAGACAGATATATTCACACTTGTCACAGGTCCAACTGAACCCCTGTAATGAAATTGGCAGCGTTGCTGGAGCTCTTCTCAGTGGACCATCTGTGCATGTATCCTTGCAGAGGAAACCAGAGTGGACCCTGTCAGGAGAGATTGCAATATCACAGTTGTGACATTAATGTCCTCCATGAATTGCTGAAATATCCCATTCCTCTTTCAAATGAAAAAAGCATGTTTGCAAACTGTAATTCACAGTTTTTGATCAATGCCAGTTTTTACTTTCTACAAATGAGTTCAAGGGAGGATCTACAGTATAACATATGTGTTATTGTTTTCAAATGGATTGGAGGTTTTGGCAGTAACACTTGGAAAAATAATTTGATATATAGAGGAAAGCCAATGCAAACAATGAAACAACCTAAAGGCCTATCAAACAGACAAAAACCAAAACATTCACTTCTCAGAAATGTAACAGCATTGAAATACAGTATATTATATAGGGTGAAATCAGGCCATGGAGTATTGTTGCCTTACTGTGAAGCTTTTTAATCACACCATCTCTTTTTTCCAATCAAGATATTTGTTGTTGAGCCCTGCAGTCATGTTTTGTTTGTTGCTGATGGTGGTACTACCTCATCTTGTGGCCTCAGATACCACAGCCAGGATGGAAGATGTTTGTCAGCTATTAAACCACAGTGTCAATTATAGACCCCAAACATCGATCTCTGTGTGGATGAGTGGCATGGAAATTGACATTTTCCCCAGTAGTAAAGATAAGAGTTCGATTAGCTTGTTAGCCACCCCAGCTAGCACAACAAGGACACTGGGGGACAAAGCTGGCGCTGGCGCTGGCTCCCGGTCCACACTAAGTGGCCAAGGCGAAGCCATAAGCCCAGAGGTGAATTGCTGCTACTCAACCAACTCAAACAGGGCTCTGTTCTGCTAAAAGTGCTGAGGTGTTTCTCACTCTCCAGAGCCAATCAGATCAGCTGCAGCTCTCCATACTGGATTAGAAGTCTGACTGACTGCTACTATTCCCTCTGACTCTATACCGTTCTAAACACATGCTATCTATCCAGCCCTTTGTCGCCTTGTTGATAGTTTGCTGTGTGTTCACATGCTTTCCATATCCTGACTTCTCATGAAAGAAGGCTTTGGCTAGAATTTGTACACAGGAAAATGTGTGTGGGAGGGAGAGAGTGTACATGCACTCTGAGAAAATAGGAGGCTAAAGAAAGAAAGGGGGATGGTGAGAAATAAATACAGAGGAGGGGGAGGTAGTGAGAGAATAGGAACAATTTGAGAGGGTGAGGGAGGGAGAGAGAGGTTCCAGAAGAGAGCAGAACCCCCATAAATAAAGATAATGAAATGTCGGTTGAGTCTGGAGAGAGGTGGAATGGGTGGCTGGCTCTCACCCACACTCTGATTTATCCTCGGTGTCTCTGTGAGCACAGCAGGGAGATTAATTAGCTCACCTCATCAATAACTGCAGTGGAACTGGAGAAAAGGCCTGCTTTCCATTCCGTCGCCCACCCCAGGACCCAACTCTATAAGGCACGCTCAGTGGGGGAGGTGGAAAGGCCAGTGTAATGTAGAGAGTAACGGATCTCAGCTCATGGAGGAAGAAGGGAGGGTGTAGCTCAATATACAGAGCACATCATTTCAGTGAGCGTATACACACACACACACACACACACACACACACACACACACACACACACACACACACACACACACACACACACACACACACACACACAAAGACCACATGACAACACCACACACCACACATTATTTGCCACTATCTTCAGTCACTGGTAGGACAGTGAAAGACAACAGTAATATTAAAGGATCTGTAAGATCGCACGATTACACAGTGAAATAGAACTAAGCAGAACTTGACTGTTACAGGCTGAAGGATGACGAGGTTCACTTACTGTACTGTATGTCTTCTCTGTGGTTTAAATGGGAAGCTCTATGGTCTTCACAGATTTTCTTTTGTGTGACCAGAGCTGATTTACACATTGCTTGTATAAGGGATCATGAACAATATGTCCGCAGATTAAGAGTCTAAAGGTTGCTTGTGAATATGTGGGGAATTCCTAGAAGGATGGTTGAAGATAACAGGACTGGAATAAAACATATCATATACTGTATGTTATTAGGCCATGGAAAGTGTGTTTCATCTAACAAGACATCTGAGAGCATAACCCTGCAGATCTTTTAAATTGTTCAACTGTAATTAGTATAAGGCAATATCGTATGGAATTAATAATACAATTATTTCAGCCATGGTTTGGGCCAACAGTTCTGTCCAGCTTTCTTTTTGTGTGGGATCATTTTAACCAGACTCCTTTTATCACAGGCAATAAAAAGTCAGAAAGGATATAGAGTACAGGTACAAAAAGCTGAGGATACGTACTGTAAGTTACCTCACATACAGCTTTAGAACTGATAAATGGGATCAAGTTAATTTGTTATATGCGCAGGATAAGTTTTTTGCATTGTTTGTAACTTATTTTGTACATAATGTTGCTGCTACTGTCTCCTATGAACGAAAAGAGCTTCTGGACATCAGAACAACGATTATTCACCTCAAACTAGACAAAGATTTTTTTTAATGAGTCCGACGTGAAGGATATACTGCGTTCTCGAGACCAGGCCCAACCCCAGTCATTTGCGTGAAGAAAAGACGGAGAAAAAGCAGGAGGAGGTCGGGCTGCCTTCTGAGAATTCGTTGGCGAGTGAGTAAACTTCCACTGCCATCCGTACTATTGGCCAACGTGCAATCACTGGAAAATAAAATGGATTATCTGTGAATAAGAATATCCTACCAACAGGACCTGAAAAACTGTAAAATCTTATGTTTCACCGAGTCGTGGCTGAACGACGACACTGATACTATAGAGCTGGCTGGTTATTCCGTGCATTGGCAGGACAGAGAAGCTACGTCTGGTAAGATGAGGTGCGGGGGTGTGTGTCTACTTGTAAATAACAACTGGTGCACAATTTCTAATATTAAAGAACTCTCAAGGTATTGCTAAGGTAGAATACCTCATGATAAGCTGTAGACCACACTATCTACCAAAAGAGTTCTCATCTATATTATTCATAGCCGTCTATTTAACATCACAAATGGATGCTGGCACTAAGACTGCACTCAACGAGCTGTATAAGGCCATAAGTAAACAAGAAAACGCTCATCCAGAAGTGGCACTCCTAGTGGCCGGGGACTTTAACGCAGGCAAATTTAAATCAGTTTTACCAAATTTCTACCAACGTGTCACATGTGCAACCTGTAATGGCTTCTAGGAGTAGTGGGTGGAGGAGTCAGGCGCAGAGAGTAGGGTAGTTCAAAACGTGGATCTTTATTCCAAGAACAGAGTAACGGTCACGCCAAACACAAGGGCACATAAATACCCAGTCCAACAAATAGGACGAAACTGTCCAGGAAAACGGAATCCACAATAATCCACACACTATGAACAGACAAACAAGCCCGCACAAAAGCCGGCGGGCCTACCGGGTTTAAATAGCCCAAAACAAAACCCAAACAAGAAACAGGTGAAACTAATCAGACAAAACTAACTGAAACAGAAAAGGGGATCGGTGGCAGCTAGTAGGCCGGCGACGACGACCGCCGAGCGCCGCCCGAACAGGAAGAGGCACCATCTTCGGAGGGATTCGTGACACAACCAGAGGGGAAAAAACACTTTTACTCCACACACAGAGACGCGTACAAAGCTCTCCCTCGCCCTCCATTTGGCAAATATGACCATAACTCTATCCTCCTGATTCCTGCTTACAATCAAAAAAGGACTGTTTTGCTAGCACAGACTGAAATATGTTCTGGGTTTCATCCAATGGCATTCAGAAGTATACCACCTTAGTCACTGGCTTCATCAACAAGTGCATCGACGACGACGTCCCCACAGTGACCGTAGGTACAAATCCCAAAAAGAAGCCATGGAGTACAGGGAACATCCGCACCGAGCTAAAGGCTAAAGCTGCCGCTTTCAAGGAGCGGGACACTAATCCAAACACTTCCCTCTACGCCCTCAGGCGAACCATCAAACAGGCAAAGCGTCAATACAGGACTAAGATTGAATCCTACTACACCGGCTCTGATGCTCATCGGATGTGGCAGGTCTTGAAAACTATTAGAGACTACAAAGGGAGACCCAGCCGTGAGCTGCCCAGTGACACGAGCCTACCAGACAAGCTAAATGCCTTTCATGCTCGCTTCATGGCAAGCAACACTGAAGCATGCTTCTGAATGGCTGTGTGATCACGCTCTCGGTAGCCGATGTGAGCCAGACCTTTCAACAGGTCAACATTCACAAAGCCGCTGGGCCAGATGGATTACCAGGACGTGTACTCAAAGCTTGTGCGGACCAACTGGCAAGTGTCTTCACTGATATTTTCTTTTCTTTTTTTTTTTTTTTTTTTTTCTTTTATCCCCTTTTCTCCCCAATTTTCGTGGTATCCAATCGCTAGTAATTACTATCTTGTCTCATCGCTACAACTCCCGTACGGGCTCGGGAGAGACGAAGGTCGAAAGCCATGCGTCCTCCGAGGCACAACCCAACCAAGCCGCACTGCTTCTTTAACACAGCGCGCCTCCAACCCGGAAGCCAGCCGCACCAATGTGTCGGAGGAAACACCGTGCACCTGGCCCCCTTGGTTAACGCGCACTGCGCCCAGCCCGCCACAGGAGTCGCTGGAGCGCGATGAGGCAAGGAAATCCCTACCGGCCAAACCCTCCCTAACCCGGACGACGCTAGCCCAATTGTGCGTCGCCCCACGGACCTCCCGGTCGCGGCCGGCTGTTCACTGATATTTTCAACCTCTCCCTGAACGAGTCTGTAATACCTACTTGTTTCAAGCAGACCACCATAGTCCCTGTGCCCAAAGTAAGAGCAGTTGCTTCAAGTACCTCCAACAGATCCATAGATCCACAGATGACGCATGCTCAATCGCACTCCACACTGACCTTTCCCACCTGGACAAAAGGAACACCTATGTGAGAATAGTGTTCATTGACTACAGTTCAGTGTTCAAAATGCTGTTCATTGACTACAGCTCAGCATTCAACACCATAGTGCCCACAAAGCTCATCACTAAGCAAAGGATCATGGGACTAAATATCTCCCTCTGCAACTGGATCCTGGACTTTCTGACGGGCGCCCCCAGGTGGTAATGGTAGGCAACAACACATCTGCTACGCTGATCCTCAACACTGGAGCTCCTCAGGGGTGCGTGCTTAGTCCCCTAGCGTACTCCCTGTTCACCCACAACTGCTTGGCCAAACACGACTCCAACACCATCATTAAGTTTGCTTACGACACAACAGTGGCAGGCCTGATCACCGACAACGATGAGACAGCCTATAGGGAAGAGGTCAGAGTCCTGGCAGTGTGGTGCATGGCAGTGTGGTGCCAGGACAACAACCTCTCCCTCAATGTGAGCAAGACATAGGAGCTGATCGTGGACTACAGGAAAAGACGGACCGAACAGGCCCCTATTAACATCGACAGGGCTGTAGTGGAGCGGGTCGAAAGTTAGTGTCAACATCACCAACTAACTATAATGGTCCAAACACACCAAGATAGTCGTGAAAGAGGCACGACAACACCTTTTACCCCTCAGGGATTTGTCATGGGTCCCCAGATCCTCAAAAGGTTCTACAGCTGCACCATCGAGAGCATCCTGACCGGTTGGATCACCGACTGGTATGGCGACTGCTTGGCATCTGACCATAAGGCGCTACATAGGGTAATGCGTACGGCCCAGTGCATCACTGGGGCCAAGCGTCCTACCATCCAGGACATATATACTAGGCGGTGTCAGAGGAAGGCCCAGAAAATTGTCAAAGACTCCAGTCACCCAAGTCATAGACTGTTCTCTCTGCTACCAAGCCATAAGACTGCTGAACAATTAATCAAATGGCCACCCGGACTATTTACATTGACACACCCCCCTCCCTTTGTTTTTATGCTGCTGCTACTCAATGTTTATTATCTATGCATAGTCACTTCACCCCTACCTACATGTACAAAATAACTTGACTAACCTGTACCCCGCACATTGACTCTGTATTCTTTTTGTATTACTTTTCATTTGACTATTTTACTTTAGTTTATTTAGTAAATGTTTTCTTAACTCTTTCTTGAACTGCATTGTTGGTGAAGGACTTGCAAGTAAGCATTTCACGGTAAGGTCTACACCTGTTGTATTCGGAGTATGTGAAAAATAACATTTGATTTGATACACACGGTAGACAGACATTATAAGGAAATGTTTCTCTTAGCGGGATATATATATGAATCACAGACATTTTACTCTCATTCGCTCTGTCTCTCTGTCTCTCTGTCTCTCTGTCTCTCTGTCTCTCTGTCTCTCTCTCTCTCTCTCTCTCTCTCTCTCTCTCTCTCTCTCTCTCTCTCTCTCTCTCTCTCTCTCTCTCTCTCTCTCTCTCTCTCTCTCTCTCTCTCTCTCTCTCTCTCTCGCCATGCCTTTCACACACTCACACAAAGACACAAGCTCAAAGGAATGACAGTTCCTTGTGATCTAACCACACTGAGCACATCAAAGCCTTGACTCGTGTGTGTGTGTGTGTGTGTGTGTGTGTGTGTGTGTGTGTGTGTGTGTGTGTGTGTGTGTGTGTGTGTGTGTGTGTGTGTGTGTGTGTGTGTGTGTGTGTGTGTGTGTGTGTGTGTGTGTGTGTGTGTGTGTGTGTGTGTGTGTGTGTGTGTGTGTGTGTACTGGTTGAGGCTAGTCCTTTATGTACTTTGTGCAGTGAGATCACAAGGTACTGTCAGTCTGTGCGTCAGGATTGAGTAACACTCCCTGAGGGAAGAGCCTTTCAGGAGATAGAAGAGAAAACCAGCTAATCACACAGGTTAGGTAAAGCCACAAATAGAGTTAGCTTGGTGCCATTTTTATCAGTCTCCTCCTTTCTATATTTAATATAAAAGGATCCAAGGCCTGGCGTGGATTGAGATCTCTATTCACAAGGAGAAGAGAAGCCATCTTAAAAGTCCATAAGTGGGTTTTGTTTTTAACCACTGCTCAGTACACACACTACTCTAGAAAATTATGCACCCTATACAAAGTCAAAGAGAGAAATGGACCTAGCCTGCCTCAGACTGGATCACCACAGACAGAGCATGTGGCTTTGAGGTCAGTGTTCATCCTCACACTGCCTTCTCTCTCCTCACTGTCCCTCCACCTCCTCTCAAACAGACCAGAGCTCTTCTCTTCTCTCCTCGGGAGCTGTCTGTGAGTCACAGCAGCCAGCCCAACACTCCAACCTCCACAGGACAATGGAGAGACCTAGGCTATTTTTAAGCTCCACCATTGCTAGACCAATCTAATGTGCCCACTCCCAGCCATAGCCCTCACTACTTTTTCTTTATGTTTCTGGGTCTCAGTGGATATGCTGCTAATGTGCTCTTTCTGTATGAGTGGAAGTTTGTGTGTGTGTGTTACATCGGGAGCAGACAGGTCTCCCGGCTACCGAAACACAATGTTGACACGACTTGGCTTCTGCAATGGTCCAGTTGATCCCTAACATTTCTCTGGCCTCAGAACAAATACATGAATGGAAATAGTGCTGCAGTGCAATATCATAGTTGATATAGTGCTGAATTCAGCGGAGGCTCCTCAGAGGAGGAAGGGGAGGACCATCCTCCTCAGTGAATTTCATTGTTTTAAATTATAAAACATTTTTAAAATGTATCCTTTTTACATTTAAGTCATTTAGCAGACGCTCTTATCCAGATCGACTTACAAATTGGTGCATTCACCTTAAGATATCCAGTGGAACAGCCACTTTACAATAGTGCATCTAAATCTTTTAAGGGGTGGGTGGTCAGAAGGATTACTTTATCCTATCCTAGGTATTCCTTAAAGAGGTGGGGTTTCAGGTGTCTCCGGAAGGTGGTGATTGACTCCGCTGTCCTGGCGTCATGAGGGAGTTTGTTCCACCATTGGGGTGCCAGAGCAGCGAACAGTTTTGACTGGGCTGAGCGGGAACTGTACTTCCTCAGTGGTAGGGAGGCGAGCAGGCCAGAGGTGGATGAACGCAGTGCCCTTGTTTGGGTGTAGGGCCTGATCAGAGCCTGAAGGTACTGAGGTGCCATTCCCCTCACAGCTCCGTAGGCAAGCACCATGGTCTTGTAGCGGATGCGAGCTTCAACTGGAAGCCAGTGGAGAGAGCGGAGGAGCGGGGTGACGTGAGAGAACTTGGGAAGGTTGAACACCAGACGGGCTGCGGCGTTCTGGATGAGTTGTAGGGGTTTAATGGCACAGGCAGGGAGCCCAGCCAACAGCGAGTTGCAGTAATCCAGACGGGAGATGACAAGTGCCTGGATTAGGACCTGCGCCGCTTCCTGTGTGAGGCAGGGTCGTACTCTGCGGATGTTGTAGAGCATGAACCTACAGGAACGGGCCACCGCCTTGACGTTAGTTGAGAACGACAGGGTGTTGTCCAGGATCACGCCAAGGTTCTTAGCGCTCTGGGAAGAGGACACAATGGAGTTGTCAACCGTGATGGCGAGATCATGGAACGGGCAGTCCTTCCCCGGGAGGAAGAGCAGCTCCGTCTTGCCGAGGTTCAGCTTGAGGTGGTGATCCGTCATCCACACTGATATGTCTGCCAGACATGCAGAGATGCGATTCGCCACCTGGTTATCAGAAGGGGGAAAGGAGAAGATTAATTGTGTGTCGTCTGCATAGCAATGATAGGAGAGACAATGTGAGGTTATGACAGAGCCAAGTGACTTGGTGTATAGCGAGAATAGGAGAGGGCCTAGAACAGAGCCCTGGGGGACACCAGTGGTGAGAGCACGTGGTGAGGAGACAGATTCTCGCCACGCCACCTGGTAGGAGCGACCTGTCAGGTAGGACGCAATCCAAGCGTGGGCCGCGCCGGAGATGCCCAACTCGGAGAGGGTGGAGAGGAGGATCTGATGGTTCACAGTATCAAAGGCAGCCGATAGGTCTAGAAGGATGAGAGCAGAGGAGAGAGAGTTAGCTTTAGCAGTGCGGAGCGCCTCCGTCCTTTTTAGATACAACTACACTAAATATAATCACATGTCACCAAATAACTGATTACAGTAACCTCAACAGCACTCGGTAGGGTAGCACCATGGTGTAACCGGAGGACAGCTAGCTTCCGTCCACCTCTGGGTACATTGACTTCAATACAAAACCTAGGAGGCTCATGGTTCTCACCTCCTTCCATAGACTTACACAGTAATTATGACAACTTCCAGAGGACGTCCTTCAGCCTATCAGAGCTCTTGCAGCATGAACTGACATGTTTTCCACCCAATCAAAGGATCAGAGAATTAATCTAGTACTCTAAGCATAAACTACAGCTAGCTAGCACTGCAGTGTATAAAATGTGGTGAGTAGTTGACTCAAAGAGAAAGAGAAAGATAATAGTTTAACAGTTTTGAACAAATTAATTTCTTCCAAAATGAAGGAGGATCAAGAGAGAGAGAGATTGTCATTTCTTTTTACTTTCAGTTTCAGTTACTTAGCTAGCAAATGCAGCTAGCTAGATTAGTCTACTGAAACACCCTGCTCAAACAGAGGGATGCTATGTTAGCTAGCCGGCTATGACTTTCCAACACAACAGTGGAACTATTCCAAATCAAGGTAAGCTTTTGGTATTACTAATTTATTGCCACCGGGGCCAGCTGGTGTAACTGCTTACTGACTGTACACTGTAACATTACTGCATGATTGTAGTGGGGTTACTAACACGTTAGTTCTATTAGCTATGTGTAGTGGTTTGGCTTGGAAAAGTTTTTCCGCCTGGTCACATACAGCTGATGTGTTGTGCGTTGAAGTCCAGAAGCGAAGGGAAGAGCTGAGAGAAGGAGAGCGCATAGGTACGAAAAGGAATACAATGTGGCTGCCATGAAAGTGAACTGTGTTTATGTGTGATCAGGGGTGTATTCTTTCCTCCGATTCGGTTGAAAAACGTTTCTTAAACGGAAGAAAACGGATAACATACCTGAATTTGTCCAATAGAAACTCTCGTTTGCCACTGTTGGACTTATGATTACACCCTATATCAGATGGATGCAGGCAAGAGTGTGCAAGACGGTATTGAATGTCACTGTCTGTCCATGTGTCACTGTCTGTCGCCTCAAATTTGTCTCTCGACCTGTGTGCACCTACGTTGTAAACTTTCATTCATAGGCTAGATCAGGAGTCGGGAACCTATGGCTCCCGAGCCAGGTGTGGCTCTTTTGATGATTGCATCTGGCTCGCAGATTAAAAAAAAAAAAAAAAAAAAAAAGTGAGATTTTTTTATATATTTTTTAAAATAAATTTTATCCCCTTTTCTCCCCAATTTTCTTGGTATCCAATCGCTAGTAATTACTATCTTGTCTCATCGCTACAACTCCCGTACGGGCTCGGGAGAGACGAAGGTCGAAAGCCATGCGTCCTCCGAAGCACAACCCAACCAAGCCATACTGCTTCTTTTTTTATTTTTTATTTTTTTTTCATCAGTATTTCCAAACCCATTTATTTTGAGACAAGGTTGTCACCATAAACAATAGTTTTGTTAAATCTACAGAAAATTCTTTACAACAATACAGATTTTAATACTGCTTCCTAGAGTACAATAAATACTTGTATCAGTAAAGAAAAATCAAGGTCAAACTTGAAAAAGATAAGAGCAGTTAAGTCTTTAAGATAAGCCATTTCAGATGTTGAGTGGTTCAAAACCTTGACACAAGCCATAACCTCTGCACGAAGCACTGTTGGTAAAGTTGCTTTAAGGATGATACAAGAAACTGTAATATAAATACACCCAGCTCAAAATATTAGGTTATATTTACAGAGTGCTCTAAATTGTTAAGGACTTCACAAAGCAATAACTTGTATTGTTCCACTATAGTCACATAATTTCACTACTAGTTAAAGCAAGGATTACATATGCACTCACATGGCCTATTACTGTATGTTAGAGCATAATGTATGGCTAGATAAAGGAAATGGATCCACTACTGTGAAGTCAAGGCATAATATACGACTTAAAACAATCAACCCAGTCCTGAATAGAGAGACAAACACACACATTTGATTGTCTATTCTTCACACAGTTTCAATCATTATCAACAGTTATTACGGTCAATTCATTCAAATTATATCTGCAATTTAAGATTTGCAATGTCCCAGACCTCACCTACAAAGTCATTCATTTAGTTAGGCCTTAAGATTGTTCCCACTGTCCTCACAAAGAATATTGGTTCATCAACTCTTAACACAAAATATGATCACTTTGACAAAGATGGCATCTTTTAAAACATTTGTAAGATGTCCCACAACTTGGAGTGGTTGCACTTCAGTACATATAAAGCATCCACCGTGAGCAGTTCCTCTGAGGGTATCTTTACCATAATCCACATATACATACAGTATTACCAGCAGGGTCAGTAGGATACAGAACACCCGGAATCACAATGTTGTGTAGATGTAAACACACAATACTATTTAGAACAAAAAATACAAAGACCAGAACACATGTCAACATTTCTAAAAGTCCTTCATCCTAGACACATTCAGTACAAACTTGCACATATGAACAGGCTACATCTCCATAAATGTGAATTCAATGTTCCTTGCTCTGTTTGTCTGTACCAAAAAAATAAAAATAAAGGAAGTTAAATTGACTGCGAGGGTGTTTAATGAAATAAGATATGTGATTATGTATGCTATATAAAATGAGTAAGATCACACATTCAACTGAGATACATTGGTGCGCCATTCTGTGAATGAGTATACCACGGACCCAATTATTAAGGCAGCAACATCTTTTGACAAATGTATGTGTTGCCACATTTAAGTTTCAAACAGACAATAGAACAGAAATGATGAGTCAGCCAATAGCTGAGATGTGCTATGGACGCTGACCTCGACCAGCACCCGTTTATCAGTATTTCGTTCAATTATCAAACGTACCACCATGTTAGTAATGTACCACTGTGCAATTTGTCTGTCACTCACTAGGCCAGATATACTATAGGTACAACACCTATAAACGTCAGCCATACTGCTTCTTAACACAGCGCGCCTCCAACCCGGAAGCCAGCCACACCAATGTGTCAGAGGAAACACCGTGCACCCGCCCCCCTCGGTTAGCGCATTGCGCCCGGCCCGCCACAGGAGTCACTGGAGCGCGATGAGACAAGGATATCCCTACCGGCCAAACCCTCCCTAACCCGGACGACGCTAAGCCAATTGTGCATCGCCCCCGGACCTCCCGGTCGCGGCCGGCTGCGACAGAGCCTGGGCGCGAACCCAGAGACTCTGGTGGCGCAGCTAGCACTGCGATGCAGTGCTCTAGACCACTGCCCCACCCGGGAGGCCTATTCTCACTTGTTTTAATCCATCCATCGATTTTTCACTGCTCATGTCCTGTTCAGGGCTGCAGGAGCAATTGTCCATTATTTTAATTAAATGATACTGGCCTACGATGGCCGTTGCTAGGTAAAACAGGTAAACGACTCCTTTTGAATCAGTCTGCTCGGTCATTAGCTCAAAGCTAACCCTTCGACGAAGAAGATGGCGAAAAGAAAAAAAGATGACGAGTATCGTACATTTCAGGACGAATGGACCGAAGAATTTGCCTTTGTGGAGAGAGCAGGTTCTGCGGTGTGTCTAATTTGCAATGACAAAATTACATCGATGAAACGGTCGAATGTAAATCGGCAAATTCAGAGGCTTATTATACTGACATTTAGTTGAATTCACTTTTAAAATATATTATATGGCTCTCACTGAAATAAATTTCCAAATTATTTGCTTTCATGGCTCTCTTAGTCAAAAAGGTTCCCGACCCCTGGGCTAGATAGTAGAAACCTCATGATGGGTATAGGGAAAATTTGACTATCATGTAGTAGCCTAAACCTATCACTGTTACATTGAACTGGGTGAATGGAATATGAATGACAGTCATCCAACATGCTGTAATAGAAATAAGGTCATGCTCATGAAAAACAAATCGTCCTCCCTCATCTTAAACAGCACCGACCGCCACTGGCTGAATTACATGTAAACTGATGTTTGTTATACATGGGGGGATTTCTCTATGTTTTGATTATGGATAAGTTACCCCGAACTAATATCTATGAAAGAACAATACAATGACATGAGGAAAGAAGTCTTACTCTCACTTTCATTCAAAATGAAATGTCTGGCATCAACACACACACACATCCCTATTGCCATGGGATGTCCGGGAGGAAGAGGGAAATATCCTATTCAGCAGCTGCTGTCTGTCTCTGCTGACATCAAGGTCACAACTAACACACACACAGCCCTGCTAGAGAGGGAGGGAAAGTACTCTACAAAACAACCTACTACACCAAGCACCTGTCAGCTTCTTGGAAAAACTTTGATGCAGGAATGCAGGATCCTCTGAGAGTAGAGCCAATGAGACAGAGTACAGAGTACGGTAGCGGCAGTCTTGTTAGCATCTCCTGTCTGAACATTCACAATGTTCTCACCTGGGTTAATCTTCTCTCGCCTACCTATTCTATCACAGACAAAACATGCATTGATTTCATCATTGTTTCTGAATTTTCTTATTTGTAGAGATTTCTACAAATAGATCACACTGATAAACTTTAATACATAAAGTGATGTATCATTACAATAGATAGTTATTATAGAATATTATATGACAATTATGATCACACTCCTCAATCCCTCATGTAACTGAACTGGATACGGGAACAAAATACACAACTGTCTTGTGGCTATCTAACGTTATATTTTTATTTTTATTTATTTTATTTTACCTTTATTTAACTAGGCATGTCAGTTAAGAACAAATTCTTATTTACAATGACGGCCTACCAAAAGGCAAAAGGCCTCCTGCGGGGACTGGGGCCTGGGATTAAAATAAATAAATAAATACAATATAAATATAAGACAAAACACACATCACAACAAGAGAGACAACACAACACTGCATAAAGAGAGACCTAAGACAGCAACATAGCAAGGCAGCAACACATGACAACACAACATGGTAGTAACACAAAACATGGTACAAACATTATTGGGTACAGTCAACAGCACAAAGGTCAAGAAGGTAGAGACAACAATACATCACACAAAGCAGCCACAACTGTCAGTAAGAGAGTCCATGATTGAGTCTTTGAATGAAGAGATTGAGATAAAACTGTCCAGTTTGAGTGTTTGTTGCAGCTCGTTCCAGTCGCTAGCTGCAGTGAACTGAAAAGAGGAGCGACCCAGGGATGTGTGTGCTTTGGGGACCTTTAACAGAATGTGACTGGCAGAACGGGTGTTGTATGTGGAGGATGAGGGCTGCAGTAGAAATCTCAGATACTATAGACATCAAGAAAGCCAGTCAGTTGATTTTTGACAAGTTTTTCCAACACTTTTGATAAACAGGGCAAAATAAAAATAGGCCTATAACAGTTAGAATCAGCTTGATTTCCCCCTTTAAATAAAAGACGAACTGTGGCTGCCTTCCAAGCAATGGGAACCTCCCCAGAATGGAGAGACAGGTTAAAAAGGTTGGAGATATGCTTGGTGATGATAGGGGCAGCAACCTTAAAGAAGAAAGGGTCTAAACCATCTGACCCAGATGTTTTTTAGGGTCAAGATTCAGGAGCTCCTTTAGCACCTCGGACTCAGTGACTGCCTGCAGGGAGAAACTTTATAGCGGGGCAGGGGAAAACGAGGGAGGAACATCAGGGCTAGTCACATTAGAATGGGGTGGGAGATGAGGAAATGTTGGACGGGCAAGGAGGCATGGCTGAGTCAAATAGGAATCCTGACTTAATGAAGTGGTGATTAAAGAGCTCAGCCATGTGCTCCTTGTCAGTAACAACCACATCAACATTAAGGGACATGGGCAGCTGTGAGGAGGAGGGTTTATTCTCCAGGTCTTTGACCGTTTTACAGAACTTCTTGGGGTTAGACCCACAGAGAGAGAACTGCTCCTTAAAGTAACTAACTTTGGCCTTCCGGATAGCCTGAGTGCACTTATTTCTCATATGCCTGAACGAGAGCCAGTCAGCCTAAGTATGCGTGTGCCAAGCCTTTCGCCAAATGCAATTCTTGAGGTGGAGTAACTGTGCAAGAATTCCAGCTCACATAATCAAAAACAACTTATGTTTGCCTGTACAATAGTGACTCCCCTCAGTATAACACGACCAAAGAACAGCCTGAAAAGCCTATTTACAGTAAGAGGAAACAGAGCAATGGAAAAAGCTGAGTGGTCATCTTAACAGTGTAACAAAATAGGAATTTAGTCCTCTGCTGCCAGAGGCAGTGAGTCACATCCAAGTGGAGAGATTGTCTTTGGATTTGGGAGAGGGGGAGGTGTGTGTGGGCAGAGTTTCTGTTGTATACCAAGAAATAAATCTGTCCTCCTTGGAAAATCCTCAAGGCCTTTGAGGCTGAGGAAGCAATGAGAGGGAAAGACAGTAGTGTGTGTGTGGTGTGTGTGAATGTTTGTGTGGTGGTATGTGTGGTGTGTGTGAATGTTTGTGTGGTGGTATGTGTGGTGTGTGTGGTGTGTGTGGTGTGTGTGAATGTTTGTGAGGTGTGTGTGGTGTGTGTGAGGTGTGTGTGAATGCTTGTGTGGTGTGTGTGTGGTGTGTGTGTGGTGTGTGTGAGTGTGGTGTGTGTGTGGTGTGTGTGTGTGAGTGTGTGTGTGTGTGGTGTGTGTGATTGTGTGATTGTGTGAATGTGTGCTAACGTCAGATGTAATAGACATGTATTTTTTTATGATATTAATAATTGGTGCCGAGACTGCTGGCAATAATGTGCCAATTCTCTTGCGTTTCCTCATAGGGGTCAGAGGTGCTGGGTGATTAACACACAGGATATGACCTTTAACCCAGAAGCAGTTCCTTGCAGCATTAATCTGAGTCAGCCAGCATTCAGCTCTGATAATGGCATGTTAATTGATGACACTCTTTTGAGATGAGTCAGCCAACACCACCAACAGGCACAATGGTTGACTGGTTAACCCCTCACACACTGGCCTTCTCACTCACTCACTCACTCACTCACTCACTCACTCACTCACACACTTAGTCACTCACTCACTCACTCACTCACTCACTCACTCACTCACTCACTCACTCACCACACACACATTCACACTCACACTCACACAAACAAGAGTATGAGTAAAATATGAAGCATGTGTACAGATAAGATCTCTGTAAAGCCTGCATGATTACAGTGTAAAGTCCTTAAAAAAACGATAATACTTACCCTTACGATCTGCATGATTAACTGATATGCAGGTGCAATATCCAACATTGTTTTAAAAAAAGCTATGTTTGGGTGTCATGGTAGTCCTAAGTAGAGCTCTTAACAATGTAATGTGTACTTTACGTCAGAGTACACAGGAACAGTAGATGATGTATGCGCTCACCGGTACATACCAACATACCTGTGTGCATGTTTTAGCAAGCTGCACATCAAATTCTCTCTGTCTTTCCCCCTCCCTATCCCTCTCTCTATCTTTCTGTAATATACCCATTCATATCATACATATGCAGGCTATATATATGATACATCCAAAGGACTCCCACAGTCCCAGTTGGAGTAATACATATAACATAAAATATTTCTGCTTTTGTCTCTAGTTAAATGTTGCCATAAAAATGGGAGGCAACATGCTGAGGGAGGGCCTGGTCATGGCTGATCATATGTAATGTGCACATTGGGGTTAGGGAATATGATGTGGTGATGTGAGGGAACAGGCCCCACAGTAAAGGGCAGAGGTGTCATTCCCTGGGATCATTGACTGTATTTATGCACTCCAGAGCCCATCCTCCTCCTCTCCTGCTCTTTCTTCCCCAACCAGTGGTGTCTGGCTGTGGAATGAGTAACCATGATCACAACCCTGCTTGTCTGGATGTGCCATTATTGAATAAATACATCTCTCCTCCTGCTTTCCTTCCTTCTTCCCCTCCCCCTCCATCAACAGTTTGGGACGGCTCAGAGAGGCCTCTGGCCCAGATACTAGACCCCCACGCTGCACGACAGGGAAGTGTGTGAGTGTGTGTGTGTGTGTGTGTGTGTGTGTGTGTGTGTGTGTGTGTGTGTGTGTGTGTGTGTGTGTGTGTGTGTGCGTGATTTATGTGTCGTGTCCTGTCTCTGTGGGAGCTCAGAAACTAAACCGCAACCCCTTCCTTCCCACCTCTCTGACAAAGCTACTTTCTGTGTGTGTGCGTACGTATGTACATGCGTTTGTGTGTGTACGTACATACCTGCGTGTGTGTGTGTGTGTGTGTGTGTGTGTGTGTGTGTGTGTGTGTGTGTGTGTGTGTGTGTGTGTGTGTGTGTGTGTGTGTGTGTGTGTGTGTGTGTGTGTGTGTGTGTGTGTGTGTGTGTGTGTGTGTGTGTGTGTGTGTGTGTGTGGTAGTTGGGGAGTTTCCCTAGACAGAAAATATGAAAGAGGTGGTGACTTCAGCATGTGCATCCAACCAGTCAACATACCTAGTTTTCAGAATGTGTAGAATGTGAGTACATAACGGACATTAGGGCTATTGTATTTATTGTTTTTATGAAAGATATGTATGTAATTTCATGTAACTCAACTGGCAGGTCCCCCTTTCCAGTCAGTTCAGTTGTAACACTGAAAAGTCCTAATTTATCCAGAACACATACACTACCTGTGTGACTAGGGTGGGCATTCTAGTTTCTTTATTTCTATGTTTTCTATTTCTTTGTGTTTGGCCGGGTGTGGTTCTCAATCAGAGGCAGCTGTCTATCGTTGTCTCTGATTGAGAATCATACTTAGGTAGGCTTTTTTCCCGCGTGTTTGTGGGTAGTTGTTTTCTGTATAGTTGTAGTTACCTTACAGAACTGTTCGTTTTTCTTTTTGTTCTTTTTGTTTCAGTGTTCAGTTTAATAAAATATCATGAACACGTACCACCAAGCGCTTTGGTCCACTCCTTCTTCATCAGATGAGCATGACACCACCGTTCAAAAGTTTGGGGTCACTTAGAAATGTCCTTGTTTTTGAAAGAAAAGCAAATTTTTTGTCCATTAAAATAACATAAAATTGATCAGAAATACAGTGTAGACGTTGTTAATGTTGTAAGTGACTATTGTAGATTTTGAATATAATATCTACATAGGCGTACAAAGGCCCATTATCTCCAACCATCACTCCTGTGTTCCAATGGCACGTTGTGTTAGCTAATCCAAGTTTATCATTTTAAAAGGCTAATTGATCATTAGAAAACCCTTTTGCCTGTGCCACTAGAGATTCTGGGTTTGAGTCCAGGCTCTATCGCAGCCAGCCAGCCGCGAACGGGAGGCCCATGGGGCGGCGCACAATTGACCCAGCATCTTCCGAGTTAGGATATCCCTGCCGGCCAAACCCTCCCTATCGCGCACTAGCGACTCCTGTGGCGGGCCGGGCGCAGTGCACGCTGACACGGTCGCCAGGTGTACGGTGTTTCCTCCTACACATTGGTGTGGCTGGCTTCCGGGTTGGATGGGCATTGTGTCAAGAAGCAGTGCGGCTTGGTTGGGTTGTGTTTCGGAGGACGCATGGCTCTCGACCTTCGCCTCTCCCGAGTCCGTACAGGAGTTGCAGCGATGAGACAAGACTGTAGCTACTACCAATTGGATACCACGAGAAAAAAGGGATACTTTTTTTTTTTTAAACAACAAAAAAATAAAAATAAAACCCTTTTGCAGTTATGTTAGCACAGCTGAAAACTGTTGTGATGATTAAAGAAGCAATAAAACTGGCCTTCTTTAGACTAGTTGAGTATCTGGAGCATCAGCATTTGTGGGTTCGATTACAGGCTCAAAATGTCCAGAAACAAATAACTTTCTTCTGAAACTCGTCAGTCTATTCTTGTTCTGAGAAATTAATGCTATTCCATGCAAGAAACTGACAAGAAACTGAAGATCTCGTACACCCCTGTGTACTACTCCCTTCACAAAACAGTGCAAACTGGCACTAACCAGAATAGAATGGGAGGCCCCGGTGCACAACTGAGCAAAAGGACAAGTACATTAGAGTGTCTAGTTTGAGAAACAGACGCCTCACAAGTCCTCAATTGGCAGCTTCATTAAATAGTACCCGCAAACACCAGTCTCAACGTCAACAGTGAAGAGGCGACTCCGAGATGCTGGCCTTCTAGGCAGAGTTGCAAAGAAAAAGCCATATCTCAGAAAAGATTAAGATGGACAAATGAACACAGACACTGGACAGAGGAACTCTGCCTCGAAGGCCAGCATCTCTTCACTGTTGCCGTTGAGACGGGTGTTTTGCGGGTAAATTTAATGAAGCTGCCAGATATTCAACTAGTCTAAAGAAAGCCAGTTTTATTGCTTCTTTAATCAGAACAACAGTTTTCAGCTGTGCTAACATAATTGCAAAAGGGTTTTCTGATTATCAATTAGCCTTTAAGCATTTCTGATCAATTTAATGTTATTTTAATGTACAAATATTTAGCTTTTCTTTCAAAAACAAGGACATTTCCTAGTGACCCCAAATTTTTTGAACAGTAGTGTATATTTCTTTCTTTCTTTCATACTGAACCCTCATCAGACATTTAGTGTCCAGAATGATTGGCTGGTGAGTGTAAATATAGATGTTTGCTTCAATCACTTTCACATGCTGTCGTTTATGTACAGGACAAAAATGTGCACGTACACGTACACGTACACACACACACACACACACACACACACACACACACACACACACACACACACACACACACACACACACACACACACACACACACACACACACACACACACACACACACACACACACACACACACACACACACACATTATACAAAGATAGTGCTTCCCCCTCGCATTAATCTTTCACATTTATCCCAGCAAGCCTGGAATCCACCTGGGCAGTTCATGTTGCATATCAACACTTCCATTTGTGCAGTGTGAGGCTTCAGTAGGTTAGAGGCAGGCGTGCACACTCCCCTTCCGTCTCACAGCCCTCCAGGCAGTAAATGATTCTGTCAGTGATGCTGGTGCTCGTTATCGACATGCTCACAGGCTGGAAGTAGTCTCAACAGCCCCTATCTACACAGCAACACACCACAAGACCAACACACCACAAGACCAACACACACAGCCACACAGCAACACACCACAAGACCAACACACACAGCCACACAGCAACACACCACAAGACCAACACACCACAAGACCAACACACCACATGACCAACACACATAGCCACACAATAACACACCACAAGACCATCACACACAGCCACACACCACAAGACCAACACACACAGCCACACACCACAAGACCAACACACACAGCCACACAACAACACAACACAAGACCAACACACATAGCCACACAACAACACACCACAAGACCAACACACACAGCCACACAACAACACACCACAAGACCAACACACATAGCCACACAACAACACACCACAAGACCAACACACACAGCCACACAACAACACACCACAAGACCAACACACACAGCCACACAACAACACAACACAAGACCAACACACATAGCCACACAGCAACACACCACAAGACCAACACACACAGACACACAACAACACACCACAAGACCAACACACCACAAGACCAACACACACAGCCACACAACAACACACCACAAGACCAACACACACAGCCACACAACAACACACCACAAGACCAACACACCACAAGACCAACACACACAGCCACACAACAACACAACACAAGACCAACACACACAGCCACACAACAACACAACACAAGACCAACACACACAGCCACACAACAACACACCACAAGACCAACACATCACAAGACCAACACACACAGCCACACAACAACACAACACAAGACCAACACACACAGCCACACAACAACACAACACAAGACCAACACACACAGCCACACAACAACACACCACAAGACCAACACACACAGCCACACAACAACACAACACAAGACCAACACACACAGCCACACAACAACACACCACAAGACCAACACACACAGCCACGCAACAACAGCAATACTAGCATGTGTAGCGGAACTAAGAATGTATGTAACTAAGGTTATATTATCATACACTAAAATACCAATACAAGCCAAACTAAATATAATCACATGTAATAGAGCTAAACGTTTATATTCAAGCCTGAACTTATCCTTCTACAAGGCAATACCAATACAGCTCTAAGAGAGAATAGGCAACACCAAAACACTAACATAGCCACACTATATGGTCAGGCATTTGGTGACATAAGTGTACAGCCATTACGATCATCTGAATTAAGGCATGCTTAAAGAATGCTAAATATATTATGAATGTTCATTACCTCCCCTGTGTGGTTAAGACAAGCTTACACCACAATGAGTCACAGTTTTCACTAGCGGTGTACTGCATCTACCTCAGAGCTCCCTTAAATAGGAGCAGCTTTAGCAGAATAACAGCCCCCTCACACAAAATTCCCTCCGTCTTGACTGGCTCATCCTGGATATTGCCTAGGCTTTTCAGACCCAAGATACACAGAGACAAGAGATTTACGTTCCTCTGTCTGCACATTGGACAAGATTGTTCGTGCCCCTCCTCAATCAGTTGACGAGGTCACCTTTAACAGAGCATAGACCTCCATGGAGGAAGTAGAAGCATGTAGCAGACTGCATGCTCAAAGTTGTTTTAGAGACCCTCTCTTCTCCTGTGTCATTCCAGCCTGTGGTGACTGCTATCAGAGGGAGATTTGTGGATGTGGTTAGACCAGAATAACAATACTCAGATTAATGACCTCTGTTCGGCTCAGTTCCTAGGTACATAGTAATTCATGTCTGTTTGTGGCAAGGTTGCATATCTGGGTGTGAGTGTGTGTCTATGTTAGGGATTGTTTGTGCGTCCGGGGACTCTATGACAGTTCCTAACCTATGACATTTAACATGGTGTGCCAGAGAGTCTATTGAGAACAATTGTCACGTTCTGACCTTAGTTCTTTTGTTATTTCTTTGTTTTAGTATGGTCAGGGCGTGAGTTGGGTGGGTTATCTATGTTCGTTTTTCTATGTTGGTTTTTTCTTTTGGCCTGGTATGATTCTCAATCAGAGGCAGGTGTCGTTAGTTTTCTCTGATTGAGAATCATACTTAGGTAGCATTTTTTCACCTGGGTTTCGTGGGTGGTTGTCTTCTGTGTCTGTGTGTTCCACACGGAACTGTTTCGGTTTTAGTTCGTTCACTTTATTCTTTTGTATTTCAGTGTTCAGTTTTGTTCCATTAAATTTTCATCATGCTGCGCTTTGGTCCTCCTCTCTTTCTCCCAACGAAGATCGTTACAACAATGTACTGAATGTACATACTGTCCTGTCACATCCTGCACTGTACTGTACTGAAGAGTACTGCAGCAGGGTTGCCTGGGTTCTCCATGCAGAGCCCTGATCATGAGATCCACCTCTATTATCTCCCGGCAATCTCCCAATTCAACACATCTGTTTCCCCATCATGGCCGTGACATTCCGGGTATCGCCCAGAATTCCACTAAAAGATCTAGCATCTAGAGTGCGTGCCCAAATCGATCCAGTTGCCGTAGAAATAAACACAAGAGCAGAATCCGGCTCATCATTTTGCATAGAGAATACAGGACAGACATGACAAGGATGCAGTCAATGAGTAGTACACCACATACTGAAGCTGCATTCTGCACTGAACATGTGCTGACCATGCAGTGGCTAGGCATCAATCATGCACTGACACCAAACTGTCCACACACTGACCATGTGTGCAGTCACATGCATGCTACTATATAGCCTAGTGCATGGTATAAAACATTATAGGATTGTCCAACATCAGTCTGTGTATCATGTCATCCCCACAGCTTCTACCCCCAAGCCATAAGACTGCTGAACAGTTAATCAAATGGCTACCCGGATTATTTGCATTGACCCCCTTTTTTACGCTTTTATTACCTATGCATAGTCACTTTACGTACATTTACATATGACCTCAATGACCTCGACTAACCTGTACCTCTGCACATTGACTCAGTATCAGTAACACCTGTATATTGCCTCATTGTTATTTTATTGATACTTTTTGTTTGTTTGTTAGGGGGTAGATCAGCTTTAATATTGCAGATAGATTGTAGCTTCCATCAATGTAATTGTCTGCATCCCTTCCAATCCCCCATATATTAAAAAAATATATACTATGTATATATATATATATATATATATATATATATATATATATAGTTGAAGTCGGAAGTTTACATAGACTTAGGTTGGAGTCATTAAAACTTATTTTTCAACCACTCCACAAATTTCTTGTTAACAAACTATAGTTTTGGAAAGTCTGTTAGGACAACTACTTTGTGCATGACACAAGTAATTTTTCCAAATTCCAAAAAATGATGTCATGGCTTTAGAAGCTTCTGATAGGCTAATTGACATCATTTGAGTCAATTGGAGGTGTACCAGTGGATGTATTTCAAGGCCTACCTTCAAACTCAGTGCCTCTTTGCTTGACATCATGGGAAAATCAAAAGAAATCAGCCAAGACCTCAGAAAAAGTTGTGGACCTCCACAAGTTTGATTCATCCTTGGGAGCAGTTTCCAAACGCATGAAGGTACCACGTTTATCTGTACAAACAATAGCACGCAAGTATAAAGACCATGGAACCACGCAGCCGGCATACCTCTCAGGTAGGAGACGCGTTCTGTCTCCTAGAGATGAACGTACTTTGGTGTGAAAAGTGCAAATCAATCCCAGAACAACAGCAAAGGACCTTGTGAAGATGCTGGAGGAAACAGGTTCAAAAGTATCTATATCCACAGTAAAACAAGTCCTATCTCGACATAAAATGAAAGGCCGCTCAGCAAGGAAGGAGCAACTGCTCCAAAACTGCCATAAAAAAGCCAGACTACGGTTTGCAACTGCACATGGGGACAAAGATCATACTTTTTGTAGAAATGTTCTCTGGTCTCATGAAACAAAAATAGAACTGTTTGGCCATAATGACCATCGTTTTGTTTGGAGGAAAAAGGCAGAGGCTTGCAAGCCGAAGAACACCATCCCAACCGTGAAGCACGGAGGTGGCAGCATCATGTTGTGGGGGTGCTTTGCTACAGGAGGGACTGGTGCACTTCACAAAATAGATGGCATCATGAGAAAGGAAAATTATGTGGATATATTGAATTAACATCTCAAGACATCAGTCAGGAAGTTAAAGCTTGGTCGCAAATGGGTCTTTCAAATGGACAATGACCCCAAGCATACTTCCAAAGTTGTGGCAAAATGGCTTAAGGACAACAAAGTCAAGGTATTGAGTGGCCATCACAAAGCTCTGACCTCAATCCTATAGAACATTTGTGGGCAGAACTGAAAAAGCGTGTGCGAGCAAAGAGGCCTACAAACCTGCTCAGTTACACCAGCTCTGTCAGGAGGAATGGGCCAAAATTCACCCAACTTATTTTGGGAAGCTTGTGGAAGGCTACCCTAAACGTTTGACCCAAGTTAAACAATTTCAAGGCAATGCTATCAAATACTAATTGAGTGTACGTAAACTTCTGACACACTGGGAATGTGATGAAAGAAATAAAAGCTGAAATAAATCATTCTCTCTACTATTATTCTGACATTTCACATTCTTAAAATAAAGTGGTGATCCTAACTGACCTAAGACAGGGAATTTTTACTAGGATTAAATGTCAGGAATTGTGAAAAACTGAGTTTAAATGTATTTGGCATATGTAAACTTCCGACTTCAACTGTACATACATTTTATGGACACAGTCTATTTTACAATGGTTCTATTTTGTTTGTTTTACTCCTGTCCTTACTCAAACCTCAAAATCTCCCATCTATTACTTTTTTAAACTTTAGCTTATACAGTAAATATGTTATTACTTTGCATTGTTGATTCAGGGCTTGTAAGTAAGTATTTCACAGTGAGGTGACAAATACATTTGATTAATTCCACTTCAGTCCATGAGTGAGGAAGAGAATGTATGTACAATCCATTCACAAATACAGCCTACTACTGCATGCTGTAGGCAATTACCATGCGTGATATGCAAACACTGACTCACCACCAGAACTCAGTGTATAGCTTTAAGGAGGATAATTACGGTAAACTGATGATGAAACTCAAGGCCTCTCTCTGCCGTGCCCCCACCCAGGATTTACCCAGTAGAAAGGAGAAAATATAGAAGACAGAAGAAGAGAAGACCGAAGAGGTGGTTTGATAGCGAGCCATCAGTGGGGGCGGATCAGGACAAGATCAATGGGAGTGATGTGGAGTGCAGGAGGCAGCAGGAGGTTTGAGCCAGGCCAATAAATAACATCCTAGTGAGACAGCCATCTCCTGGGACCCCAGGCCTGCAGACAGGGCCCCTGATTACTACCTCAGAGGGGGGATGGAAAAGCTGTCTGCACAATACACCTCTGAACCTGAGCCCTCACTCACTCTCTCTCCTCCATTTGTTGAACATTCATCTTTCAGCATGTGTGTGAGTTTGTTTAGGGGGTGGGTGACAGGGGGGGAGGGTGGGTGGGTGAGGACTGAGGAGGGAGGGGAGAGAGGCGATTGCTCATGTTTTTTTTACTCCTTCTCTGGACCAGCACGATACCCATCCCCCCTCAACACTATTCGACCATTCTATCCCCAGGCTCCGTGGCCCACTGTTGCAGTTCCAGTAAGTGTGTGTGGTGAGTTAAACATTAGCCATTGCAGCTCTCCTTCCCCAGAGCCAACATCAAGAGCGGTCTTCTCCAAAGTCTGGCTGCCATGCAGCCTTATCCATTCTTATCCATTCTGCTAGCATGACAGCTGGCGCCTAGGAGCCAATTGTACTTCATTTCACTCATTGAAAATGGTACTGCAGTGCTCTAAACTGACACACACACACACCTCATTGTGTCAACCTGTCAACTTGCCTCCCTGCAGCACAAATGTGCACATTTTCTCGAACTATCCAAATCCTAAATCACTTGCTGCTCAGAAGAGAGGTGTCTTTTTCACTTTGTGTCCCTTGGGTTTATCATCATACAATTTCACACAATTTGATATAATATAATGTATTGTACAGGGAGTTCCAAATAGATACAAGCAACACTTGTGGTAGTGTTTTTTTACAATGATAAAAATAGATTGTGACCCCTTGTGCTCTGGGCACTGCTCCCTTCAAATGTAGGATCTTATTTTGATCAACTTGTTGCAGAAGAACTTTCCTGTAATGCAGAACATTTAAAACATAGAGTGTATTTGAGGTTTAAAAAGGCTTCTGAAGATTTTAATTTCCACTTTGAAATTTCAGACTTGATTTTCCATTACGATAAATGCATCAACCCCTACAAAAAAGGTCCATTAATTATAATCCACATGTAACGATCGTTATCAGATTCCTCCTCCTCGGATGAGGAGAAGCATGGATTGAACCAAAACGCAGCGGGTGTTGAATACACAATGATTTATTAGACACGACGAAACAATGACACGAACTATACTTGAATAAACTACAAAATAACAAAACGAATATGGAGACAGACCTGAACAATACGAACTTACAAATAACACGAAGAACTCACGAACAGGGAAAAATAGACTACACAAAAGAACGATGTACAAAACAAACCGAAAACAGTCCCGTGTGGTGCGCAGACACAGACACGGAAGACAATCACCCACAAACAAACAGTGTGAACACACCTACCTTAATATGACTCTCAATCAGAGGAAATGAAAAACACCTGCCTCTAATTGAGAGCCATATCAGGTCACCCAAAACCAACATAGAAACAGAAAACATAGACTGCCCACCCAAACTCACGTCCTGACCAACTAACGCATACAAAAACTAACAGAAAACAGGTCAGGAACGTGACACCACATAATAATTCACATTTCCTGTTGCTGCGGTATTATTTTTCTGCTGTAGCAAACTGACTAAAATTAAGATCATACATCTGTAGATATTAACTGAGGCTTTTTATTTTACCAGGTAAGTTGACTGAGAACACATTGTCATTTACAGCAACGACCTGGGGAATAGTTACAGTGGCGAGGTGGAATGAGCCAATTGTAAGCTGGGGATGATTAGGTGGCCATGAAGGACACCAGGGTTAACACCCCTACTCTTAAAATAAGTGCCATGGGATCTTTTAGTGACCACAGAGAGTCAGGACACCCGTTTAACATCCCATCCGAAAGACAGCACCCTACACAGGGCAATGTCCCCAATCATTGCCCTGGGACATTTTTCTAGACCAGAGGAAAGGGTGAATCCTACTGGCCCTCCAACACCATTTCCAGCAGGATCTGGTCTCCCATCCAGAAACTGACCATGACCAACCCTGCTGAGCTTCAGAAGCCAGCAGTGGGATGCATGGTGGTATGATTGATTACAATTTATGTTCCTCTCTCAGTTACTAGATATATTAGATTATAGTTGGGAATGGATTTGGCATGCCCCAATGAGAGATAGTACCTAGTTAGGAAGTGCAATTCAGGTCAAGTGACTTGGCTGTCTTCCCTGGCCTCAGTAAATGAATGATATGAAGTCTAAAAATAGCCAAACCACGTAGGACAGCAGCGCCAACGAGATCACAGGCGGGTTTAGTGAGTGACTGCAGATTAGAGGAGAGACGGAGGGAAGTGGACCTTGGCTCTGGATTGATGCTGCTGGTGTGAAGCAAGCTGATCTGACTGGGCCACACCTCACTGAAAGTTATCCCTAAGAAGAAAGATGACTGAAATAACTTCTCTGTACCAGGGTTGGGGCCAATTCCATTTAAATTCCAGTCCATTCAGGAAGTACACTGCCAATCCAATTCCAATTCTCTTCAATGCTTCTTAATGAGAAAAATTTGAACATTTTGAAAATTGGTTTACTTTCTGAATTGACTGGAATTTAAATGAAATTGACCCCAAACCTGCTCTGTAGTCATACGACCTTTGCTTTGACAACTGTCATACCAAAAGCAGAGTTGGTGAGAAACAGAGAGAGAGAGAGAGAGAGAGAGAAAGAGAGAAAGAGAGAAAGAGAGAAAGAGAGAGAGAGAGAGAGAGAGAGAGAGAGAGAGAGAGAGAGAGAGAGAGAGAGAGAGAGAGAGAGAGAGAGAGAGAGAGAGAGAGAGAGTGAGGGGAACAGAGGGAGCAGAAGAGTGGCACAGATAACGTATGTCTCAGTGGTACCTTTAAAGTAATAGGTCTGTCTTGTCCTGGCCAAAGGAGCCACCTGCAGCACCCACAGGATAGACACACGACAGAGAACAAAGCTGTCAGACTACAGGGACAGACAATAAATACAATAGGTAGAACGTTACACCCATATCATATGGGTTTTATTCTTTAGATGTCTAGCTATCATATGCAATGTTTTATTCCACCATCAATAGAAGAAGGAATTGCAATGATGTACTAGCAGTGTATGATGTCTCATCATTATCAATGCACAGTACGTTATTCTCATTTTAAAAACCTTGAACTATTCAGAAATGGCATATGTATATTGATATGACACACACCACATATAGAGGTATTAGTATTGGTACCCTGTACGACATGAGGTGCTGTTTTACCAACCCCATGGTACGCACACAGAGGGGTAGCAATTGGTTTCCATGACAACCCGTCGGTATGGCTGAAGGTCTTTGAACGTCACACCAACGTAGGCTTTGTTCAGTAGCGATGATCTGCATCATTGGAGGTTCATGATTAGCTGGAAGCCCCCTGGGTCTCTGTGATCAGAGACTGACTGACCGTCCAATCAGGGCATAACAGAGTGTGCCAAGCTAGGTAAATATATAGGTATTGTGTTTCTATTACTAGGATTAAGGTAAAATAGAATAGTACAGAATAGAGTAGATTATCAATGTCAGGATAGGTATTTTCCTTTATCGTTAACTCACAAGAATTACAGGAACATCACAGAGACAGAGGGCTGCTTCATTCCTGAGTGATTTTCCCCCCAATGTACCGCTAAATGTATTCTGCTCAGGCACTATCTGGGTCTCAGACAGACGTCAACAAAAGCCCCAGCCGTGTTCGTGTTGCTAACCTGACTGAAGCATTAGACTAATAACGATAGTATCTCTCTGACTGGAATAAGGCTATCATTGGCAAGGCTTTCCTCCATGTCTAACACGGCTCAGGGCTTCGCTTTCTGTGAAACAGAGAGACAGCACAACGGTTAAAGAGCACTCGATCCCACTGTCTCTCACGTTTGACACCATTTAGAGCATTTTGAGAGGGCCCTCCTGAGGTAAACACTTCATAGGACGTCCGCCCCACGCCTGAGCTGAAAAATGAAACTGACTCTGACAGCTCCACCAGCTCTACCCAGCACTGCTTTATCTACTCCAATGGCACGCGGGAGACACTTTCAATAGAAATAGAGATATCAAAACACAACACTACACTAAAGTGCTGCCATGGTGGCGTCCCTGAGTGGAACTTACAGTTGTAAAACCTCATTTTCACTGACTTCTAGATCAGAGCTCTTGTATTATTGCTCAGTTTTAAAAGGGAATGAGAAATCACCTGAAAGGCAACAGTCAGCCATGTTTCTTATTTAAGAAGTTAGACTTCATCTTGCCACATTCTTTTGTATATGATTCAAACAGCTAGGGATGGAAATTAGCTATTACAATGATAGAGATGTACAACAAACACACAATTCTGTATTTCATCACTCTCTATCTCTGTCAGGTAGACGCACACACACACACACACACACACACACACGCACGCACACGCACACACACGCACGCGCACGCGCACGCGCACGCACACGCACACGCACACGCACACGCACACGCACACGCACACGCACACGCACACGCACACACACACACACACACACACACACACACACACACACACACACACACGGGGGTATGATATGAATGAATCGGGTAAAGTGCTGTGATCCATCTACTGTCCTTAACCCCACCATGACAGCTCCTGTCCTCCGAGGTCTGCTACACCACCTCCTCCTCCAGATTTAATGGTACCAGCCATTATGGCCCTCAGAGGTTTCCTGTGTGGTGCTGTATCTGATTTTATGTCTTGCCATAAAAATCCTCCATCATTGGCTCTGCATTGACCTGCAGTGAAATCCTCCCTCTATCATCACTCTTAACCACGATGACCCATATTACTCTCTTCATGTCTGTGTTGGTTACCTGCCTAATGTGCAATCAAATGTAACCATGAATTTGACATTGAGAGAGCAGCAAAACCCCCTGAAAAAACAGAATAAAAAATATATATTATTAAAAATAAATAAATTAATTTAAAATTCAGAAAAGTAGTGCACTGGGCCTTTGTTAGTATTAAATCAAATTGTATTAGTCACATTTGCCACACATGAGTAGACCTTACAGTGAAATGCTTACTTAATGCCCCGAACCAACAATGCAGTTAAAAAAAATATGGATAAGAATAAGAAATAAAAGGAACAAGTAATTAAAGTACAGCAGTAAAATAACAATAACGAGACTATATACAGGGGGGTTCCGGTACAGAGCCAATGTGCAGGGGCACCGGTTAGTTGAGGTAATATGTACATGAAGGTATAGTTATTAAAGTGACTATGCATAGATGAGAACAACAGAGAGTAGCAGCGCTGTAAAAGAGGGGGAGAAGTGGGGGGGGGGGGGGGCAATGCAAATAGTCTGGGTAGCCATTTGATTAGGTGTTCAGGAGTCTTTTGGCTTGGGGATAGAAGCTGTTTAGAAGCCTCTTGGACCTAGACTTGGCACTCCTGTACCGCTTGCCGTGCAGTAGCAGAGAGAACAGTCTATGACTAGGGTGGCTGGAGTCTTTGATAATTTTTAGGGCCATCCTCTGCCACTGCCTGGTATAGAGGTCCTGGATGGCAGGAAGCTTTGCCCTGGTGATGTACTGGGCCGTACGCACTACCCTCTGTAGTGCCTTGCAGTCAGAGGACAAGCAGTTGCCATACCAGGCAGTGATGTAACCAGTCAGGATGCTCTCGATGGTGCAGCTGTGAACCTTTTGAGGATCTGAGGACCCATGCCAAATCTTTTCAGTCTCCTGAGGGGGAATAGGTTTTGTCGTGCCCTCTTCACGACTGTCTTGGTGTGCTTGGACCATGTTAGTTTGTTGGTGATGTGAACACCAAGGGGGGGGGCTCGGTCCTCTTTTTCCTGTAGCGCACATTCATCTCCTTTGTCTTTATCATGTTGAGGGAGAGGTTGTGCTTGCACCACACAGTCAGGTCTCTGACCTCCTCTCAATAGGCTGTCTCGTTTTTGTCGGTGATCAGGCCTACCACTGTTGTGTCATCGGCAAACTTAATGATGGTGTTGGAGTCGTGCCTTGCCATGCAGTCATGAGTAAACAAGGAATACAGGAGGGGACTGAGCACGCACCCCTGAGGGGCCCGAGCATGCACCCCTGAAGGGCCCCTGTGTTGAGGATTAGTGTGGTGGATCTGTTGTTACCTACCCTTACCACCTGGGTGCGGCCCGTCAGGAAGACCAGGATCCAGTTGCGGAGGGAGGTGTCCCAGAGCTTTGAGGGCACTATGGTGTTGAACGCTGAGCTGTAGTCTATGAACAGCATTCTCACATAGGTGTTCCTTTTGTCCAGATGGGAAAGGGCAGTGTGGAGCGCAGTAGAGATTGCATCATCTGTGGATCTGTTGGGGCGGTATGCAAATTGGAGTGAGTCTAGGGTTTCTGGGATAATGGTGTTGATGTGAGCCATGACCAGCCTTTCAAAGCACTTCATGGCTACAAATGTGAATGCTATGTCAGTAGTCACTTAGGCAGGTTACTTTAGTGTTATTGCTCACAGGCACTATGGTGGTCTGCTTAAAACATATTGGTATTACAGACTCGGACAGGGAGAGGTTGAAAATGTCAGTGAAGACACTTGCCTGTTCGCAGTACACGTCCTGGTAATCCGTCTGGCCCTGCGGCCTTGTGAATATTGAGGTCTTACTCACATCGGCTGCGGAGAGCATGATCACACAGTCTTCCGGAACAGCTGGTGCTCTCATGCATGTTTCAGTGTTATTTGCCTCGAAGTGAGCATAGAAGTAGTTTAGCTCGTCTGGTAGGCTCGTGTCACTGGGCAGCTCTCGGCTGTGCTTCCCTTTGTAGTCTGTAATGGTTTGCAAGCCCTGCCACATCCGACGAGCATCGGTGCCAGTGTAGTAAGATTCGATCTTAGTCCTTTATTGACGCTTTGCCTGTTTGACGGTTTGTCGGAGGGCATAGCAGGATTTCTTATAAGCTTCCAGGTTAGAGTCTCGCTCCTTGAAAGTGGCAGCTCTAGCCTTTAGCTCAGTGCGGATGTTGCCTGTAATCCATAGCTTCTGGTTGGGGTATGTACATACGGTCACTGTGGGGACGACATCATCGATGCACTTATTTTTGTAGGTTTATAACCTCTCACATAGCCTTAACTCCTGCAAAATGAAGCATTGCTTGCAGTAAAATGATACACAAAATGTAGGCAAAATCTGATTTAGCAAACAGGAATGGAGAAATATGACTTATTTATTTCTGCATCTTGAGAGAATGCAATGCTCAGTTAGATACAATCTGTAGAGGTGCTGTCTTCATCATCAAAGCATCATAAAAGTTGACAGTATTTCAATCACATAAAATATGCATCGAAGCCAAACTGAAATCTTTTTTTTTTTTATTATTATTATTTTTTTATTTTATCCCATTTTCTCCCCAATTTTCGTGGTATCCAATCGCTAGTAATTACTACCTTGTCTCATCGCTACAACTCCCATACGGGCTCGGGAGAGACGAAGGTCGAAAGCCATGCGTCCTCCGAAGCACAACCCAACCAGCCGTACTGCTTCTTAATACAGCGCGCCTCCAACCCGGAAGCCAGCCGCACCAATGTGTCAGAGGAAACACTGTGTACCTGGCCCCCTTGGTTGGCGCGCACTGCGCCCGGCCCGCCACAGGAGTCGCTGGAGCGTGATGAGACAAGGATATCCCTACCGGCCAAACCCTCCCTACCCCGGACGACGCTATGCCAATTGTGCGTCGCCCCACGGACCTCCCGGTCGCGGCCGGCTGCAACAGAGCCTGGGTGCGAACCCAGAGACTCTGGTGGCGCAGTTAGCACTGCGATGCAGTGCCCTAGACCACTGCGCCACCCGGGAGGCCCCAAACTGACATCTTATCAGAAACACCTTGGGTCGTTTTCAAAACTTTCTTTTCACTAACAACTGGTCAAACTGATGTCATTTGGACATTTTGCACAGAAAATATTTTTTTCATTATTGTATTTTCTCAACAGTCCCTAAACCTCTTTGCTCAGTGAAGATTAAAGTGAAAACTCTATTACATTATTAGTCTTCTATGGCAACATATAATGACAAAATAGAAGCTACGTGTATCTAATTAGAGATAAGTTGACTAACAAATAGCCTACCAAGATGTTGGAAATTATAAGCAGAAACATACACTACATGACCAAAAGTATGTGGACACCTACTTGTCGAACATCTCATTCAAAAATCATGGGCATTAAAATGGAGTGGGTCCCTCCTTTGCTGGTACAACTGCCTCCAATCTTCTGGGAAGGCTTTCCACTAGATGTTGGAACATTACTGCTGGGACTTTCTTTCATTCAGCCACAAGAGCATTAGTCAGGTTGGACAGTGAAGTTGGGCGATTAGGACTGGCTTGCAGTCGGCGTTCCAATTCAATCAAAAATGGTGTTCGATGGGGTTTAGGTCAGGACTCTATGCAGGCCAGTCAAGTTCTTCCACACCCATCTCGACAAACCATTTCTGTTTGGACCTCAATTTGTGCATGGGGGCATTGTCATGCTGAAACAGGAAAGGGCCTTCCCCAAACTGTTGCCACAAAGTTGGAAGCACAGAATTGCCTAGAATGTCATTGTATGCTATATTGTTAAGATTTCCCTTCAATGGACCTAAGGTCTAGCCCGAACCATGAAATACAGCCCCAGACCATTATTCCTCCTCCACCAAACATTACAGTTGGCACTATGCATTCTGGCAGGTAGCATTCTCCTGGCATCCGCCAAACCCAGATTTGTCCGTCAGACTGCCAGATGGTGAAGCGTGATTCATCACTCCAGAGAACGGGGTGTACACATACTTTTGTATATATACAGTTGAAGTCGGAAGTTTACATATACCTTAGCCAAATACATTGAAACTCAGTTTTTCACAATTCCTGACATTTAATCCCAGTAAAAATTCCCTGTTTTAGGTCAGTTAGGATCACCACTTTATTTTAAGAATGTGAAATGTCAGAATAATAGTAGAGAATGATTTATTTCAGCTTTATTTCTTTCATCACATACCCAGTGGGTCAGAAGTTTACATACACTCAATTAGTATTTGGTAACATTGCCTTTAAATTGTTTAACTTGGGTCAAACATTTCGGGGAGGCTTCCACAAGCTTCCCACAATAAGTTGGGTGAATTTTGGCCCATTCCTCCTGACAGAGCTGGTGTAACTGAGTCAGGTTTGTAGGCCTCCTTGCTCGCACACGCTTTATCAGTTCTGCCCACAAATTTTCTATATGATTGAGGTCAGGGCTTTGTGGTGGCCACTCCAATACCTTGACTTTGTTGACCTTAAGCCATTTTGACACAACTTTCGAAGTATACTTGGGCTCATTGTCCATTTGGAAGACCCATTTGCGACCAAGCTTTAACTTCCTGACTGATGTCTTGAGACGTTGCTTCAATATATCCACATAATTTTCCTCCCTCATGATGCCATCTATTTTGTGAAGTTCACCAGTCCCACCTGCAGTAAAGCACCCCCACAACATGATGCTGCCACCCCCGTGCTTCACGGTTGGGATGGTATTCTTCGGCTTGCAAGCCTCTGCCTTTTTCCTCCAAACATAACGATGGTCATTATGGCCAAACAGTTCTATTTTGGTTTCATCAGACTAGAGGATATTTCTCCAAAGAGTATGATCTTTGTCCCAATGTGCATTTGCAAACCGTAGTTTGGCTTTTTTATGGCGGTTTTGGAGCAGTGGCTTCTTCCTTGCTGAGCGGCCTTTCAGGTTATGTCGATATAGGACTCGTTTTACTGTGGATATAGATACTTTTGTACCTGTTTCTTCCAGCATCTTCACAGGGTCCTTTGCTGTGGTTCTGGGATTGATTTGCACTTTTCGCACCAAAGTACGTTCATCTCTAGGAGACAGAACGCGTCTTCTTCCT